>NC_048566.1:38389275-38696418 GCF_013265735.2 Oncorhynchus mykiss
ATATATGCATATTATTACTGGTATTGGATAGAAAACACTCTGACGTTCCTAAAACTGTTTGAATGATTTCTGTGAGTATAACAGAACTCATATGGCAGGCAAAAACCTGAGGAGAAATCAAAACTGGAAGTGAGAAATCTGAGGTTGGTATGTATTCAACACAGTTGCCATTGAAATCGCTTGAGATATTAATGAAGTTGCACTTCCTAGGGCTTCCACTAGATGTCAACCATCTCTAGAAATTTGAATGAGGCTTCTACTGTGTTGTGGGACTGAATGACAGCAGAATAAATCAGGTGTCTGGCAGTCAGCCATTTCCTGGTCACGTGCATTTCACATGATAGTGACCTGCGTTCCATGGCTCCTCAAGACACAAAGGAATATTCCGGTTGGAACTTTATTGATGGTTAATGATTGATTCTGTACTTAGTTTGAAATGTTTCTTCGACCTGTAATATAACTTTTTGAAGTTTTTGTCCGACGTAACGCTGACCAGAACGAGCGTATACCAAAAGTAGCTAATTGGACATAAATAACGGACATTATCGAACAAATCAAGCAATTATTGTGGACCTGGTATTCCTGGGAGTGCATTCTGATGAAGATCATCAAAGGTAACGGAATATTTAGCATGTCATTTATGGTTTATTTTGACTTGATTGTTCTGAGCGCCGTCTCAGATTATTGCATGGTTTGCTTTTTCCGTATAGTTTTTAAAAAATCTGACACAGCGGTTGCATTAAGGACAGGTATATAACATGTATTATGAGTATTTCTGTTGAATCGATATGGCTATGCAAAATCACTGGATGATTTTGGAACTAGTGAATGTAACGCGTCGAAGGAAACTCAGATTTTTTTTTATATGAACTTTATCAAACAAAACATACATGTATTGTGTAACATGAAGTCCTATGAGTGTCATCTGATGAAGATCATCAAAGGTTAGTGATTCATTTTATCTCTGTGCTTTTTGTGACTCCTCTCTTTGGCTGGGAAAATGGCTGTGTTTTTCTGTGGCTTGGTGGTGACCTAACATAATCGTTTGTGCTGCTTTCGCCTTAAAGCCTATTTGAAATCGGACACTGTGGTGGGATTAACAACAAGACTACCTTTAAACGGTATAAGATACATGTATGTCTGAGGAATTTTAATTAGGAGATTTCTGTTGTTTTGTATTTGGCGCCCTGCACTTTCACTGGCTGTTGTCATATCATCCCGTTAACGGGATTGCAGCCCAAAGAGGTTTTAACAGACAGAAAGCACAAACTGATGGTGGAATCGGTTCTGGTGTTTTTGAAATAATAAAGTGACACGCGTTTGCTTCTTCGTTGTGGGGTTTCATTAAGAACCCTTCCACTTGGCATGTGTCCAATTAAAATAATGTCACCAAGACAAAGAGGTCACATCGAAATGTTATTCGGCTCTTTCTCTGCCTTTGAAATGTTTCACCTCCTTTGCCACAGTCATATGTTCCCTGCACCCGTAAAATGGCTTGCATAGTATACATGCACTACATGCTTGCTTTTATATGGGCTGTTGTATGCATTTTGAGATTACAATGTGTCGATTTTGTGTTTTGTAATCTTCCTTGCATGATTTTGAATTGTGTGGAGCAGTGCCTCACAAATAATGCATGCATAACATACATCCATTTGTGACAACTTACATTTAACAGGGTGAAAATGGCTTATCAGTCTGGACATAAATGTTCAATTACTTAGGTTGGCCAGACTGCCTCCCACAGCATTTAGTATGACATTGTGAGGTCCTCTGTCAGTTCAATTCCCATATATCTTGTTTACAATAGCTTTTTGACTACTTTATTTTCTGTCCCTGTCGACGTCTAAAACAACCTCTCCACCAGAGGTTGAGTTCAGTGCCCTCCACTACTTTACTGAGAAGATTTATGAGGGCAATTTTGAAGAGTAACCACCCCACTGAGAGGAGGTAAAGTGGTCAGCTTTTTAACCTTCCTTACCCAATTTGATTGGATTTGTCCTTTGTAATTTGACAGCCTTACACGGTGGCAAACAAGGCCAGTATTGTAACACTCCAAGGTAAGAACTATCACTTAAGTGATAGGACACTCAGCTCAGCAGTCAAACTGGTAAGGAACTGGTACAACTGGTAGCCCAATTGGATTCCAGGCCATAAAATGCTGTTGTCAGCTGGAGCGCACGGCACCTAGGACACTCAAATAAATACTAAAAACGGATTGGTCACACAGTGCTGCCGAGGAAATAAAAACCTTGTCAATGCACTATGCATCTCATTGAAGAAGGACTTCATGTCTTCTAAGCCAAATGTCCTTTCAGAGCAGAAGATAATGACGCAATTCCAGTCAACAAAGCAACACAATCTGAGTGACTGCAGGGCTGCTGCAGCTAGAATGGCTAGGTGCTGACGTCATCGTTTCAAGTTGTAATGTCATGTGCACAAGTACAGTGAAAGGCCTTGCAAAACACTATGACAAAACATTCAAATATAAAGTAGGTTACATAATGGGGGTGTGACTAAATACACACTACGGTAAAATGGCAATTTTATTGAGAAAGGTATTAGGCTCAGGGATGCTGAATGAATTAAGGACATTTTATTTTTTGTGTAAAAGCACCAGTTGGCAACCCATCCCTTATGGGATTAATCAACACAAACAAAAATTACAAGAATTCACTGTGATGATTCTTGATGCTTGTAATATTACATACATTAGTAACATTTGTTGTGATCCACCTGTGTGAAATTCGTGTGTTTACAGTACCGTCTATCACCCATAATGCAATATACGACTAGCAAAAAGCATTCACAACTACTCGTGGCTCCTTATAACAGCCTTGACAAAAGCACACATGCTTAAGAGTTATATTCTCTGTGGATTTAGAAGCACTGAGTACTATTAAATGCAATGCCCTGGCTTTCTCCCCATGTTATTTTCCCCACAAGCAAAGATTCAATTTAACATCAGGGAGGCACCTCTTCCCGTGAGAATCATTACCTGAACTTAACATTCTCTCCTTCGTGGCATCATCACATAAAAACACGCTCTCTACACCAGAGGCTGTTACTGCTTATTAATCTCTTTTAAAAACTGAACGTCATAAAAAACTAAAAATGTTTTCAAAGTTGAGAAACTCTCTTCTCCATATCGGGATAAGAAAACTAACACCGATAAGGTCAAAACAATGCCCCATGACTATAAATGCAATAAATTGTATAGCTTATGTTACTTACACATTTTGCATATCAATATAGTAACTTATTTTCATGTTTCACCCGTTTTGCAACACCTCAGACACTGTTTGCCATGAGCAAAGCCTCACACGGCCCAGGGCACGCCTCTTTTGAAGCATGCAAGGTCTGCTTTTACACCTCTCCATTTTGTGTATTCTTGTTTTGTATGACACCTCACTCCTACAGACAAGCTGGCAGGAATTTGATTTATTAGGCTGTTCTTCCTCTTCCAAACATAGCCATTTGCATTTTAAACATGTCAATGAAATGGCTTCTTCCTCAGCGACTGTCGGTGAGTTTGGCTGCAGAGCATAAGGTGTCTGGTGTGTATAACAAAATGGACCCATTTGGATACATATTTGGTCCATTTGTATCAGGGCAGAACACATTGAACTTTTTGCACTTTCCACTGGAACTTATTGTATTCTTTCCAGCATGGAATTAAATGAAGTATATTTCTCCCGCTCAATGGTTTTTCCTTTTAATGGTTTGAGTGTGAGTACCTGCTGAACTGCATGGTCATTTTTTCTCACACACACCAGCCACCATGGCCAGTCCGCCTCTGGCGCCTCCATCTAAACACAGATAAACGTGCACAGGCAGCACATGGTGCTCCAGGGTGAAGACTATGTTATTGCTGCATTGATAAATTACATGATCAATCGATTAGATAGTGTAAAGGTTTGCTATGAGGAGATACCCATTTCATTGGGTATGTCTTCCAGAGAATCAATGTTTGACCTACTTTTTTCACTTCGTCATAGGGAACTAAGTTAAATTGGGAAAAGGCAACATGTTTAAAGAGTAGTTGTAACTTGTTAACGTAATTGTTCTAAGCGATTCCAGACCACGTTAGCGCTATGATCTTAAAGGGATAGTTCACTCAAATTCCAAAAGTAGATATCCTTTTCATTTTGTTATCCTTGCTACTGTCACCAAATGCATTTTTCTTTTGCGCTTGTGTCCAAAGAACAATGCAAGTCAATATCCCAGATAAAATAATTTTCCGTGTTTGATGTCCAAATCATTTTAAAATAACTGTATAGAGTTTAAAAAAAATACATTTTAGACACTTTGGGATGATTTATCAAGGAAAGTTATACTCATAATGCAAGTGGACTTCAGCGAACCACCTCCGGTACACTTTACTTTCTGTGACCTAGTTAACTCTCAGACCATTTTGCTGTGTCGAAGTAAAATATCCTGTTGTATAGTAATGTAATCTGGGGGAACAACATTAACCTGCTTACAGGAGGACAGTATCAAAGGAACAATATTCTTTAATTATTTATTCAATATTATTTTAAGTTCAAGATTCAAGACCTACCATCCGTCTTGTTCAAAGATGAATCACCAACTTCCTTCTGTTTTGCTCGTTCCTCTCCTCCCTTTCATATTGTACTGTTAGCCTCCACTCACAATGCAAATTGTCAGAGATACCTTGCAGCTACGCGGGAGAGCTGCCGAGGAGCACAGCTTTTGTGCTTAATGGATTGCCGCATTTGCTCTCCTTACCGGCAGAGATCCACCGTCGAGCCTCGTCGAGCCTCCCTAATTTGTCTTGTTACATTGAGGTTAAACATTTTATTAGTAGCTCTTTTTTTTAAATCCTCGGCTGACTTCATTACGTCAAAGCATTTATGGGGCTCCATTTGCTTACGAATGTCTTCAAGGGTGGACGAGACGACCGCATTAGCTTGGTGTTGCCGTGATATCCTTCCCCTAACCTTCCTCAGATTTGTGTAAGCTTACACAGAAGGTGGAATAATTCAAATAGGTATTTTGGGGGTTGGGGAAAGACTAAAGCTAACTGTCTGCTCTAGCATAAGAAAGATGCTGAGAATTGACATACTTTCATATTATGAATAAAGGACAATAATGGCACTACTCCAGCACCATAAAAGGCCCAAGTGGCATTTAACAAAATGTAATTTGTCCCGAGAGCTGAGCTGTGTGGGGGGTATATATTTTGACAATGGGTCTTTGGTACAAGGACTCGGGAAACACAACAATATAAACGTCAACCTTGTGGCCATAGCCAATGCCAGCGAGGAGTGACAGCTGGCATTTGTCAGACACGTTCTCCAACTTACCCTTTCGTCCCAAAACACAAACAGCTGTGTTATGGGGAAACAAATGCAACCGTGTTTTCTGTCTTTTACCTGCCACATTCTGACAGGTGTCTGACACCTACTCCTGTTTCTATGAGCAGGCAGGGAGGTGACAACAGCTTTCTTTTGTAATGTACGTCTGAGCTGCAGTTGTTCCTGACAGGCAAGTGTATTCTAAAACAATGGAAATTAGGTAGCTTGTCAGTTAAAGAGGTGAAGAGAGGGAGGGAAAGGGAGGGTGGCTGTGCAGAGGAGGAAGGGAGTGGAGGGGGGACTGTTGCTTTTGACAGGTGAAAGAGGGAATAAGCTAGGCTATACCATACCTTGCTGCATGAGGGAGCCCACACCGAACCAGAAGCTGTTAAGGAGGGTGAAGTTGTTCTCTACCACATCGGATCCGGGATTGCAGGGATGGGCGTCGTACCATTCGTATGGACTGAACCTACAGGGAGACAGGTGGAGAATGATATCAGGAACAAAGGCTCCAGTGTACCACCATTTCGGCATAATAGTGTATTGTTACTGTGGGGCTCAGTTAACCCTGATGAGGCATGGGGAAAGAGATAATGTGTATTGGAATTCAATCCCTGTCTCACCAACATCAATATCAATATAGAAATAATGGATACTCATGTAGCCCACCAATGTTTGCACACAGATATTATATACAAAGAAAGAGAAAAATTAGTTTGAAGTAAAACTATGACTCAAAGCAGTTTAATAATCAATGATATAATATAACTGCATTCATATTGTAATATAGGGACTTACACAGATCTGAAATATTGCTCCCAAGTTTACATGTTTTATGCATGGGTATACCTATCTTGGATTCATTTCATGTTCTTGGCCAGTAATCCTGTGGCTTTGGGGTTTGAACCATAGTAATGCATCTCAAATTGGTTCTAATAAGACCGGAACAGAAGCTGTGCTTAATAATACATTCTAGTTCTCTGCATCGAAGGCCTCTCCGCTGGATAGAGCACTCCTGATGTGTCCTTGAGCCTAGCACTTAACCTGAATTTCGCCTGACAAAAACCACCCATGAAGTGTTAGCCTACAGTGTCCCTAAAGAACTGTGCAACCGTGGGCACAAATTACGGGTTGCACAAGGAGCCATATTTTCATATGGCTTTTTACTCACTATACAAACAAAAGACGAGCTGTAAAGACGTCCACATGTATTGTTTTCACTAAAGTGATTGTTTGTGGTACATTTGTCAGCTGTGTTAACGTGCTCTTATGTGTCCTTGACGATGGCTGTCTGTCAACCCTGTTCAAATCAAAAAGGTTTGCCGTACCTTTATATATCTCTGTGCTCAAAAGGTAGCTAACTGTCCACCAAAAATGCCACTTTCAGGACGACAGATATTGAAAATGTCATGTGATAGAACGTGAGGCATGCAACGCTGGAAATGTAGTAGAATAATACCTGCGAAGCCCGTGGATCCACATACTCTGCCATTTTAGTGTATTTTCAAAGTGCTGCACACCGTAAATCCTTTAATATCGATGAAACAGTCACTTTTTTAAAGGCAGATGGCGAGATAACACATGGTAAATGTCAGTGCTTTCCCTTCCTGAAATTCATTTGGAAAATGTTTCAAATACGATCTGATTTATTCAGGGTGTTTTGCTGTCAGAGGAGAGGAAGAGGAGGCTTAGATCCTTCGAAGCCAGATGGCAACTCTTCTTAAAATATGCTGCTTCTATTTACTGACTTTTGTGAAAGTTGGCCAATGAGCGGAGATAATTAGGTAACTCTTTATTTTGATAGTCCATCAGTAACATTTCAATAATCTTAATAGCAGTAAACCTAATCTGAACCCTTTCCCTTATTCTAAACCTAACCCTAACCGTAACCTTAGCAAGCAGCTGCTATCAACAAATAGTTTGTTGATAGGATGATGCTCTACAGATGATCCAAATGAAATAATCCCGAAAATAGTCTCTTTTCAAAAAGAAGAAACTAAAATCAAGACCTTCAAAAGTTAGATGTCAAATGCCAATGATCTATTTTTACCTCGTCAGTCACTGTGACATTTATGCTGAGCGATATTTGTGGGTGAGGACCATATACAGTGTCAATAAAGTGTCTCCCGAAACATTTGTTGTATTTAATGCAGTGGTTCCCAAACTTGTTACAGTCCCGTACCCCTTCAAATATTCAACCTCCAGCTGTGTACACCCTCTTGCACCAGGGTCAGCGCACACTCAAAATGTTTTTTTGCCATCATTGTAAGCCTGCCACACACACACACACTATATGAGACATTTATCAAACATAAGAATGAGTGTGAGACTTGTCACAACCCGGCTCGTGGGAAGTGACAAAGAGCTCATATTTTCATGCTAGTGAGGCCTGAGAATCCACTCTCACATAGGTACGTGGTTCCAAAGGGCATAAGTGCCAAGACAAGAAACTCTGAGCGCAGCCCTTTCCAAAAATCTGGCAGTGGCTTCTGATTAAATTACATTTTCACAGAACAGCTTGTTGCAATTTCGATGAGGCTCTCTTGTTCAGATATCGGTAAGTGGACTGGAGGCAGGGCATAAAAGGGATAACGAATCCAGTTGTTTGTGTCGTCCGTTTCGGGAAAGTACCTGCGTAATTGCGCACCCAGCTTACTCAGGTGCTTCACTATATCACATTTGACATTGTCCGTAAACTTGAGTTCATTTGCACACAAAAAATCATACAATGATGGAAAGACCTGTGTGTTGTCCTTGTTAATGCAGACAGAAAAGAGCTCCAACTTCTTAAGCATAAACTCAATTTTGTCCTGCACATTGAATATAGTTGTGGGGAGTCCCTGTAATCCTAGACGCAGACCATTCAGGCGAGAAAAAACATCACCCAGATAGGCCAGTCATGTGAGAAACTCATCATCATGCAAACGGTCAGACAAGTGAAAATTATGGTCAATAAAGAAAACTTTAAGCTTGTCTCTCAAGTCAAAAAAACATGTCTATACCTTGCCCCTTGATAACCAGCACACTTATGTTGTAAAAGCGTTACATGGTTGCTGCCCATATCATTGCATAATGCAGAAAATAAATGAGAGGTCAGGGGCATTGCGTTAACAAAGTTAACCATTATCACTGTAGTGTCCAAAATGTCTTTCAAGCTGTCAGGCATTCCCTTGGCAGCAAGAGTCTCTCAGTGGATGCTGCAGTGTAACCAAGTGGCGTCGGGAACAAGTGTTTGCATTTTCATGTTTTATTTTTAAATGTCTGCGCAAGAGAGTAACGGTTAATGTGATTGGATGTTAATTATTTGACTAGGCTACCTGTATTTGACATTGTGTTGTTATTTTGCTGAACGCTAGATGGTTTAATTTTATTTTTGACAGTGAAACGAGGCTACTCAGGCAACAACAACAAAAAACTCACCCAAATGTATAGCCCCGTTGGAAAATATAAATGTACTGTTTGTAAATGTGTAGACATTGGCATTGCGCATACCCCTGGGGGAAATAGCTGATTTAATGGAACACATAGCTTTGCATCTCCATTTAATGGGGAAGGTGTTTAAAGATGGCGGCATCCTTGCACTCAATAGAAATTCATTGTGTACCAAATTCTCTGTATTGTATATTGCTCTATGCTACAATATTTTTGTATCATCATTAGCACAGTGTGTACAGTATACATGAACACAATTTTAGCAGAGAATTTTAAAAACCAAAAATAGTAGATTGTGCTGATTAATGGCGCATTGAACCATGTCACACACCGTAATTTAAAAACTAAATGGATAGTTGTAAAACCATGATGTCACATTTTAATTTCAAAATCTTTATGCACCTTCGCCACTCATTGTGTGTTTTTCATTAAATCAGGTCACACTCTAATGATGCAACAATCTCTCCAAAAAATCAGTCCTCTAAATAGCCTGAATGAGATTCAGAAGCAAACCCTCGCCTCTCCCTCATTCTCGGCAGCTAGACAGACATAGCAGAAGCACCTGAAGCGGTTACTCAAAGAAATTGAAACTTGGCCAATGTGTTGCTATTTGAAAAGATAAGGATGACTGGGGAAAAAGTCCATTATTACACACTTGCTAGAGCGTAAGTTCTTATCAACATTGGCATGGTATAGAAGAAGTCTTATTTTGTCATCTGTATTCCACTGCCCATTTTTATCTTATGGAATTTCAAAGGTATATTTTCCAGGTCCTGGATAGTGTAATGCAGCATTGAAGCTTGTGATGACTTCTACCCCCCTAGTTACATCCTTAAAGAGATGCCAGGTTTTAAGAGCACTGTGCATACAGTATACTCTACCGGGCATTGCTCAATGTTTTCTCTTCCGTACTTAGAGCATGGTTGTGATTCATTTGTTGTTGTCACGCTTCTGTAAGCACTCGAGTAGATTTCCCATATTGTTGACCTATAGTCATGGACTCCAAGATGGCTGTGGCAAAGCATAAGGCTTAGCGCTTTCATAGTTCTCTTCTCATGAGTGCCTGCTCAGTGACATGGATCGTGATTGTCCAGAAAAGCTTTTGATTTCAAAGTTGTCTGAATTGTTTTAAACCCATAGACTATCAATCAGTACAGTACGTGCCTACCTGATATTGAAAACATACATTTGCCTCTTTCTTCAAGGCGTTCTGGTTTTTCTAACATCTCAAGCACCCATACATCAAACTGCTATTTGAGCCTTCTTTTGGCTAAATCACTTCTGCTCGCTTTCTAGGCAGATCTCCAAAGAATGATGCAATAGTCAGAGATTATTTTTTTAGTTATACTTATAGAACAGGGTGCTAAAACGAGCTTGTGAGCTTGTCTCAAGACATAATGGGAGAGGTTTGAGGAATGCAGCTGGCTCCTCTCAGAACCTCAAGCCCCTTCAAAAGCTCCACATTCTCAGAACTTCCTCAAGCACCACTCTGCATTTGGAGGCACCAGGAAGTGGTGAGAAGCAGTGACAATGACCACCCAAGGCGAGGAGGATGCCTGCAAGTGGCACATGGGTTCTTTTCTTTATCTCTTATGTAAAGAATGCCACAGAAAGTCTCAGGAACACATTTGGAACACATAGGGAAACATTTAAAAAATCAGAGATACTCTTCAATGATTTCAATCTATTCTAATTTCATGCATTTACTAATAGGTTCAACTTTCAATGATTTTCAATGATTTGTGGGGAATGTGGATATGATAACAAGCACAAGTAAATGTCATGAGACTTTTTTATTATTATCAAATTTCTTTCTCCAGGTATCGGCAGGTATTTATTTTTATACATTTCGAAAACGAAAGTTGCTCAAAGAAGCATTACAACTGCAGAGAAATTATACAGGAAACGCTTTGAATTGGAGAGCATAACTTCACTGGTGGTTTGCTACTCTCATTCTTTTCCTCCAATGCTGGGCTCCACAGAGAGCCCACGCTGACATAACTGCCTTGATCACTACCCACCAGCTCACACAAAATGTTGGACTTGTACCAATTGAACATGGACCTACTGCCGAGCAGAGACCTCTCCTTATCCCCAAATGATGGAATCACTTGAGACGATCATTGACGGACTCAGTTCTGCAGAGATTCGGATTGGCCAGCCTTCTTTTGTGCACTATATCTTCCCAGATAAAACATTTCCACATAGCTGCAACCATACACAGTTGCAGACATTAAAGCGTTAGGTTGCGCCTTTTATTTTGGCATGTTCAACATGGTGCTCTCCTAGTGAAAGACAGTGTTGTCACAGAAAAACTACATCGCTGTACAAGTTATTTTTTTAACTAACTGTTTAGTGACTGCAACTAACTTAGCCCTACAAGTAGAATAAACAAAATATATCACTCTCACTAAAGTTCAATAAACATAAACACACAGGCATATCAGGAAGTAGCCAAGAAATGTCTGGGACTCACCTAGCGATGACGAAGAGGACACAGCTGACGCCTAGGTAGGCCAGCAGGATATAGACCCAGATGTCAGGGGTCATGGGGTTGAGGAAGGAGAAGAAGCCGTTGTTGGTGGTGTTGGGCTTGCGATACAGGATACTGATGCCCATGCTCATGAAGGGCTTGGAGAAGTCCACGACCTTCTCACGCAGGTAGGTAATGGTAAGAGGGGCCACAGCCAAGTCGGCTCTCTGTAGGTGAGACAAGAGAAGGGACGATCAGTCAAACGATCAGACCCTTTCGCTAGCTTTATTACCTTTGTTACCCCAAAGTCATAAGACTGCTGAACAGTTAATTAAACGGCTACCCGGACTTTGTGCTTTTCACCCCCTACCTACAGTACATGCACATAGTGCTTCAATCAATCAATCACCTAACCAAACCTCCATGTACATATTACCTCAATCAATCACCCAACTACCTCGTACCCCAGTACACTGACTCGGTACTGGTAATCCTTGTATATAGCCTGTATATAGACTCATTATTGTTCTTTTTAGTGTTATTTTATTTTGTTACTATTTTATTTGTATATTTTTGTTCTTAAATGCATTACTGCGAAAGGACTCGTAAGTAAGCATTTCACAGTGAAGTCTACGCTTGTTGTAGATCGGCGCATGTGACTAACATTTGATTTGAGCTTCTATTGCTGGTACTTTCATTGTTCTTCAGGTATTTTTGAAAATCATAGTTCTGCATGAACCATTGTTGTTACACAAAAAGGTACATGAAACTTGAAAACCAGTTTGAGGAAAATAAAATACATTGTTAGTTTCATAACAAGTACAGTGGCTTCAGAAAGTATTTACCCCCCTTGGCATTTTTTATATTTTGTTGCCTTACAACCTGGAATGAAAATAGACTTTTGGGGGGGGGGTTGTATCATTTGATTCACACAACATACCACTTTGAAGATGCAAAATATTTTTTATTATAAAGCAAACAATAAATAAGCCCCAAAAAAACAGAAAACTTGAGTGTGCATAACTATTCAACCCCCCAAAGTCAAAACTTTGTAGAACCACCTTTTGCAGCAATTACAGCTGCAAGTCTCTTGAGGTATGTCTCTACAAGCTTGACACATCTACCCACTGGGATTTTTTCCCATTCTTCAAGGCAAAACTGCTCCAGCTCCATCAAGTTGGATGGGTTCCGCTGGTGTACAGCAATCTTTAAGTTATACCACATATTCTCAATTGAATTGAGACTAGGCCATTCCAAGACATTTAAATGCTTCCCCTTAAACTACTTGAGTGATGTTTTAGCAGTATGCTTAGTGTCATTGTCCTGCTGGAAGGTGAATCTACATCCCAGTCTCAAATCTCTGGAAGACTGAAACAGGGTTCCCTCAAGAATTTCCCTGTATTTAGCGTCATCCATCATTCCTTCAATTCTGTCAAGTTTCCCTGTCCCTGCCGATGAAAAACATCCCCACAGCATGATGCTGCCACCACCATGCTTCACTGTGGGGATGTTGTTCTTGGGGTGATGAGATGTGTTGGGTTTGTGCCAGACATGGCATTTTCCTTGCTGGCCAAAAAGCTCAATTTTAGTTTCATCTGACCAGAGTACCCTTTTCCATTTGTTTGGGGAGTCTCCCACATGCCTTTTAGCAAACATGTTTGCTTATTTTTTTCTTTAAGCAATGGCTTTTTTCTGGCCACTCTTCCATAAAGCCCAGCTCTGTGAAGTGTAAGGCTTAAAGTGGTCCTATGGACAGATACTCCTATCTCCGCTGTGGAGCTTTGCAGCTCCTTCAGGGGTCTCTTTGTTGCCTCTGATTAATGCCCTCTGTGCCTTGTCCATGAGTGTTGGTGGGGGGCAGGTTTGTCTATTTAAATTACAGGTTATAATACAACAAAATAGGAAAAAACGGCAAGGGGGATGAGTACTTTTTCAAGGCACTGCATTAAGTCCTGTAACATATGACATACTTTGATCAAATAAAAGTTACGTTGAACTTTACATCAATGTAATTTAGCGGAGATCACAGGTTGCCCCCTCCCTCCAATTTTTCTCCAATCTTTTGTTGTTGTTGTTCTCTACATAAATGATGAACACCTGCCCCAATGAATCACAAGAAACAAGGCCCATTCCCACATGCTTTCCCACCAGCTTCTCCCCATGCCTCCACTATCTGGAGCCTGGTACCTTCTGACTAGCCTAATATAGCCCTCTGAGATACTGCCCTGGCAGGATCTGATGGTGAACGTTGCGGCCCATGGTTTTGTGTCTGGCTGCATATTCAGAAGGTCACCATTCACACTACCTCCCCCCACACCTCCAACACATCTGGGTTGGACAGGAGATTAATGAAACCAGCTGCTTGGTTCACGCTTGGATAACTCCCTTCCTCGGAACCGAAGGAAACTCACAATGGGGTTTGGGCCAATCTCCCTTTCTTCCTTTTTGAGTGGTGGCAGAGGAACAGCGCTCAGTGTGCCAGCACCAGAATGTCCCTGATGGAGGTCAGTTAAATTAGGTATTAGTGTGTACATTGGCAAGTGTGGAGGATGTCTAGTTCTGTAGATCATATGACCGTCTGAATTACCAGAACCCTGCTCCCTATAAAGAAAATGCTCATAAGAATTCCAAGGAACAAATGTAGCTGATTTGTACTACCCAACCCAACATTATTTGGACAATCAAAGACATACTGTAATGTATAATGTATGGGCAAGGCTGGCAATGCATCTAATCAATCCCCTTCATTTATTTGCTTAGCTGACATGCTGTCATTACAATGTAGAACAATAACCACCAACATTTGAAAAATAAATATGCTTCTGTGGTGTCATAGTCATATACTGTATTTTTTGGGGTGTCACTACCACAGCTCAGTCACTTTCCCCCTTCCAACAAAATGACAAATTACTATTCTAACATTCAGAGCAGTCAATGGGGGTCAGTATAAGAAAATGGTCGAACTCCACGTGTGACCGTTTGGATTATACCTGTGCCTGTGGCCAACACTGTGGTGGCTAAACACAAGAAAGCTTAACAAGGAGACAGTGTGGGCACAGCCAATCTGTCATGTGGTGCAATCCACTGTGCCCTCATTAAACATTTACGTTTACAACACACACCCGCTTCCTCTGTTCTCTGCCGCCGACTGCCGCTTTTCAAGCTAGCTGCCACTCAACCGGAAGACCTAGCAGCAGGTGATCCAAGCCAATCTCAGCCATCCCTATGGTGCTCTAATATACACGCTGCACGGCTATTTTCTGCTTAGACACGTATTGCCGAGTACACGCGTGATAACCTGATAGTACCCTGCTGAGTGCCACATGGCTCTGTGTTATCTATGGGCGCGCAGATGGTATTGTAAGCTTTGAGCTGTGCTACCTTCATACTACCACACCCGATGACATTCTGTAGGATACATACAATCACACCTAGATCAACACTCCCATCAGAGGTTAACTGTAACCATCTATAATAATCTGTGTTACTTGCAGTCCCTTGACATTTACTGGTTTTAACGTTTGTGGGGTTTGGTTATTTAGTCTTACAGGTGTATTGAATGATACTCTTGGACAGTGCTGGAGAACATTTGCCTCACAAATGACACAGTTCGCCACATTTCCTGTACCTCTTAACTCGATGATTGTTTTACAATGATTTGCATACGGTGCTCCAACTGCCTCATTGTCCATCACTGTTTCAATTTGCATATATGACTAGAGAAATGTAGTCCCTGGTAATTCCATCGTCTGACTCTACAGTACGTCCCCCTTGAATGGCAAAGGATTGCAGAGTGATAATGGAATTTGCATTACTATAACATCATCCTATCCTTCAAGTAGAATTCTAAAATACTATAATGTAGCAGAATAATGTAGCTGTGGTTGTTGATGCAATTGAAAGTCATGCTGCCCGTCCGTCAAAATGACAGCTCTGACCACTATCCCACCCTCAGTAGCCAAAACCCCCTCCGTGTTCCACTGTAAAACCAATCAGGTCAGCGACCCTCAGATGGAGATCCACGTGCATGTACGTGCCTAGAACTGCAAATAAAGCCCTTTTTCAATCCACTATCTTGCCAAGGTCCCAAATCCAGTCTGCTATCTCTACATCTAGACAATGAGATGCGTGGCTTACCGTGGCGTGCATTTGTTTCGCCGTAAACTTCCTGTGTATCTGTCGGCGCAAGAGACTAATTGAACAGAAACAAATGATGTGTTAAGCTCGCTAATAATACTGGCATCAACATCATGATTAATTGGATCATCTATTGTGACTAAATCAAGTTTAACATGACCTGTTGCATAATTTAACGCCTTTCCCACAATGCCCTTTGGCTTTGTAGTGGGCTTTAACGACTCAGAGGAAAATAAAGGCCGCTATGCTACATGGGCACGGAAGGCTTCTTCTATTTAATTAGCCACAACACACACACACTCGTTCTCATTCAAGATTTATCCCATTTGTATTTACACGCAACGGCCAATTAATCATGTATATTATGCACATTTGTGTGTGTATGCATAGACAGAAAGATATTCACGTGATGCACACAAAGTTGGACTTGTAGGTGAGACACACTGCAACACTTCTTTCGTTGTTTATTCAATAGTACAATCTCAGGAAATGTATATAAAAACACTAACCCAGCTACATGCACGTTTTTAGAAATCAGAGACCATTCGCTCCTTCCTACACGTTGACATCAGACATAACAACAAAGACTTTATTTTTGTCATTCCACATTTGCTTCTTTGTTTGACAGGGCTCGGTCACCTACAAAGATCAATGAAGGCTTACAACTGCTTTTAATAAACCCACACGGGTACTGCACCGTTGAGTAATGAAACAATGATTTATGTGAGATTGTAGGCTGACAGAATGAATCAGCTAAAAACAACCGCAGACGGCTTTGTTTTGCTTGTTGTCTTCCTTAAACCAATTCATTAATCTGACTAGGTGACACGTTGGGTGAGTTGTCAATAGTAAACGGCAGCATTGTAATGTAGCATGGTGGGGGTTAATAAATATCTGAAGGAAATACATTTAACCGATTAATAACATTGACACTGTCCGTTAATAAAGCACCCCCTCCCCGTGTACTATTGTTTGTTTTTCAGAAAGATTTGTTTGCTGTCATCTGAGCTCATACCTCTGTTAATTTACAATAAAGCATCCCAGAAACACGCCAATGACACATGGTGATTCTGGTTTGGGATGAACAGAATGCAGCACCACTGCCATGATTCCAATCCTTGGGATAAGGTTGTCAAATTCTATTGGTCACATACATGTGTTTAGCAGATGTTATTGTGTGCGTAGCGAAATGCTTGTGTTTGTAGCTCCAACAGTGCAGTAATATCTAACAGGTAATATCTAACAATTTCACAACAATATGCACATTTTACTTGTATGGAAACCAATATCCATCCAAGCTTCTCATGGCAATCTCAGGTCAGTTCTCTTGAGCAGACTCCAAAGTGTCCTTTTTCCTGTCTGCTGATTCAAGATCAGCTTATCAGTATAGACAGGAGGAAGAAAAGTTCCAGCTAAATAAATCCATACACTGTAGCAGTGGTGATGTTGTGTAGGCCATTCAAATAAAGAGCAGTAGCACAGGGAGACAGTCTACAGCACACTTACCCTTTACATACTGTGCAAGGAATATACTAGGTCAAAACCTAGTCCTATATCACTGTATTCTACAACCATGATGAGGATAATCGGTAGACCTACAGTACGTAATATCTGAATGGAACATTGGTGTTCTTGATTACTCTACTATCAGCCGACATTACTCTCATGGAAGCAATAGACCCAAATACAGAACACATCTGGAAGCATTCTCCTTTCTACCAAAGCCAAGTTAAGTGTTTAGGAATTACTGGGCACAGAGACCTCTTCAGCCAACTATTTAACTGTGAGGAACTGCTGAGAGTGAACTCAAACCATAAAACAAAACATGGAGGACCGCTTGAATTAATCTGCATTGTACTAAGTATATGTTGCCCATAACACACTATAGGGGGGGCAAATGTGCTGGAGTGCACTGAGTACAGTACAAAGTATATTTCACAGCATGGGATATTGTTGTTTTCAAATGTGCTCTACTGTATTGTCTAGATAGCTTTGAAGCCCAGACTGAATCACATTGTTTCCCGTAAAACAAAAGTGGAGGACTGAACTCAGTTTGTATATCCTGTCTATTGGTAACAGTCAACTCGGTCAAATCAAATGAAATTGACTTTTTATTGTCGCATGCTTCGTAAACAACGTGTATACTAACAGTGAAACGCTTACTTACAGGCCCTTCCAACAATGCAGAATACAATATAATGATAATGATGATAATAATCAGTAAGCTGAAACAACATACATACATAGCCTATGTTTACTGTTCATTAAGAAGAAAGCATGTATTTCTATAAGCAACATTTCCTGCCTTAATCTCTTAGTTCCCCCTCAAGGTTACAGATATCAACCTGGATCTGGCTAAGGTAGAGATGAAGTGCTGCGTGGTTAGCCCACCTTTCCTAACCCTTTCTGCACCTAGCCATTGACTCGAACCGTCCGACTCCCACCCTCTCCCTTCTCTAAATGCCACTTAAGCTATTACAACTTTTCCAGCCGAGCACATCGTTGACCAGGGGGGCTGAGGACAAGGAGACGGCGATGGGGAGGGACACTCTCAAAAGGCTAGCAGGGCACTGTCCTTGTTGTCAATGTCAGCTATATTTTAACAGCCTTTGATGCTTTCATCTGATGCGTTCAAAACCAACTTTAATATGTTGCTATAATTCTATTCTTCATAGTATGTCTTAAATCCTTATATTTGTTGTAAAAAAAACACACTAAGCTTGATTGTGATAAGTTTCAAATCAGATTCTAACACCCAAAAACAGGGTCCCAACAAACAAGACTAAATGATTGAATCTGTAGTCAAAACATCTAATAATTTACAATGTTGAACACTAGCTATAAGCAAAAGTAAGACAGTAATAGTAACAGTCAGAAGGTAACTGGTAGTCCAACTCACGTGTTCCATCAGCTCCTTGATCATGCCGTTCCACTGGCCCTTGTCGTCCTGCGATCCGTACTTCCCATCAGGCACCAGGCGGATCTCGTAGGTGAAGCCCAGGATGCTGGCCAGCTCCTTGAGCAGGTCGATACAGAATCCCTCGAAACGGTCGTTGCCCACCAGCGCCTTGTCAGACTTCTTAAGCATGACATATGGCTCCTCCTGCACAGACACAAAAAAATCTAATGGAAACCAGTGTTGAGGTCAGCTTTTTCCATTTGTTCTTCGGCACACGCACCTAATTGAGGCAAAGTGATCTGAGCTGATACGTCGTTTTTGGACTGATAAGTGCTGATAAGACAGAGAGACTCCAGTCCAATGTGTGGTTATAGCTGCACTGTATGTTTAAATATGGGATGAACAGAATAGTTTTCCTTGCATTAACAGAATGTACAGTGCATTCGGAAAGTATTCAGACCCTTACTTTTTCCACATTGTGTTACGTTACAGGCTTATTCTAAAATGTATTAAATAAATTGTTTCCCTCCTCAATCTACACACAATACATTTGTTTTATTTTACTGCAAATTAATACCCTATTCAGGCTCTTTGCTATGAGACTCGAAATTGAGCTCAGGTATATCCTGAGATGTTTCTACAACTTGATTGGAGTCCAACTGTGGTAAATTCAATTGATTAGACATGATTTGGAAAGGCACACACCTGTCTATAAAAAGGTCCCACAGTTGACAGAATTGCCTGTAGAGCTCCGAGACAGGATTGTGTCGAGGCACAGATATGGGGAAGAACACCAAAAAAATGTCTGCAGCATTGAAGGTCCCTACGAACACAGTGGCCTCCATCATTCTTAAATGGAAGAAATCTGGAACCACCAAGACTCATCCTAGAGCTGGCCTCCTGGTCAAACTGAGAAATCAGGGGAGAAGGGCCTTCGTCAGGGAGGTGACCAACAACCCGATGGTCACTCTGAAGGAGCTCCAGAGTTCTGTGGAGATGGGAGAATCTTCCAGAAGGACAACCATCTCTGCAGCACTCAACCAATCAGGCCTTTATGCTAGAGGTGCCAGACGGAGGCCACTCCTAGGTAAAAGGCACATGACAGCCCGCTTGCATGAATGCCAAGTCTTACGTCTGGAGGAAACCTGGTACCATCCCTAAAGGGAAGCATGGTGGTGGGAGCATTTTTCAGCGGCATGGACTGGGAGACTAGTCAAGATCGAGGGAAAGATGAACGGAGCAAACTACAGAGAGATCCTTGATGAAAACCTGCTCTAGAGCGCTCAAGACCTCAGACTAGACGAAGGTTCACCTTCCAACAGGACAACGACCCTAAGCACATAGCCAAGACAATGCAGGAGTGGCTTCGGGACAAGTCTCGGAACGTCCGGACTTGAACCCGATCAAACATCTTTGGAGAGACTTGAAAATAGCTGTGTAGAGATGCTCCCATCCAACCTGACGGAGCTTGAGAGGTTCTGCAGACAAGAATGGGAGAAACTCCCTAAATACAGATGTGCCAAGCTTGTAGCATCATACCCAAGAAGACTCGAGGCTGTAGTCGCTGCCAAAGGTGCTTCAACAAAGTACTGAGGAAATGGTCTGAATACTTACGTAAATGTCCTATTTGGGCTTTTTATTTTTAAAACCTGTTTTTGCTTTGTCATTATGGGGTATTGTGTATAGCATGATGAGGGAAAAAAAACAATTTAATACATTTTAGAATAAGGATGTAACGCAACAAAATGTGGAAAAAGTCAAGGGGGTCTGAATATTTTCCAAATGCACTGTATGTCGACCGGAAAATCTAACTGATTTAAGTGACGGTTATGGTCTGCAATCTGAGAAATGTACAGCATGCAATAGGAAGTCTCGTTGATATACAATAGATGGTGAATCTAGGCACTCCAAAATAGCTTCTGCAGCCAGCCAACCTTCCCTGGCCGTTCCGTCTCCCACATCCCTGCCTACTGCCTCTTGTAGACATTGTATACGACAGTGCGATGCAGTTTATGGTCAGAGAGCCAGCGGTCTTTACTGCCCTCTAACATTCTCCCAAGGCTCCTAATAATATCAGGTTGAAGAAAAGCTTGATTAGGAATAGAATGCTTCAATGAAATGGAACATGCCTGAAATGTTTCTGTCTCCAGGTAATGCCTATTGCCTGCACGAACAATGGTTAAACTCTCAAAGAAAGGTTGGCGGATGGCTCGAAATGTCCCTTTATTTAGTGTCTGCCACTTTCTGTCTGCCAAATAGGGATCATAGATATCCCACTCTGCATTTTTTTTAAAGACATGGGTTGTCCCCTTCCCCCACTGGCTATTTATTTATTGCTTCCGATGGTCAGACATGCAATTAATGAAGTCTACTCATAAGCAGAGTAATTGATTCTACAGTGAAGGTGACCTGTATTCCCATCGGCCACGTCTTTGTGTGACACAAAGCTGCTAGAAAAGCCATGAAAGAGGGGGAAATAACCAGTCATAACACGGGTTTACCCCTCGGTCAGAAAAACGTGTGTTTCACAATGATGGGTTTAGCTCTGCTTATGGTGGCAAAGAAATGGATTGATGTATATTATAATAATGCCGTGGGAAAATATGGAAATCACTGTTGTTTCAAATCATGTTGTCTTGATGGTAAATGCCTTGAAGGGAGGTCTTGGTGGAAGAATCAAAACACGTCTAACACTCCTGGTCTAGCACATCCTAGTCTGACACTTAACAGGTGTCCTTTTCTACACCCAAAATACCATCTCAGGGACAGAAAAATGTCACGTAAATAATTGGTTAAAATCCTAATATGTAGCTAATTGGCCGTTTGCAATTAGGACGTTACCTTTAAATAAATTATAACCAAGGAATGCTTGATAATAATGCATTTAGATAGAAAGCAAGAGCTTAGTGGAAAACTTTGTTCAAGTTGTCCAATTATCTTGATCCAAAAGTGTTGAGGGGGGGAAGAAAAATGTCATTACCATCTGTTTCTAGCCTTCCCAACTCTTTAAATTCCCCAAGGTTTGGACTCAAATCAAAGTGTTTAAACCAGTTTTACACTCTCTAGCGCAGCATGGGTTTACATAAGAAAATGGGGAAGGAGATATGCAGACACAGTCACAGGCAATGGAGTGAAAACAATTAATGTGAGAGCTGGGAAACACATTAAATATCTTAATCTCTTCGTAGAATGCGAGAAGTTATCGCCATAAAACTGTCAGACGTCTTATTCGCGGATCGCTGCGATCAGTTTGATGCAATGTCATTAAGCTCAGAATGGATCAAAAAACACAGACACTGATATTAGTGCTGCTGATGCTCTATTCTCATACTGCTTTTACAATCTAAAAGTGTTGATTTCTAGAATACTCCTAAACCATCATACACTGTCAAAAGATGCAGGTGATCCCATGCAAGTGGCTGATTTGGACCTAAACCCTACTCCTGGATTGAAAAGCACGTCCAATGGGATATTTCCATAGGCAATGTTTTTTAGTCCATGAATAGGCTTAATCTGGCTCAAACTGACCCTGAATCTTATTATTTTGTGAATTTATTTTTGGCTGCAGCTCTAAACAACACCTGTTTTATGGTTCTATTTCTTGTCTTTGTGATTGAAGTTGCTACTCCCCATGGTTGGCACCAGAAGGCACTGATTATATCTCTTCTAAACCTCACTCGGTCATAATTACAGCCTTGCGCTCCAATCGAGGCTTAATGAGAGTGTTTATCATTGTTGATAACTTGTGTGTCCGTCCAGAATAAGCTCGTGGGGGATGTTCATTGTCAGCACCCCGGTGATAGCTCCACAAAGACCCTCTAACCTCCCAGTTCACAGGCGTATGAATACACCATATATGATCTGCAAATGAATGTGGAAAGCTGGTGGGAGAGAACACCTGTTTATTTCCTAACATGTAATTCATGGATACTTTATAGACTGGTCCAGTGTGGCTCCCTGTCTTCTTCTCTACGGGCTCCTTGCACTGCAAGTGCCTCACATCCCCATGGTGATCTTAATGTGACATAATGATGCTCTACAGTACATCCCTTGACAATCCAAGCTGGATTTAGATTGGCAAGGTAAATTCCAGGTGGTGTTCAGTTCATTTACTGTGATTCATTTGACAGATATCTCTGATTTCCCGGTCTGAGTGGTGGTAGCAGAGAGGGCCTCAATGCCAAACATGTTTTTTCAACCTTCTAACATGGACCATGTTTAAAGATGTTATTTTTCCAAATGTAAATTATACATAACTAGCAAGGGAAAATTGGTTTCCCTGTAAAATACTGAATGATAAGACACTGATATGTAAAGAACCATCTCCTAAGGTAATGTTTTGAGTAGCTTGTCAAGCAGAAAAGCTCAAATCTGAGAGAGCGAGAGAGAGAGATCTTTCACAAAGGGCTGATCAAAGTCAGCTGACCCTACCAGGATGGTGGTGATGACCAGGGAACGGTTGGCCAGCGAGTCTGTGATGTTCATCCCTTTCCGCTTGGGCACCTCGGTGATGTTGAGACCTCCGGACGCACTCCACTTCCCCACCTGTGGGAAGATGAAAAGTGTGTAAGAGTTCGACTTCACCTTTCTACTGCGGCAACTCATGACCCTGACATCACACAAGCCTTGCTGCATTAGCGCCCACCGGGACACATTTCCATTAGCTGATTGGCTGTGTCACCTCTGGACACACTATACACCATGAGGCTATTGGGAGAGGTGGTGGTGGGACGTGGAGGCAGGTTTTAAACGAATTGACATTGTCGGAGAGAGAAGTCTTAAGAAATCAAATGGTTCTGTTGGGAATGATGGAATTATGATGGATATGTTTCACTTCATCCTGGTGTTACGGTTTGGAATATAAGTAATATGCAAAAATGTGAAATTTGTCTAGAATTTAAACAACATAATTCAGTAGTAGTCTCTAAGACTAACACGAAAACATTGTGTTGTGTTCTGCAACTTTAGTGTATCAAAAGATGTCAGACTCTCCAAACTGTCACCTGTCACCTCTGTTGGCCTTGTTCTAAAAATACCAATACCTTGTGAATATCATAGCTTGTGAATTGTTGAAATGAAGAGGGAGCACAGCCTTTTCGAACTCCTACAACAAACCATTCTTTTCACTTGCAACGCTTCTCTGATAACACACACAATAGGTAATTGGAGCACTTTTCTGAATGCAGGAAAAGAAGATAGGTTGTTAGTTTCTGTGTGGTATGTGTGTGAGCAACGTGGAGAAATTGGGAGAGCAATCAAATATAATTTCCTGATCAATGTCTTCCATTTAGACTTCCATTTGGGCTTCATAATCTACTCCTTTCGCTGGTTAAAACACATGCAGAAACCAGAGCATTAAAAATAGCAAACTAGATAAGCATCCTAGCGTAATTATCATATGGTTATTTCAGGTCTGGTATCTTTGCAGTTTTGTGCCCTTAGGAACGTAGCAAAACACAAATCCTACAATTCATTTTGAAAAGAAAGCCCAGCATGGGGTTGTCGGCAATGGAAATATAAAAGCTTGAGAATGCTGGCAGAGAAGTTCTGCTCTGAGTAATCTCACGAAGATAAATACTAAAAGATCAGAGCAAATACAGGGAGTTGCACTAGAGTAGGGCCTTCTGGGCAAAAAAAAGCCCCTTCCATACTGTCGTGACAACTCTGGAACATATCATTACCATAAAATAGTCAGTCCTGTAGACTGTCGATAACGATCTAATTTTGCATGCCTACTTCGCAGTCACTCGCTTTCCCTACTATCCTCCTTCCCATCCTCCTCTCTTTCTCCTTCATGGGTAACTACCAAAGTGCCATTTAATATTCACAGGGCTGGCTGGCACTCGAGGTGGATCCGTTTAAAAGGTACACAAACACGCTGCATCGCAGCCAGCGTGAAAAACACCTGACAAAGTCCTTCTGTTTGATCCACTGAGGAGCGTATGCTCAAATTTGAAAAGCATATTAGTTACAGCTTGTGTGAAACAGCCCCCCCCAAAAAAAGCAACTGAAGAGAAGAGCTGCTTTAAAAAATATCCATGTCTTCCACTCTGCATGCCAGCCTAGTCTTACTAATTGTGGCCAATTAACTCAATTCATTAAATGTGTATAGCCAATGAAGCAATTCAAAAGTTATTTACTCGTGCCACTACAGGGAAAAGAGAGCTTCTGACTTTTTTTTCTTCCCTCTTTTATATTAATGTCAGTGGATTTTCCACTCCGACTGGAAACCTCTCCTAATTCCAGTATGAGCTCCAAC
Source organism: Oncorhynchus mykiss (assembly GCF_013265735.2). NCBI lineage: Eukaryota > Metazoa > Chordata > Actinopteri > Salmoniformes > Salmonidae > Oncorhynchus > Oncorhynchus mykiss. The sequence continues at coordinate 38,413,794 of NC_048566.1, forward strand.
TCGGGCTAATATTCAATTAGGGCAGATTAGGCCTAAAAGTCGCCATCTTTACTGGCTAGAACAGTTAGCAAAAGCCGATTTCCACAGATATAAAGAGACAAAATCCTGCGGGATAAGTAACAAGCTTGAGACCAGGGATGTAGAAAAGCACACAGTAGGCCTACATAGCATGTCTTTCATGCTGGTTTTAGCACACTAAAGCTGTGCAAATAGAACAGTAGACCCAGCACAGCAGAAGAATGCGATTCGGAAATAGTTTGGCGCATTGTGGTTGTTCCAGCCTGGAGCTGCAGTGGTACTCTGAGCTGACATGGCCTAGCTATTATACAGGCTCATACAGGCTCTGCCATACGGGAGCGCTTGAGGAAGTCATAATGGCACTTATCTCGAGTTAATGTTTCCATAATGCATGACAAACCCATATCACCACAAAGCAGTTATAGTCCGCAGGGTGCTACTCTGCCTTTTAAAATAACACAGGAAGTTATTATTATCCTTCTTCATTGCCAACTTTTAACTTTATTTTGTGGGTAAAAAAGTGAGGTTTATACACCTCATTAGCAAACAGCATTTCGGGCAACAACTCGAATTACCATTTGAGACTTGCAATGAACACTTTAATGTCTTCCCTCATCCAATTTGCTTTATGATCCATTAACGTATGCTTATGTTTGAACAGCCCATTGGCTTCCTTGTTAGGAGGTAAATGATACTGTCAAATGGAGACCGTTGTGCATTATTTGTTCCATATTAAAGAAGAAAACTGGAATGGATTTCAGATTTTCACTCTAGACGATTTAACAGGGGATATGCAAAACAAATGTTATGTCCTAAGAGAGAAAGAGAGTGTAGTGTATGGTGGAGATGATAAATAAATGTGTGTAGGTGTAAAATCACCAGGGTATGGGCTTATTGTTGTATTTTTTTTTTGTATGTACTTTACATTTCCATTCATGTTCGTAAGTGAAAACCTAAACTATTACGTAACACTATACTTCTTTAAAGTGTTGTTAGTTTGATAGTTGTAAACATTGTGGTCGGAATGATGTGTGTTACCTTCTCCAGGCCCTCCTCTTTCAGGCTGATGATGTCCAGGTCAAAGTCTGTGCGGAGGCCACTGGTCCTGTTGAACGACAGCCTCCCCGTCAGGCCTTCCCAGTGAGACTGCAGAGAAATACACACAACCCCACATTAACACTCATTCATTAAAGCATGTGAGTACGGACACATGTAAAAACAAACACCAAGGCCACACACACACACACACACACTGGGCTGCATTTATTTTTTAATTACATTTCACATCCCAACGCCTCAGACACATTTTCTCCCAGACCACAGTGTTAATTAAAGACCATGTCCTTCACTTGTTTCCACACAAGGGAGAAAAAAACTCATAAATGCCCATCATTATGATCGACTGACATCCCCCCCTCCTTCCCTTTCTCCCACCAGAGCCCTCCTCATGTTTCTCCGCGCTCAGAGAGATGTGTCTGTTACCCCTGGCGATGATGGAGCTACTGATGAAGCTATGGAGCTAACACATTCCCCTCACTTATACTCCGGGCTCTGGCCTTGTGATGTTCGGTACACTAGGCGCCGTGTCACCATGGCATCATGTTCTACAGCCTTAATCTGACTACTCTGAGTCACAGTCATCACACACTCTCTTGTGAAATGAAACAAGAGCTGATTATACAACTCGCCTATTTCAAACAGTCTTATTGTGAACAGTGCACAGAAGGGCGCACCAGTTTCCCTTTTCAGTAAAAATAGGACACAATGACTCACTGTGAGTTTTGCCATCTGTAAATAGGTTATGAATACAGGGAATTTAGCTGGAGAGAACATTAACACAGCTTTGAGTAGTTCATTACTTTGAGACACTATCCATGAATAAGAGATTTATCCAGATAACGTTGCTTTTGTTTGTAAAAATGTATGTTCCATGATTACACAATGTTTCCTTCTTCTCCAAATGTAATTGCATTTGTCAAATGGATTCAGAGACAAACAGTACGGCATCCACAATCTCCTAATATGGATATCACACACAAGATCAAACATCAACATCAAAAGAAAACAAAACGCTCAGCATCACCTCTTTGATGAAGTTCATGAAGCGCCCGCCGAACCTCCATGGCTTGTGGCGGTGGCACTGCAGCGAGTTGACCGTCATCTGTGGTGCGTGCTGGTAGGAGACGGACACGATGTGGACCGCGTCGTACGTCAGAGCAGCATCTGTCTGGAATAAAGGGGGACATTATTTCAGCTGACGGGCTGTGGACAAGGGGAGTCCACTCCCTTCGCTCCAGTAGCAGCAAAAAGTGTTTGAGAAAAAGCTAACAAAGGGAAATCAAAGAGCTCAGACGTTTCTTATTTTCCAGATAGCATGCCCGAGAAAGTGAGCTCAATTCCTTTTGTAAACACGTATATGACGCTTTCCGGGCGAGTAAGACGAAATTAAAGGCAGCCTACCTTGATGTTTGTGTCACCTAGATTCTATCTCTTACGGAGTTCCTGGGAGCAATTAAAAGTGCATACTACACAGAGCGAGCACACTCCGTTCCATAAAACCCCTCCTTCTCCATATAGAAATAATGAGACCTGTGAGAGTGCAGTGTGGGTGTATCTGAACCCCAGTCAAATCCATTAATAGATAAACAAACAACGAGGGATTGCAACAATATAATATTCATATTGAATATACCACGCGCATGTATAACTCTTTATCTTCCATTAGCGATGCTCGCTTATTAAGTTAGAGCGTAAAAGGAGGCTTTATTGGAATATCAGGGATGGGATTTGTGATTATTGGATTTAGACCATTGTGATGGGATTTGAGAATGATTAGGAGCTCCCCTGAATACATTGAATGAATTAGTTCAGAATGTAGTAGACTGTGAACATCCTGCTTCCAAGCGCTTCTTATCTGACTTTATGATGATAATAGGCCCCAAAATTATCACCATTGTCATTATTATTGACATAATTGGTGGTACGTAGTACAAGTAGTAATAATGTTACTAATAGTAGAGAAATAGTGGTAGTACTGTTACGACAGATGAGACTATAATGTTCAATCTGCATTTTTTTTCCCCAAAATGTTATTGACATAAAATGTTGAGAGTAGGGCTGGTGAAAGACACACGGTATATAGATATCAATATGATGTCTTTCATGCTGATTTTAGAATACTATCAGCCTCAGAGTTCCACAACAGAAGACCAAAAGCATACCGTCATGATCCCTTCCAGGAGACCCGAGTCGGGCTTGGGAGGTATCTGCCTCTCTTGGGACCACTTCTCAACGATGGACGCCACCTGAGGGTTGTCCACGTTGAGGATGCGGAAGCCGGTCATGTTGACGCCACAGAAACGGTAGGGCTCCAGGTCGATAGCCATGAGGTCCTTCAGAAAGAGGGGGGTGAAACAAAGAGTAGATGATCTTGTTTAGCTTCAGACGGCTGGGATTGGGGCCTCGTTGTTACTGTTAGAGAAGAGAGGATAGAGAGGGTGGTAAATGGGAGATGTATTAAAGTGAAAGAGGGGATTGAGCTTTGAGCCGTCTGGAGGATAAGGGTATGGTGTTTCGAGTGTAGTGTGTGCCTCAGTCAATGAAGCCAAACACAAGGCATTGGTGTCAGTCTCTCTCAGTGTGGTTAAAGCCATCCACTAATCCTCAATCACAGAGGCATTTTGGTACGGTACAGTAGGTAGGTTCACTTAAACTACTAGACGGAAACCATGTTGAATGGTTGACCTTAACATGGCATTTCAAATGGACTTCCTCCAATGTAATTCAACCTAAACCTTCATGACTATACACAACCCCAACTGCAAGTATGAATGAAACCCTTAAATGCGAATTACCATGATACAGAGGGACCAGGTAAAACTGTGCTTTGACTCCTTTATCATGTCTCAAAGCTTCGTGTTGGCTGGTTGTTGTGCAGAAGTAAAACCTGAAGGCGTGACCTTTTACCTTGTGTTCTGCCGCTGCGGCTTATCCTAAATATTCCCTGAGTAAATGAGGCAGACGACGTTCATCGCCTAAAAGGGGAACCACTTCATCTGCTGGATCCAATTAATAATGCAGCCGCTACAGTCCCTCCGCAACCCGTAAGCAAACACAGATTTCTCTGAGCAACTGTAATTTCTAGGGACGCCATCCCGGCTCAAGTGTGAAGTCACATGTCGACACATATCATGTTGGAATGTGCCACGGGGCCTCGGAAAAGACATTTGCAGGAACATAATAGATATTTCATTAGCACCCTGTGGTGTTAGTGCTGGGGGAACGGGAGCGTGTAAGACACACGCTGAAGACCGCTTGCCTCCAGATACAGAGAAAAAAAATGTCTCTCCACAAGCAGTAGGGTTCATATGGCACAATTGTTTTAAAGTCCCTGTCGTACTAAATGCCATTTGTGGGGAAACCATTTTCTTCAGGTTATGTTCACCAGATTTATTGCGAAGCATACAAGTTCCTTAAAAATAATGTTTTAAATGATTTTATAACTCAAGCACACAATTCAAACAGCCATTTGAAGATTTTGAGTTGCTGTGGGCAATGTCAACCATTGCAAAGTATAAAATACCATCAGGTAATGGATTCAAACTAATTTAGTTACTAATGGATTCTTTGAATTTAGTTACTTGACTGGGAAAACTGAATTCAGCATTTGTCAATCAACATTAGACTATATTACAGTACCACACACTCTGTGCCTCTGTACCTTCAAAATGCTCCATATCACTGACAATACACTAATACAGGAAGGTGGAAAACATAAAGTTCTCAGCACAGATTCTTGGAGATAACCCTGTAGGGTGTAAAGGGCTGAAGCCATGACAGCCTCATTTCAGAGGACAAGGCTGCTGCTATATTACCCTGCTACCATTCCGGTATTACCTGTTCACGCTCTAATAATTTGGTGTTCCCCTCACCCAGGATGATAAACATTATCACTGAATATTATCAAGGGGAATATTGTTGCCCTATATGCCATAGATGTATTCATCATTGCAGGTATAATCTTTGAAATGGCATGACCGTCAGTATGACAGTGTATTACTGCTTTAGATGGATCTAGCGGTCCCATACCATTCCATTAATAAATCCTATGTTTTGAGAAATGTAAAATAGATCAACTAAAATGTGTGTCTGTATATTTTACATCATATTTGAAGTACTCAACCATCAATAACTCAACCAGTTTCTCTCCCACTTGGTTGAGACCTATACAGTGTGACAGGGACAGCTTTGGGCACTGTTAAAATGTTTGTTGGGGTAGGCCTACACAAATGACGACGCATGGCAGAACAATGCCAAGATGACACGCGACGTTCATGGCCCTGCATGCCATATTGTATTATCACAGACTGGCCAAGTCCATCATGCTAGGGTCTGTCTAGCCCCCATCCTCCAGATCCCCAGTATGAGTGCGTGTTTGCGAGATAGATCGCACGAGAGAGAGAAATAAAGAGTTCTGTCCAATAGGAACACATACAGCACCACCTGCACCATCACCATGGGGACCACTGTATTAATCCTGCCCTGTCCTTTTGTCACCAGACAGAAAGATTAAATCTGTGCTGCCCAGGCTTGTACTCTGCTGGGAGCAGTGAACAGACTGGGCACAGGACACACCCGAGGGAGGTCGTCGCCTCCTAGAAATGTGTTTCTGTATTGTGAGTTAGTGTTTCTAACGTCCTCCAAATTCAATATGGCAGTAGGGGATATTCAAGGTGGAACTGTGAATAGTTTGTTGATGAAAGGACACAGAATGTGCATATACAGTATAACCCTTGAACAAAGTGTCCTGAGCCGCAGTCTTACTCAAATTGTGGTGTGACTCCAAAAAAACTGTAAATGGAAAACACCTGTGCTTATTCTGAACAAAATGACATGTGGCTAAAAGGGGCCATTAGACTACAGCACTCGAAAGGGTGGAAAGGACAAGGCTGCACTCCCTGAAAACTGTTTGTGCAAATTCTACAATCAAAACACTGATGTGGTAGTGTTCATTCAATATGTCTCACAATGGGGGATAACGTCCAAAATAATCTGACATATTACACAATAGGCCTAATCAGTAATCTACCTTCCCTCAAGATTTATTGTAGGTTATCTGCATGAATATGTTTCCTCCATCAAACTCTCAAGCAACATTCTCCATCATCTACTTCAAATCTGTTGCCTTTGTGCGACCTTTTCAAAGACTTCTGTTGCCTTTAAGAGCGAGAGAAGTGTTTACAGGTGGCAAATTATTGAAGACTCCATTACGCTGCCAGTTAGTCAAACCAAATTGGTATTGTGGACCGGATCCAAACCCCCATCGGCAATTAGGCAGCATTCATCAAAAAAAATCTAATGGGGGGGAGATGGGGAAAAATGTGACTCAATTTGCATTAGCAAGCAATGTAAATTACCAGAGTGGTGAAGATGTAGTGGTAGTACTCTGTCATCATTCCCATCGTCTGGGCCTGTAGGAGAGGTGGGGGGGGGTGGGGGGGGGGGTTGGAGAGACAAGACAATGAAGAAGGTCACTGTGTCACGCTGGGCTAATTTGCAATCAATATCCACAGTCAAAACAAACAATGGCAAACAGACGGCGAACACCATTGAAGCTGTTCAGGAGCAATGGGAGAAAAACCACAGGTCTTAATGAGTGTATTGACCATCGCTGTGTGTCGCCTCTGTTTTTGTTGAAATTATGGCGCAAATGTGACCCTTGGGTAATAAAGTAAAAGCAAGTTGTGATTCCACGCTGACTGAGGGCTTTTTCGACACCATGCATTTAAAGGGTTTGCAATTGCTCTGATCACGGGACTCCCTCACTGGAGAAAGGAGGCCTTCAATCAAGGAAGTGAGCAGTAACCTGTTCCTCCTATTGCACCATCCCCCCCCATCACGACCACTTATTTCACTCAATCTACATTCAAATGTTCTACATTCCCATGGCGGCAGTATTTCCTGTTTAATTGTACCATCTGTTGTGAAGAATACCCAAGGTAAATGCAAATAAGCTGCTGTGCTTTTTGGAAGTGGAAGTCTCTTCTCCATTTAACGCACCTACTGACTACAAATACAATTTATGACACTATCAAAACTATAAGATGTCAGAAGGGAAAAAATATTTCCAACGCATGACAATTTATAGATATGGGATCTCGATTATTGTTGGATGAATGCCAGCCTATGGAAAGTATAGCGCCCAAATTAAATGGCTGGGAGTATAAAGAGTGTATGATTTTTAAAATATATATATATATATATATATATATATATATATATATCCTGCACTTTCAAAGTCACATTAAGATGTGTGTGTTTTGGGTCCCTCGCCTGACTCTACTACATCCTCATCAACCTCATTTCATTGGCCTCCATCTGTCCCTCTCTCCCCTGGTGGCCAAGCCACTTAAAGAAAAGTGACAAAAAGTGCTTCTCGGATGGAACCGTCGCTAAAGGGTCATCGCTTTTTAAGAGACACCTGGGATATAGGTCTGGTCCTGCCATGTTTTCCATGTATTTTCTCCACACCTGGAGGGGGGATATGAACTGACGAGGGGAGGTTGCGTTTAGGTGAGAACACCAGACAGGCTGCAGAGTGCAGACAGACAGGTATAAAGCAGGGCATTGTGGGGAGGCCAGGGACTATCAGCAAACTCCATATTAAAGTTCAAACGTAGTGTTATACATGTCTATTTTTAAAGAGGGTTTATACATACAAGATACATTTGACGTAAGCCTCCATTACCCTAACTAGAGTTGCTGAACATCTCTTCGTCCTCAGAAGAGTCATGACGTATATGGCCCGCAATCTTTTGAATATCAAAACCTCAAAAGTAAACTGAACTACTCATGTTAAAATGCATTTGGATTACATTCTGTATCCTCACCACATACTGTAAGCGATAAATCTGTGATGGTTTACAGTTTATGGGTCTGATATGCATCTGTAACAGCAGCAATTTGTCAGAAACCACAGTATGTGCTTCAATAACAATATTAAAATCAACAAAGAGTGTTCCTGCTGTGTGAATCAGAACATCAAATAACAGCATTTCATATGTAGTGTAAAAGACAATAGATATCAAGGCAACCAAAATAAGCACTGCAAAACAAATAATATTGGCTTTGAAAAACAGATATACATAACTCAGTTTTGACACTGTTGCAATAACGTTTTCCAAAAAGCTTCAGAATGGCTCAAAGCAGAACAATTTTTTTTTGTAAGACAACTTTATAATAATACAAGCCCAATTCCAGAATGTACAGTTGACGTCGGAGTCATTAAAACTCGTTTTTTAACCACACATTTCTTGTTAACAAACTATAGTTTTGGCAAGTTTGTGCATGACACAAGTAATTTTTCCAACAATTGTTTGAAGACTTATAATTCACTGTATCACAATTCCAGTGGGTCAGAGGTTTACATCCACTAAGTTGAGTGTCCCTTTAAACAGCTTGGAAAATTATGTCATGGCTTTAGAAGCTTCTGATAGGCTAATTGACATCATTTGAGTCAATTGGAGGTGCACCTGTGGATGTATTTCAAGGCCTACCTTCAAACTCAGTGCCTCTTTGCTTGACATCATGGGAAAATCTAAATAAATCAGCCAAAACTGTAGACCTACACAAGTCTAGTTCATCCTTGGGAGCAATTTCCAAATGCCTGAAGGTACCATGTTCATCTGTACAAACAATAGTACGCAAGTATAAACATCATGGGACCACGCAGCTGTCATACCGCTCAGGAAGAAGACGTCTCCTAGAGATGAACGTACTTTGGTGCGAAAAGTGCAAATCAATCCCAGAACAACAGCAAAGGATCTTGGGCAGATGCTGGAGGAAAAAGGTACACAAGTATCTATATCCACAGTAAAACGAGTCCTATATCGACATAAACTGAAAGGCCGCTCAGCAAGGTAGAAGCCACTGCTCCAAACCCGCCATAAAAAAGCCAGACTACGGTTTGCAACTGCACATGGGGGCAAAGATTATACTTTTTGGAGAAACATCCACTGGTCTGATGAAACAGAAATAGAACTGTTTGGCCATAATGACCATCGTAATGTATGGAGGAAAAAGGGGGAGGCTTGTAAGTCAAAGAACACCATCCCAATGGGGATGCTACCAAATACTAATTGACTGTATGTAAACTTCTGACCCACTGGGAATGTGATGAAAGAAATAAAAGCTGAAGTAAATCATTCTCTCTGCTATTATTCTGCCATTTCACATTTTTTAAATAAAGTGGTGATCCTAACTGACCTAAGACAGGGAATTTTTACTAGGATTAAAAGTCAGGAATTGTGAAATTGAGTTTAAATGTATTTGGCTAAGGTGTATGTAAACTTCCGACTTCAACTATATGTCAACGCAGAATATGAATTTGATATTGTCTATAGCTTCGATCAGTTAAATTATGTCAGCTCTGAACAGTGCCAGTGAGGCTCTCACCTGTTTAAGGATCTGTGCAGCCATTTCGTGGTTGCAGTCGAAGATAATGCGAAACTCCCGTCCTCTCTTCATCTCCTTGAGGAGGGGCCTGGTGTCCTCTCCGTCAAGAGGGAGCTGGCGAATCTTTAGCCTGATGTTATACCTGGAGGGGGCCATTATCAGTTCCTGTAGTCTAATAAGACCTTTAGGAAACAAACATCAGAAAGCTAACAGCCACGCACAACATCATTCAACTGTCAACACACACATATCAAAAACATTTAACTTCTTGTAAAGTGTAATTTAGTAGTTTGATGTTACACATAACATTTCCCAGACAAAATGATCACAATTCAAAAGTATACTGTAGAGTATTACAAATGCTTAGTTTCCAGAAAGTTTTGTATCGCTATGATTGGACTTAAGCTGATCTTCGTAGTACTAAAATCAGCTTAACAACCCCGCCAATCCCAATGGTTAGAAAACGTCATACCTGTACTGTCATCGTATACGACTGTGGCTGTTTTCCACTTGAGGAACTGCACCAAATCTAAGATGCCGTAACTGAGAGAAGAGTAATCGGGGTACAGGTTGGCGTAAAATGTGTCCCTGTTGTCCATAGGGTGATGTTTCCATCGCACCTGGATGTGTGGCACTTCCAACGCATTGCAGATGGACTGGACGGCGTTTGAGGACGAGCTATGTGAGGGCCCAAATATTGCCACTACACCTAAAGACAGTTGGTCACAGGCTAGAATGGCAAGAACAGAGGGAGAATTAACTCTCGGAAAGACACCACATCACGACGTTCAACAAGTGAGCTGAATAATGTATTTAGTGAATTATCAAACTTCTATGTCTACTAGAATAAATCCTGGTTTCAGAGTGCAGTTAATGAAATAACATCAAACAAAATACCACTATTAAATCTATAACAGCCAAGTACTTTGAGTTAGACTAATGAAACAACTTGCCAGAAATACTTGCAATAAACATTTAGGTTGGTTTGTTATGGTCTGCTGTCGTCCACTGCACTGTGTGGCCATTGGGCACAATCCCTGGGCAAACAAAGTGCATGTCACTCACCTTTTCTCGACGCTTCAAAACTGTCGTAGATATTAATCCTCTGTATGTCGTACGTTAACGTCGTGTTGGGCAATAAAGTCCTGTTTCTGTTGATGTTGTTCACTGCAAATTTAAAGGCAAGCTCCTCTGGGCTGACGAGCGGCACCGGTCCCTCTGTTTGCTCAAAAATCCCCCCTGAGAAAAAGGAGACACATTAGCTCAAGGCCAACTGGTCTGGAACACAGTTGTCTGAAACTACTGCCAAAATTCTTAAGGGGTTTTGCACTAAACACTGGCAGTGGACTAGATTGTGTACATTAGAGCCGGCATTAGATTTGCTCTGTAAACAGAGAGAAAGCCCCACTCCATTTCAGGGAATGCTGTGAATACCAACAGCAGCTTTGAAGTCTGCTGCAGTAATGGGAGAGAGTGAGGAGAGTGGAAAGGAGACAGAGAACATGGCTCCATCAGAACAGAAGCTCAGTTTCTTCTCTTCTCCATTGGTTCACTTTAAGTTCACATTAAAACACAGGTGGATCAGATAACTTGGTGTAGGTACTAGACTACTCAGGTATAATAGAAAATATTGAATTAAATCACTATTACTATCACTAAATTGAGCATGTTATATTTAGGGCCCTTGGTATTATAGAAATGCCATATTGTATCAGTTAGATACAGCATAACAAGTTTTCATGTACAGCATAACAAGTTTTCATGTACAGCATAACAAGTTTTCATGTACAGCATAACAAGTTTTCATGTACAGCATAACAAGTTTTCATGTACAGCATAACAAGTTTTCATGTACAACTAAATACGATCAGCTTTTGGAGGAAAAAGGGGGGGGGGGCTTGCAAGCCAAAGAACACCATCCCAACCGTGAAGCATGGGGTGGGGGTGCTTTGCTGCATTCGGGACTGGTGCACTTCACAACATAGATGGCATCATGAGGTGGATATATTGAAGCAACATCTCAAGACAGTCAGAAAGTTAAATCTTGGTCGCAAATGAGTCTTCCAAATGGACAATGATCCAAACATACTTCCAAAGGTGTGGCAAAATGGCTTAAGGACAACAAAGTCAAGGTATTGGAGTGGCCCTGACCTCAATCCTATAGGAGATTTGTGGGCAGAACTGAAAAAGTGTGTGTGAGCAAGGAGGCCTACAAACCTGACTCAATTACACCAGCTCTGTCAGGAGGAATGGGCCACAATTCACCCAACTTATTGTGGGAAGCTTGTGGTAGGCTACCCAAAAGGTTTGACCCAAGTTAAACAATTTAAAGGCAATGAATGCTACCAAATACTAATTGAGTGTATGTAAACTTCTGACTCACTGGGAACGTGATGAAAGAAATCATTCGCTCTGCTATTATTCTGACATCTCACATTCTTAAAATAGTGGTGATTCTAACTGACCTAAGACAAGCAGTTTTTACTAGGATTAAATGTCAGGAATCGTGAATAACTGAGTTTAAATGTATTTGGCTAAGGTGTATGTAAACCTCTGACTTCAACTGTAGACATGACAGTATCAGAGAGATTTGCTTCATGCTTAGCAGCACTGACAAGAGGCAAGAACTGGATGCACAATTCAAACACATGTCAATTGTACAATTCAAAATAAGTCCATTTTAGTCTTAAGTGGAACAACAATGTTATGTTTTCCCTCACCACAACAGGTGTCAGAATGATACATAAACCACATCAGTGTTACAGTGTTTTGCCTTTGACGTAAAAGTGGACACATATCTAGTATGGACCTGTGTGTCACGTTCCTGACAGGAGGAGGAGACCAAGGCGCAGCGTGATACGAATACATTATTTATTTACACGAAGAACACCAAACAAAACGACCTTGACACTATAAGATACGCGTGCTGACAGGCAACTACACACAAACATTAACACACAAAACCAAAGTGGGAAATGGCAACCTAAATAGGATCCCCAATCAGAGACAACGATAAACAGTTGTCTCTGATTGGGAACCAACTTAGGCCACCATAGACCTAGACAAACCAAAACCCCCTAGACGAGACAAAAACACACATACCACCCTTGTCACACCCTGACCTAACCAAAATAATAAAGAAAACAAAGATAACTAAGGTCAGGGCGTGACACTGTGTTTGCTGTTATTGATGCAGTGGTGTGAAATGTTTTTTTAGGATCTGACCCTGTGTTTGTTTTACTGAATTTTATGGTATTTTACACATAAGCCTCACGAAGGCAGTCAGGACACGTACTATAGGCTTATATGTCAAACTTTTTTTTTATAAGGTCATAGTTTAGGCTTGTGCTTTTTCTAACACACAGCTGTTAATTTATTTTATTTTGAGTGAACTATTGTAGCTTTTAAATGCAGCTGATTTACCAAAATTTGTACGAGAGCCAAATTATTAACTTAGGGACCTGCAATTAGGTGCCAGGCTACAACCCAATAGATTAATTAAGGGCCTTTGTGAGGCAGACTAAGAACAGTAAACATGTTAATCAGAGGATCACAAGAACAAATCCCAAATCTAAAGTTGCATCTCAGTTTGTGTTTACCCTCAGTCATAAATTGCATTACATTGCCTAACCGGGAGTGCTTATTTTCTGTGTAACTATCGTTCAATAATATGCCCCTTTGTTTATTAGTGTGGATATTGTGGTATCAACACTGAGCTGCTTATTCCTCATTATTTGATGCGTCTGGAAATTCCTAACCCATTAAAGCCTAGGCATTGTGCTTCTGGCAGGATTGTGAAAAAGGATGATGCAAATTTCCCCAGATTTCTTCCCAAGGAGCAGGTCTCCCTGTTTATTAAATTTGTTAAAGTGCTTCTGAGCAATGCACATTTTATCCTCTTAACAGTCAAATTAGTATATACTCCAGCAATTACTTAATGTAGTAATCACATCCCCTTGGAATCAAAGGGGGATTCACAGTCATAAATAGTGTATGGTGCCCATATGAGGACAGCCTCAAAGCCTCAAAGTTTTTTTTGTTACCGCCTGAATTTAAAATTGATTAAATTAAGATTTTGTGTCACTGGTTTACAACGCAATACCCCATTATGTCCAAGTGGAATATTGTTTTTCAAAATGTTTACAACTTAATTACAAATTCAACGCTGAATTGTCTAGAGTCAATAAGTATTCAGCCCTTCTGTTATGGCAAGCCTAAATAAGTTCAGAAGTAAAAGTGTGCTTAACAATACGTTGCATGGACTCACACTGTGTGCAATAATGATGTTTAACATGATTCCTAAATTACTACCCCATCTCTGTACCACACACATAAAAGTCCCTCGGCTGAACAGTGAATTGCAAACACAGATTCAACCACAAAGACCAGGGCACCTATTGGTAGATGGGGTAAAAAAAGACATTGAATATCCCTTTGAGCATGATACAGTTATTAATTACACTTTGGATCGTGTATCAATAGACACAGTCACTACAAAGATACAGGTGCCCGTCCTAACTCAGTTGCCAGAGAGGAAAGAAACCGCTCAGGGATTTCACCAATGATGATTTTAAAAGAGTTTTTAGAGTTGAATGGCTGTGATAGGAGGTAACTGAAGATGGATAAAATACATTGTAGTCACTCCACAATACTAACATAAATACAGAGTGAAAAGAAGGAAGCCTGTACAGAATCATTTCAAAATATCCATCCTGTTTGCAATAGAAATCCACTTTGTCCTGAATTCAAAGCATTATGTTTGGGGCATATCCAACACAACACATCACTAAGTACCACCCTTCACATTTTCAAGCATGGTGGTGGCTGCATCATGTTATGGGCATGATTGTCATCGGCAAGGACTATGGATTTTTTTTATAATGAAAAGAAAGGGAATAGAGCTAAGCATAGGCCAAATCCTAGAGCAAAACTTGGTTCAGTCTGCTTTTCAACAGACAATGGGAGACAAATTCATACTTTTCAGCAGGACAATTACATAAAAGGCCAAATATACACAGGAGTTGCTTACCAAGAATGTTCCTGATTGGCCTAGTTACAGTTTTAACTTAAATCAGCCTGAAAATGTATTGCAAGACTTGAATAACGGGAAATATTGTACAATACAGGTGTGGTCTTGGAGACTTACCCAGAAAGACACAGCTGTAAGCACTGACAAAGGTGATTCTAACATGAATTGACCCAGGGTGTTGAATACTTCTCTAATTAAGATATATTAGTGGTTTATTTTCCAATAATACAGTGGGGCAAAAAAGTATTTAGTCAGCCACCAAGTGTGCAGGTTCTCCCACTTACAAATATGAGAGAGGCCTGTAATTTTCATCATAGGTACACTTCAACTTCAACTAAAAATCCAGACAATCACATTGTAGGATTTTGAATGAATTTATTTGCAAATTATGGTGGAAAATAAGTATTTGGTCAATAACAAAAGTTTATCTCAATACTTTGTTAAATACCCATTGTTGGCAATGACAAAGGTCAAACGTTTTCTGTAAGTCTTCACAAGCTTTTCACATACTGTTGCTGGTATTTTGGCCCATTGCTCCATGCAGATCTCCTCTAGAGCAGTGATGTTTTGGGGCTGTTGCTGGGCAACACGGACTTTCAATGGGTTTGAGATCTGGAGACTGGCTAGGCCACTCCAGGATCTTGAAATGCTTCTTACGAAGCCACTCCTTCGTTGCCCGGGCGGAGTGATTGGGATCATTGTCATGCTGAAAGACCCAGCCACGTTTCATCTTCAATGCCCTTGCTGATGGTAGGCTTTGTTACTTTGGTCCCAGCTCTCTGCAGGTCATTCACTAGGTCCCCCCGTGTGGTTCTGGGATTTTTGCTCACCGTTCTTGTGATCATTTTGATCCCACGGGGTGAGATCTTGCGTGGAGCCCCACATCAGTGGTCTTGTATGTCTTCCATTTCCTAATAATTGCTCCCACAGTTGATTTCTTCAAACCAAGCTGCTTACCTATTGCAGATTCAGTCTTCCCAGCCTGGTGCAGGTCTACAATTTTGTTTCTGGTGTCCTTTCACAGCTCTTTGGTCTTGGCCATAGTGGAGTTTGGAGTGTGACTGTTTGAGGTTGTGGACAGGTGTCTTTTATACTGATAACAAGTTCAAACAGGTGCCATTAATACAGGTCACGAGTGGAGGACAGAGGAGCCTCTTAAAGAAGAAGTTACAGGTCTGTGAGAGCCAGAAATCTTGCTTGTTTGTAGGTGACCAAATACTTATTTTCCACCATAATTTGCAAATAAGTTCATTAAAAATCCTACAATGTGATTTTCTGGATTTTTTTTCTCATTTTGTCTGTCATAGTTGAAGTGTACCTATGATGAAAATTACAGGCCTCTCTCATCTTTTTTTAGAACTTGCACAATTGGTGGCTGACTAAATACTTTTTTGCCCCACTGTATATATATTTTTTTCCCACTTTGTATCGCAACATGTGGAAAACATCAAGGGGCGTGAATACTTTCTGAAGGCACTTGTAGCAGCAGAGGTCTGTGATTCCATTGACCACTTGCAATGTCTTGTTGGGGGGTATCAGTAGGCCACAGGTGCTGATTCTGTCTCCAGGCAAAACACTGAAGTATTGAAGGGAAGGTGTATTGATCAGAGCCAAGTTTTTGGAGCCTTATTTTGATACATGCACACTCATGTTTAAGTTTCGAGATATTCTCTAATTGGTGTTTTTAAATTAAAAATTATCATTATGGCCAAACAGTTCTATTTTTGTTTCATCAGACCAGAGGACGTTTCTCCAAAAAAGTACGATCTTTGTCCCTATGTGCAGTTGCAAACCGTAGTCTGGCTTTTTTTATGGCGGGTTTGGAGCAGTGGCTTCTACCTTGCTGAGCGGCCTTTCAGGTTATATCAATATAGGACTTGTTTTACTGTGGATATAGATACTTTTGTACCTGTTTCCTCCAGCATATTCACAAGCTCCTTTGCTGTTGTTCTGGGATTGATTTGCACTTTTTGCACCAAAGTACATTCATCTCTAGGAGACAGAACGCTTCTCCTTCCTGAGCAGTATGACAGCTGTGTGGTCCCATGGTGTTTATACTTGCGTACTATTGTTTGTACAGATGAACGTGGTACCTTCAGGCATTTGGAAATTGCTCCCAAGGATGAACTAGACTTGTGGAGGTCTACAAAAAAAATTCTGAGGTCTTGGCTGATTTATTTAGATTTTCCTTTGATGTCAAGCAAAGAGGCACTGAGTTTGAAGGTAGGCCTTGAAATACATCCACAGGTACACCACCAATTGACTAAAATTATGTCAATTAGCCTATCAGAAGCTTCTAAAGCCATGACATCATTTTCTGAAATTTTCCAAGCTATTTAAAGGCACAGTCAACTTAGTGTATGTAAACTTCTGACCCACTGGAATTGTGATACAGTGAATTATAAGTGAAATAATCTGTCTGTAAACAATTGTTGGAAAAATTACTTCTGTCATGCACAAAGTAACAGACTTGCCAACACTATAGTTTGTTAACAAGAAATATGTGGAGTGGTTGAAAAATGAGTTTTAATCACTCCAACCTAAGTGTACGTAAACTTCCGACTTCAACTGTACATCTGTGTCATTCTGGGAACGTTCAATTAATTCCCTAGTTTTCCCAAAATGCTGGATCTGGGACTCTCAGAATCAGCAAGGACATCGGAATCTATGTCCATTTAACAAGGATTTCCCAGAATTGATTGACATTTCCCAGAATGTATTGACCCTAGTCCTAAGGATTCCATTTGAGTATGTCTGATTTTTACCAAATCACAATGAATATTAGATGGGAACATTCAGATAAACTCTCATCTTAATTCTCTGTGTATCACATAAATAACACGTCTGTGGTCTTAAATATGTTTGTTGTTACGGTAGATCTAATTAGTAGTTTGGCTAGAGCAGAAAATCAGCTCAGAGTAAAATTGGGAGAAGAAATAGCAGGTCCACACTGTACTGGTTTCTCTATAAACCCTCCTTCCAATATAGCCTACCACACGTTGTGCTTGTTCACATTCACCATACTGCCAGACAGAACCATGCCAAGGCCTAAACAATGACACAATATAATTTTGCTCTTGGATAAAGGTATGCTAGCCCACTGAATTTCTGACTGGAGCTCCTTTGTACTTTTTTTCTCTGGTAGGATTCCCAATCTGCCTGTGAAAAGCTTTCCTGCTCCCTGGATCTGTGAAAGCACTTAGCGATACAATGAGAGAAAAGATGCAAGCAAACAATGACCATCACAAAGCACCTGTAAAACACTGTAGGTTTGGAAAATAGAACAAATTTGAGCTGTAATATGTTCCTCTTTAATGACATGTAACATATTTGGTGGCAGTGATGGGATCTGAGGGGAAAAAAAGTGCAACTCAAGTGCTGTTTAGAAAGATGAAACACTTTGAGACATCAGAAAGCTTACATTTTGTAAACATACCCACAAATGCACATTGCACATTTGATTTTCATATCCAAATGAGAGTTAATTTTTAAATTGATTGCACAGTCGCTATTCTGTTTTTGTCAACTGCACCCATTCATCATCCAAATGCAAGCACTCCATCTCACTCAGTAATGTTTGAATGGTTTAATGATGCATTAACTACCCCTCAGAACCACTAATACCATAACAAACAAATGTTCCTGCTCACATCTATCCATCTGTTGGAATTAAGAGTTGTTCTACATTTGTATAGTAATCTGCACAAGTTGTCAATGTAACTGACCTTATATCAAACTCTTGGTTTCTATTTAAAGACCAAGTTAACCCACTGAGCCAAAGTCTAGGTATTAGCTCTGGGATCTATATAACACAAGACTTCAGATCAAAAAAAAGAAAAAAGATCAGCACACAACTTCAATTCCCCGAACCACCTCCACAAAATGTGGAAATGCATATCATTGGTTAGTCTTAAAACAATTACTTGACCATATGATACCAGTTGACTAGACTATGGTTGAGGGCCACAGACACAGTTCTGATTGGCTAGGTTGGGTCATTACATTACTCTTATTGAAGTGGAAGACTGATTATTACATCGGTCATGAAATGGATACTGAAAGGTGTAAGTCTTTGGATTGGAATGACCATAAAAGGACAGATTTTCACTCATGAGATGAAATCGTGTTTAACTTCTCACTGTCTTCACTGTCTATACCCTGATTCTGCAAGAGCACTCAAATGAATGCTTTGTAATGAGGGACAGTTTTACAAAGCATCTTATATCATCGTATACATTTAATTTATCCCCATATAATCTTTAAGTCCATAATGAGAAAAGGGGTTTTAATTAAGATAGACCACCTTTTTTTGACTCGGTCTATATTGAATATACATCTAACTCTATCAAAGCTGAGAGACATCCATATTTATTTGATAAAAAAAATAAAAATAGGTTGTCACATACACCGGATAGGTGCAGTGAATTGTGTTGCTTTACAGGGTCAGCCATAGTAGTATGGCGCAGGGTTAAGTGCCTCGCTCAAGGGCACATCGACAGATTTTTCACAATGTCGGCTTGGGTATTCGAAACAACAACCTTTAAGTTACTGGCCCAACACTCTAACCGATAGTAATACTCTTGCAACCTTATAATGTTGTGATATCTCCTTCGTCACAGGCCTGTCAGGTAACAACACATTTGTGAAATCTAATTTTATGCTCAAGTGGTTCTGCTTCTGCAATTTATCGCAGCTATCGCTTTCTCCCTCTTCTCCTTCTTTTCTCCTCCTCTCTCGCCACCCTCTCTCACTTTCTCCCTCCCTCTATTTCCCAGCTTAGCGTGGCTGTGTTTTGATCTCATTATCGTTCTCAAACATCCACACCGGATAATCTGTCAAGGGCAGGAGCCTGCACTCGGCTTCACATAGGGTACCTCCGAATTATGAGGATAAGGGGCGTGCTTTCAGTAGGAACCGGACTGAAGTCATTTTGAAAGAGAGCAGCCCAGAGCAGTCAAAAACCTGTTTTTACTGTGTATTATATATATTTTCACACTATGAGGTTGGAATAATATTGTGGAAATTATGAGTGTATGGATCATCAACTAGATTCAGCCACGGGCCAACTTTTTCTGGAGCGGATGGTCGGGCGGCCGTGGTCGGGGAGCCGGAACATAATTACAAATAATTCATAGACTGCAAAACTGTGTTTTATATATATATATTTCCACACTATGCGGTTGGAATAACACTGTGAAATTGTGAAAATTATGAGTGCATGGATCATCAACTAGATTCAGCCACGGGCCGACTTTTTCTGGAGCAGATGGTCGGGGGGCCGTGGTCAGGGGGCCGGAACATAATAACAAATAATTAATAGACTGCAATTGGACCGCAAGAAGCGCAAATAGATGTTTGACGAAAACATAGTAATTTCAAACCTTGCTTACATTTGTATACACTTGGAACTGATTTTCTTTTTACTGTCGTTTATGTCCAACATGCTCAGAAAACAACCTGCCACCTGGGGAACCCTGTTTTAGTGTAAGAGCAGTTTGAAAAGACTGCCTGAAATTTCAGCTTGTCCTGGTGGGATGGCGTTTTGGCCTGCCTGGTGAGATTACAATGTGGTAAATGAGTTAACAGACCAATAGAAAGAGGGATCAAAATCTTTCTGCAAATAACAGCAAATGTTCTGTTTTCCCCTCCCCACTCAGAACACAGCTTTTATGAAAGATAACACAAAGAACTGCAAACGTGTTTAATGCTCTCCACTTTCTGGATGACCGAGTTTTGAAGTCAGCGGGATGCCTGGTGGAAGCAGAGTATGATAGCTAAGGAGATGGATAAATTCTGGCATTTGATTACAAAAATGCAGAGGGAGTCGAAAAAAGAATACACAGAAAAAACACACACTAAAATTCTCCGGTAGAATGTCCTGCTTTAATTTTGTCACATTCAAAACAGTATGTTATAATGAATACAGTTAAGACGTTGTCAGCTATATGATATGGTCATTATTTGAAAGTTGCTTTTCGTTGCCTGGTTCGCTAAATTCACTTTTGAACGGATGGGTTTATTGGTGTTAAAATACACCAGTTATGCTATTTTGGACCACCAGGCTGCTGATGTCATGCAGCTTGTTGTTTTTGTGTTTACACTTTTTCATAACGACATCGACAAGTTTGATGTCGGATGACATTACAATGTTCATGATGTCACTGCGACAACTGTCTACAGACATGTCGATAGATGTAGTATAAACCAGCTTAAGTCTTGAAATCTTTGGTTGTTTAGCACATGGCCTCAGATAGGTAGGGCTAAGGCTTAATAGGGTGTGAACGATGCTGAGTGGGTGTAGACAAAGCATTCTCTCAAAAGTGGGGTTACAAGTTTATCAATTTACAAAGCAGGATTACTTTCCCATTGTTTCTCAACTGTAGTGTATGATATATCATGTTCTAGCTCTGAGTCTCTACTTTTATCCAATGTAAAAAACTAAATTTCAAATTTTGCTACATAAGTCTGAATTGAGCCACAAATGGTCACAAATGTCTGAGGCCAGAGCTTCATAACTTAGGGAGCGGTAGAAATGTACATAATTGTTACCCAGGGGAAAATGGGGGAGGGTCATGCTTTTTCAATTTCAGTCAGAAGGAGGCTTTATTCTTTATTTATTTAGTCCAGGGGAGGTAATTTGCAATTAAATGTCATATTGCTCAGGGTTTGAGAATGAGTTGCTTATTATAGTACAGTCGTGGCCAAAAGTTTTGAATGACGAAATATAAATTTTCACAAAGTCTGCTGCCACAGTGTCTTTAGATATTTTTTGACAGATGTTACTATGGACTACTGAAGTATAATTACAAGCATTTCATAAGTGTCAAAGGCTTTTATTGACAAGTACATTAAGTTGATGCAAAGAGTCAATATTTGCAGTGTGAACCTTCTTTTTCAAAACCTCTGCAATCCGAACTAGCATGCTGTCAATTAACTTCTGATGGCAGCCCATTCTTGCATAATCAATGCTTGGAGTTGGTCAGAATTTGTGTGTTTTTGTTTGTCCACCCGCCTCTTGAGGATTGACCACACGTTCTCAATGGGATTAAGGTCTGGGGAGATTCCTGGCCATGGACCCAAAATATCGATGTTTTGTTCCCCAAGCCACTTAGTTATCCCTTTTGCCTTATGGCAAGGTGCTCCATCATGCTGGAAAAGGCATTGTTCGTCACCAAGCTGTTCCTGGATGGTTGGGAGAAGTTGCTCTCGGAGGACGTGTTGGTACCATTCTTTATTCATGGCTGTGTTCTTAGGCAAAATTGTGAGTGAGCCCACTCCCTTGGCTGAGAAGCAACCCCACACAGGAATGGTCTCAGGATGCTTTACTGTTGGCATGACACAGGACTGATGGTAGCACTCACCTTGTCTTCTCCAGACAAGCTTTTTTCCGGATGCCCCAAACAATCGGAAAGGGGATTCATCAGAGAAAATAAATTTACCCCAGTCCTCATCAGTCCAATCCCTGTACCTTTTGCAGAATATCAGTCTGTCCCTGATGTTTCTCATGGAGAGAAGTGGCTTCTTTGCTGCCCTTCTTGACACCAGGCCATCCTCCAAAAGTCTTCGCCTCACTGTGCGTGCAGATGCACTCACACCTGCCTGCTGCCATTCCTGAGCAAGCTCTGTACTGGTGGTGCCCCGATCCCGCAGCTGAATCAACTTTAGGAGACGGTCCTGGCACTTGCTGGACTTTCTTGGACGCCCTGAAGCCTTCTTCACAACAATTGAACCGCTCTCCTTGATGATCCGATAAATGGTTGATTTAGGTGCAATCTTACTGGCAGCAATATCCTTGCCTGTGAAGCCCTTTTTGTGCAAAGCAATGATGACGGCACGTGTTTCCTTGCAGGTAAGCATGGTTGACAGAGGAAGAACAATGATTCCAAGCACCAGCCTCATTTTGAAGCTTCCAGTCTGTTATTCGAACTCAATCAGCATGACAGAGTGATCTCCAGCCTTGTCCTCGTCAACACTCACACCTGTGTTAACGAGAGAATTACTGACATGATGTCAGCTGGTCCTTTTGTGGCAGGGCTTAAATGCAGTGGACATGTTTTTGGGGGATTCAGTTCATTTGCTAGGCAAAGAGGCACTTTGCAATTAATTGCAATTCATCTGATCAGTCTTCGTATATGCAAATTGCCATCATACAAACTGAGGCAGCAGACTGTGAAAATTAATAGTTGTGTCATTCTCAAAACTTTTGGCCACGACTGTATCTTGATGTGTGCCCAATGATGCCACTCATCCCTGATTTTCTGCTGGCCGCACAATATCAAGTGCACCTAGTGTGGTCTCAGTAAAATGATCCAAAGCCTATACTATAGGCTATAGGCCTAGGCTTTATGAAGAGCATGCTCAGAGAAGCGCATGGGCAAAGTTCTATTTTAAGAAAAGGTACTTCCTTACAGATTTTTTGCGTGGCTGGGATGGTGTATATAAAACTAGGCTACACTGCATTACACAGTCATCCTGGCCTGCACTGCTCTTGCTGATGCAAACCTTTTGTGCTGCCTAAGGTGGCACCTCAGGAGGCGAGTCAAAGGCTTCTTCCGAAAATACTTAAAAAAAAAAAACTTTTTAATATCTATGAGTGCGGACTAGACCTACTGATGTCCTGTTCAATTTGCGAGGGAGAGGGTGAAGATGAGAAGGAGGACCAGAGGTAAACTTGCTACTGCTATAATTGATGTTAATAAAACAATATGTTTGGTTGTACCCAAAATTAAGCTATTAATCAGAGTTATAAACCTCACAATTAGCCATATTCGAGTAACTATGAAGCAGCAGCTGTGGAGATGGACAGCGCATGGGTGCTGAAAAGTAGGCAAATTTGAGAAGGCTTAATTCATTGAAAGAGTTAGCATTTTAAGTTGGTTTTAGGCTTCTAACAACAAGAGGGCTTTGTGTTGGAGCATATTTCTTCCAATTAACAAAATTAAAGGTAGGCCTACCTGTTTAACAGATTCAAGTATAGTCTACTATCCATACATTTTGTCAGCCAGTTGCTTCAGTCACCAAGCACCCTTTAAATATCAGTGTCAGTGAAGAGCTTGGTGTGTTAAGACCAAATAGGGCTATCTTATGTATTTCACCCCCAAATCAATCATCAAGGCAAATGGTGGCTACTTTGAAGAATATAAAATATAAAATACATGTTGATTTGTTTAACACTATTTTGGTTACTACATGATTCCCACTGTGTTATTTCATGGTTTTGTTGTCTTCACTATTATTCTACAAAAATGAATGAGTAGGTGTTCTAAACCTTTTGCCCGGTAGAGTATATATTATTTATATATTTATATTTATCAGAATTTTACATACACTTAGGTTGGAGTCATTAAAATTCGTTTTTCAACCACTCCACAAATATCTTGTTAACAAACTATAGTTATGGCAAGTCGGTTAGGACATCTACTTTGTGCATGACACAAGTAATTTTTCCAACAATTGTTTGAAGACAGATTATTTCACTTATAATTCACTGTATCACAATTCCAGTGGGTCAGAGGTTTACATCCACTAAGTTGACTGTGCCTTTAAACAGCTTGGAAAATTACAGAAAATTATGTCACGGCTTTAGGAGCTTCTGATAGGCTAATTGATATCATTTGAGTCAATTGGTGGTGTACCTGTGGATGTATTTCAAGGCCTACCTTCAAACTCAGTGCCTCTTTCCTTGACATCAAAGGAAAATCAAAAGAAATCAGCCAAGACCTAAAAAAAAACTGTAGACCTACACAAGTCCGGTTCATCCTTGGGAGCAATTTCCAAACACCTGAAGGTACCATGTTCATCTGTACAAAAAATAGTACGCAAGTGTAAACATCATGGGACAACACAGCCGTCATACTGCTCAGGATGGAGACACGTTCTGGCTGCTAAAGATGAAAATACTTTGGTGCAAAAAGTGCAAATCAATCCCAGAACAACAGCAAAGGACCTTGTGCAGATGCTGGAGGAAACAGATACAAACGTTTCTATATCCACAATAAAACGAGTCCTATAGCGACATAACCTGAAAGGCCGCTCAGCAAGGAAGAAGTCACTGCTCCAAAACAGCCATAAAAAAAGCCAGACTACGGTTTGCAACTGCACATGGGGACAAAGATTGTACTTTTTGGAGAAATGTCCTCTGGTCTGATGAAACAGAAATATAACTGTTTGGTCATGTTTGGAGGAAAAAAGGGGAGGCTTGCAAGCCGAAGAACACCATCCCAACCGTGAAGCACGGGGGTGGCAGCATCATGTTGTGGGGGTGCTTTGCTGCAGGAGGGACTGGTACACTTCACAAAACAGATGGCATAATGAGGAATAAAAATTATGTGGATATATTGAAGCAACATCTCAAGACATCAGTCAGAAAGTTAAAGCTTGGTCGCAAATGGGTCTTCCAAATGAACAATGACCCCAAGCATACTTCCAAAGTTGTGGCAAAATGGCTTAAGGACCACAAAGTCAAGGTATTGGAATGGCCATCACAAAGCCCTGACCTCAATCCCATAGGAAATTTGTGGGCAGAACTTAAAAAGCGTGTGCGAGCAAGGAGGCCTACAAACCTGACTCAGTTACACCAGCTCTGTCAGGAGGAATGGGCCAAACTTACTGTGGGAAGTTGTCAAAACTATAGTTTAACAAGAAATTTGTGGAGTGGTTGAAAAACAAGTTTTAATGACTCCACCTTAATTGTATGTAAACTTCCGACTTCAACTCTATATATATATTATTCTAACTCTCAACAGTAAGATGAGACCAAGACTGAGTTACATATATATACTACTGCTCAAAAGTTTGGGGTCACTTAGAAATGTCATTTTTTCCATGAAAACACATGAAATGAGTTGCAAAATGAATAGGAAATATAGTCAAGACGCTGACAAGGTTATAAATAAGGATTTTTAATTGAAATAATAAGTGTCCTTCAAACTTTAACTTTTGCCAAAGAATCCTCCATTTGTAGCAATTACAGCCTTGCAGACAGACCTTTGCAATTCTTGTCAATTTGTAATCTGAAGAGATTTCACCCCATGCTCCTGAAGCACCTCTCACAAGTTGGATTGGCTTGATGGGCACTTCTTACGTACCATTCAGTCAAGCTGCTCCCACAACAGCTCAATAGGGTTGAGATCCGTTGACTGTGCTGGCCACTCCATTATAGACAGAATAACAGCTGACTGTTTGCCTAAATAGTTATTGCATAGTTTGAAGCTGTGCTTTGGTTTGTCCTGCTGTAGTAGGAAATTGGCTCCAATTAAGTGCAGTCCACAGGATATGGCATAGAGTTGCAAAATGGAGTGATATAGCCTACCATCTTCAAGATCCCTTTTACCCTGCACAAATATCACACTTTACCACCACCAAAGCACCCCCAGACCATCACATTGCCTCCACCATGCTTGACAGATGGCGTCATGCACTCCTTCAGTATCTTAAAAAAAATGTCTGTCTCAAACTTAGATTTGTCTGTCCATAACACTTTTTTCCAATCTTCTTCTGTCCAGTGTCTGTGTTCTTTTGCCCATTCTGAGATATGGCTTTTTCTTTGCAACTCAGCTTAGAAGGCCTGCATCCCGGAGTTGCCTCTTCACTGTTGACGTTGAGACTGGTGTTTTGCAGGGACTATTTAATGAAGCTGCCATTTGAGGACTTGTGAGGCATCTGTTTCTCAAACTAGACACTCTAATGTACTTGTCCTCTTGCTCAGTTGTGCACCGGGGCCTCCCACTCCTCTTTCTATTCTGGTTAGGGCCAGTCTGCGCAGAGAGTAGTAACACGGCGTTGTACCAGATCTTCAGTTTCTTTGCAATTTCTTGCATTGAATAGACTTCATTTCTTAGAACAATAATAGACTGAAGAAAGATCTTTGTTTCAGGCCATTTTGAGCCTGTAATCGAACCCACAAATGCTGATTCTCCAGATACTCAACTAGTCTAAAGAAGGCCAGTTTTATTGCTTCTTTTTCAGCTGTGCTAACATAATTGCAAAAGGGTTTTCTAATAATCAATTAGCCTTTTAAAATGATAAACTTGGATTATCTAACACAACGTGCCATTGGAACACAGGAGTGATGGTTTCTGATAATGGGCCTCTGTATGCCTATGTAGATATTCCATAAAAAAATCTGCTGTTTCCAGCTACAACAGTCATTTTCAACATTAACAATGTCTACACTGTATTTCTGATCAATTTGATGTTATTTTAATGGACAAAAAATTTGCTTTTCTTTCAAAAACAAGGACAGTTCTAAGTGACCCCAAACTTTTGAACATTAGTGTGTGTGTGTGTATGTATATATAATAGAATACAAAAGGTGCAATTTCGAAATGTGGTTGTGCATCAACAGTCACTCAATTAGCCCATGTCAGCAAAGCACTTTTAGATAGATTGATAAATGAGTCTCCCGGCCAGCTATCTAAAAACTTGTAGTAAGCATGGTCAAATTACCGACCGGGGTGGGGCCCATTGATCATCAGTTATCATACAAAAAGCTGCAAACATTTGCCTCCACCCTATGGCAAGATGTGTAGAATTGTAGGAAATTAGATCTGGGTACGCAGACCCACGAGCCACTGCAGCCCCTCATGATGAGTTCTGTTTTTTTTGGCCCCCAGCCCTGATATAATCGATCTATTTATTTATTTTTATTTTACCTTTACTTAACTAGGCAAGTCAGTTAAGAACAAATTCTTAGTTTCGATGACGGCCTAGGAACAGTGGGTTAACTGCCTGTTCAGGGGCAGAACGACATATTTGTACCATGTCCGCTCGGGGATTTGAACTGCAACCTTCTGGTTACTAGCCCAACACTCTAACCACTAGACGCTTTAGTCCTCAAGAATCAAGCTTTAAAATGGCGGGGAAAGACGTGACTCTGAATATTGGACATCTTTGGATTGTCTTTAAGACATAAGAGATTTAAAAAAATGACTTTGACTTTGATTTGATTCTAACATTCCACATTAAAACAGGCTATTAACCCTTCGACCGGTGTTCCGGTCAAATTGGAACGATTTACAAGTTACTTTAATCTGATTGTCATAAATTTCCATGACTTTGTCCACACAGGGCATCTGAACACACAAAATACATTTGGATGATTTTCATGACATTTTGTGTGTTTTATTTAACTTTTGTACACCTGTTGTGTTCCCGGTCAAAAATGACCGGTCATTAGAAATGTCTGGGTAAGACTACAATTTGTGTATAAAATTGAGTTCAGGCACATTCCCATTCATCAGATGGACACATTTCCTCCCCCAGACCCCACATGCATGTGTGTTTGAACACACACACACACACCTCACTCCCCTTCTTGGCTCCCATGGCAACCCCCAATAGAATCTTTCCCCCATGGGAACTATACCTGTTGGCATTCTCACAAACAATCGCAACATTGTTTCAATAATATATAGAACTTTTCTCGCAGCTCTGGTATATAAAGCTTTTTTGAGGCCTTGCTCACAATTCATTCTGTGGCAGCACAATGACCAAACAATATCCTGTATGTGAGGCTCTTGATCATATCTTTGATCATGACACTGGTGAGGAGGAAAGAGGCCAGCAAAAATGACAGTGAAGATGCATTAGCGGAGGAAGTGTCAGAAGTTGAAGACAACACAGAATATGATCCAGACCAAGAGACAACCGATGTGGAACAATCCAGTGATGAGGAAGAGGGCCCTGCTGAGGATGTTGTTACATTCCAGCCAAATAATGGGATTTTGTCCTGGTCTTCATCCCCATCTGAGAGGAGAGTTGTCGGCTGAAAATGTTATCAGGATGACCCCAGGGCCAACGAGATACGCCATATCCCGGGTTGATCACATAAAATCCTGCCACTATTTAAAAATTTGAAATGGTTTCAAAACAAATGTCCTTGTTAAACTTTGACACAAAGTAGTCTATGATATATAGCACAATATGTTTCATCTGAGTATTTGTTACAGTCAAAATAATCCATACATTATGCTTTTTTAACTCAAAAATGAGTTGTATGAGCTCAGGTAATGTACACAAGAACTTCAAATCAAATCAAATGTTATTGGTCATATGCACATGGTTAGCAGATGTTAATGCGAGCGTAGTGAAATGCTTGTGCTTCTAGTTCCAACAGTGCAGTAAAATCTAACAAATACTATAACAATTCACAACAACTACCTAATACACACAAATCTGAAGGGGTGAATGAGAAAATGTACATATAATGTAACATATAATATGTATGAGCGATGGCCGAGCGGCAGAGGCAAGGTCCAGTAGATGGTATAAAATGCAGTATATACATGTGATATGACTAATGTAAGATATGCAAACATTATTAAAGTGGCATTGTTTAAAGTGACTAGGGATCCATTTATCAATGTGTCCAGTGATTGGTTCTCAATACAGTAAATACATGTGATATGAGTAATGTAAGACATGTAGACATGATTAAAGTGGCATTGCTTAGAGTGGCATTGTTTAAAGTGACTAGTGATCCATTCATTAAAGTGTCCAGTGATTGGGTCTCAATGTGGGCAGCAGCCTCTCTGAGTTAGTGATTGCTGTTAACAGACTCATGCCTTGAGATAGAAGCTGTTTCTCAATCTCTCGGTCCCAGCTTTGATGCACCTGTACTGACCTCGCCTTCTGGATGATAGCGGTGTGAACAGGTAGTGGCTCTGTGATTGTTGTCCTTGATGATCTTGTTGGCCTTCCTGTGACATCGGGTGCTGTAGGTGTCATGGAGGGCAGGTAGTTTGCCTCCGGTGATGCGTTGTGCAGACCGCACCACCCTCTGGAGAGCCTTGCAGTTGCCATACCAGGCTGTGATACAGCCCAACAGGATACTCTCGATTGTGCAACTGTTAAAGTTTGTCAGGGTTTTGGGTGACAAGCCAAATATCTTCAGCCGCCTGAGGTTGAAGAGGCGCTGTTGCGCCTTCTTCACCACACTGACTGTGTGGGTGGACCATTTCATTTTGTCTGTGATGTGTACACCATGGAACTTAAAACTTTCCACCTTCTCCACTGTTGACCCTTCGATGTGGACGGGGGGTGCTCCCTCTGCTGTTTCCTGAAGTCCACGATCATCTCCTTTGTTTTGTTGACGTTGAGTGAGAGGTTGTTTTCCTGACACCACACTCCGAGTGCCCTCACCTCCTCCCTGTAGGCTGTCTCGTCGTTGTTGGTGATCACGCCCGCTACTGTTGTGTCGTCTGCGGTCATGGCCACGCAGTCGTGGATGAAAAGGGAGTACAGGAGAGGGCTGAGCACACACCCTTGTGTTGAGGGTCAGTGAAGTGGGGATGTTGTTCCCTACCTTCACCACCTGGGGGTGGCCCGTCAGAAAGTCCAGGACCCAGTTGCACAGGGAGGGGTTGAGACCCAGGGCCTGAGGCTTGATGATGAGCTTGGAGGGTACTATGGTGTTGAATGCTGAGCTGTAGTCAATGAGCAGCATTCTTACATAAGTAATATTTTTGTCCAGATGGGATAGGGCAGTGTGCAGTGCGATGGCGATTGCGTCATCTGTGGAACTGTTGGGGTGGTATGCAAACTGAAGTGGGTCGAGGGTGGCCGGTAAGTTGGCGGTGATATGATCCTTGACTAGCCTCTCAAAGCACTTCATGATGACATAAGTGAGTGCTACGGGCGGTAGTCATTTCATTGAGTTATCTTTGCCTTCTTGGGTACAGGAACAATAGTAGCCATCTTGAAGCATATGGGGACAACAGACTGGGACAGGGAGCGATTTAATGTGTCCGTAAACACACCAGCCAGCTGCTCTGCGCATGCGCTGATGACACGGCTAGGGATGCCGTCTGGGCCAGTAGCTTTGCTAGGGTTAACAAGTTTAAATGTTTTACTCACGTCAGCCACTGAGAAGGAGAAGGGGGAGGGCGCAGTCTTTGTTAGCGAGCCACGACGGTGGCACTGTACTATCCTCAAAACGGGGAAAGAAGGTGTTTAGTTTGTCTGGAAGCATGACGTCGGTATCCGAGACGTGGCTGTTTTTTTTGTAGTCTGTGATTTCCTGTAGACCCTGCCACATACATTTTTCTACTGTATTATTGACTGTATGTTTGTTTTACTCCATGTGTAACTCTGTGTTGTTGTACGTGTCAAACTGCTTTGCTCTATCTTGGCCAGGTCGCAATTGTAAATGATATTTGCTTACCTGGTTAAATAAAGGTGAAATATATATATTTTTTAAATAAGCATACGTCTTGTGTCTGAGCCGTTGAATTGCAACTCCACCTTGTCCCTGTACCTGCAGTTCACTTCTTTGATTTCCTTGCGGAGGGAATAACTGCACTGTTTATATTCATTCACATCACCAGACCTCTTTCCATGGTTAAATGCGGTGGATCGCGCTTTCAGTTTATCTTGAATGCCGCCATCCATCCACGGTTTTTGGTTAGGGTAGATTTTAATAGTCACAATGGGTACGACATCGCCAATGCGCTTATTTTTAAACGCACTCACAGAGTCAGTGTATAGATCAATGTCGTTCTCTGAGGCTGACTGGAACATTTTCCAGTCCACGTGATCAAAACTATCTTGCAGCATGGCTTCCGATTGGTCAGACCAGCATTGAATGGTTCTCGTCACTGGTACATCCTGTTCGAGTTACTGCCTATTAGCCGGGACCCGCAAGATGTTGTCGTGGTCGGATTTGCTGAAGGGAGGGCGGGGGAGGGCTTTGTATGCATCGTGGAAGTTTGAGTAGCAGTGTCGAGAGTGCAATCAATATGCTGATAAAAATTTAGGTAACATTGATCTCAAATTTGCTTTGTTAAAATCCCCTGCTACAATAAATGCAGCCTCCGGGTATATAGTTTCCAGTTGACATATAGTCCAGTGAAGTTCCTTGAGGGCCATCTTGGTGTTTGCATGAGGGGGGATGTACACAGCTCTGACTATAACTGACGAGAATTATCTTGGTAGGTAGAATGGCCGGCATTTGATTGTAAGGAATTCTAGGTCGGGTGAGCATTAGGACTTGATCTCATGTGTGTTGTTATGATCACACCATGAGTTGTCATAAAGGATACACACCCTTCCTTCCTCTTCCCAGAGAGGTGTTTATTTATGTTGGCGCGATGCATGGAGAAGCCCGGTGGCTGGACCGATTCCGACAACATATCCAAATAGAGCCATGTTTCTGTGAAACAGAGAATGTCACAATCTCTGATGTCTTTCTGGAAGGCAACCCTTGCTCGAATTTCGTCTACCTTGTTATCAAGAGACTGGACATTGGCGAGTAGTACACTTGGGAGCGGTGAGCCCGTTTACGAAGCCTAACCAGAAGACCACTCCGTCTGCCCCTTCTGCGTCGCCGTTGTGTTCGGTCAGCTGCTGGGATTAGATCCATTGTCCTGGGTCCGACGAGAGGATCTGCTTCATGAAAGACGTATTCCTGGTCGTAATGTTGGTAAGTTGACGTTGCTTTTATATCCAATAGTTCTTCCCGGCTGTACGTAATAAGACTTAAGATTTCCTGGGGTAGCAATGTAATAAATAATACATTAAAAATGAAATACTGCATAGTTTCCTAAGAACGTGAAGCGAGGCGACCAACTCTGTCAGCACCATTTCAAAAACTTAGGATCAAACACAACATTAGGTGATAATATATGTATTATTATGGATTTATAATCAGCTATAATGGGGCGGTCATTTTGGACCGGGAACACAGAATTAATTAACATAAAACAAAAACAACAGGAGGGTTAAACAACATACTAACTCTAAATCAGTCATGAGCAAGCCAGGTAGCCTAAAAATGAATGACAATTAATTGTTTGGGATACATTATTATTATTTCAAGGCTGTAGCCTGCCATTTTAAGAAATCAATTGTGAAGCTACAGGCTAGCAGGAGTGTTTCAACAACATGCCTATACATTTTGTATTTAGGCTGTATAAAATTACATTTAAAAAAAATAACGACTTAGAATTAAATAATAATGAAACGAAAAATGCCTTATTAGGCTATACAGTGTTTGGCCAGTCTTCGGTTTGAGGCTCGTGTGTTGAGCTATGCATGCCTAGTTTGTTAATTTAGCCTAGCAGATGTTCTTATATTCCCATGCCCTAATCACAGTCAACAGAAATCTATTTTGTACCACAATATTATTAATAAAATATAATACATTTGAAAATCATAGTTTCCCAAATGAAAAAAATGTATTTAGGTCTACCTGATGATATGTGGCTGCTGTGTTAAACAACAAATTTATTTTTCTCGAATTCATTGATGATCAGATACTTCAGTTGTAACTGGTTCTGTTGCGCTACATTTTTGCAGTTGATAGACAACTCTAGCACTGTTCCAAACTTAGACTATCCACTTTTTTAACAATAGCCTGTATGCAAATCAAAACGTCTCCGGTGCTTAAGCACGCACTCATTCATTTTCAAGCTCTATTGTGGTATTAGAAAAGACTCTGCTTATTTTCAGTCATGTAAAATTACGTAGAATGGCATGAAATGGCAAATGTTTTCTCGGGCCGCAAATAAGATGATTGATTCACGCAGTGCTTTGATTGTAATCTTTTCCCAACCTTGTGGCTAATTTGCCATTTAATGCTTACAAAACGAAGAACAGTTTCTAAAACTCTGGTCTGTCCTAGGAGGGAGTGTAAACGATAGGCATATTCTCTGTTTTCCATTTTATGTTTTAATTATTATTTTGGGTATAGGGGAGGGCCACTTGTTTTTTTTTCCGAGCATGCAGTCAAGGTCGGGTAAAAAATATACATTTTAATTTCAGAGAGGTCAGATTTTATCCAGGTATCCCTCATTATAAATAGCTTGAAGTCCCTTACAACCAGGGCTCTGGGACAACCCAGAGGGGGTGAGAGAGATTTGATTAATATAATGGTGTGTGTATAGGGTAAACACAACTACCTTTTTTATGGACCATAAATCCCTCTCTGCACAGCAGCCCAATGCGAAGCACACCTCCAATGGACAGTCCACCATGCCAGGTACAAACACCCCCTCATCTCCCCCTCTCCATTAAGTTCCATTGTTATCACTGAGGTAAATCTGTACCAACAACTCCCCCCCCCCCCCCCCCCCCCCCCCATTAAATAGTGCCAGAACAAGGGACAATGGTAACTAAAGCCAGGTGGATGGGGGCCCAGAGCAGTGCCAGCTTTCCACCGTTCCACCTGCCACCCCCTTCACTCCCAACACCATACCCACCATCCCCCTCTTTTGTCCACATACGGTGGCAGAGAAGAACCAGTACCCATAGCCTTGGCCTCTTTTCACTGCAGGACACAAAGGTGGCTCGCAGCAGGAGAAAGCCACTCTCTCTGCATCTGCGGAGAGACAAAAACGGTTTCTTTGTATTGATGCCATTGTTTTTTATGTGGAGAGAGAGGTGAGAGAGAAAGATAGAGACGAGAGTCAGGGAGAGGAGGATGGCATCAAAGATTGAAATCTTTGTGCCCTAGCGGGTTCCTGAATGAGTAAGATGAGCCAGGTGAGCATGGAGAACGAGCTCTGTAAACATCCCAGCTGCCACACATTGCCCCACACGAAACACTGCGACACACTGCCAAACCATCACTTTTTCTCTTCCAAATGCACATCACCTGCTAGCAGGCACTGCACACCCTAAACACTCCCTGCAATGTCAACGTAGAAAAAACGCACATGTAAAAACAGTCAAATTAAATAAAACGAAGTGTCATAGCCTATTCTAGGTCAGCACTTACATGAAAATGGACAATTATCACAAATCCAGACTAATTATAATCCTTTTTCACAAAACAATTGCTTTGCGTTTTGTTTCTTCGTATCCTCTTTAATGTAAAGTGCCTGAATAGTAGCTCAACGAACAGGGTCAGGGAAATAACAGCTTAAAAGCTGACTGAGTGTGACAAGGAGGAGGAGTAGAGAAGATTAATAGCTTTCAACAACGGAACTGTGCAGCAGTATATTTGTATGTGCATAATTCTATACGACAGGTCAATTGGTAGCTTAGGGGCTTCGTGGCTTCGTTTTCATTCTTGGTACTTGAAAGGGGCTTTTAATTCCACCCGTCTCTCCAACCGCTGCCAAATGGGTCTCTAAAACATAGATCACAAGGTTAGATATCTACTGCGGGTCACAACGACTTAGGCTGCTGTAATTGACATTGATTTTACAACTAAGGATGCAATTAATATCGAAGCTGTGTTTAGCCCTGTGGATAGTGCCACCTCAAATTCCATATGTAGGGAGTCAAGGGAAAGAGTTGCCATTGTTTATGGACTCCATGTGATTAGCTTAGGCAGTTTTGACCCTGGTTCTGTTGTTTTTACGACGTAACAAAATTAGAAAAGAAGATTCTGTTCGTAGCTGTGTATAAAACTCTCTCGACAGAGCTATTATCTTCCCACAAACACGGAAATTAGTTTCTGTTGCCAAAAGCGGTCATAAAAAAACGAAAGGAAGTTTTGGTTTATGATCACTTGTATTACTTTGAAACATTCTATAAATGTTTTAAGTGCAAAATTGAAAAAAAAAATAAAACATTGAGTATAGGAAGTCTCTATTACTGCTTCACAACAGGTTTTGTCAAAGGTGTTAAAATGTAGCCAGGTGCAGCTCTATGGGGAAGAAGGGAAAGTTTCGTGCCACATCGTCGACAGGTTTCGAGGAGACTAGGTTACCCTGTTTTCAAGGTGCTTGTGGACATGGCTAAATGTAAAACTGTCCCAGATAATATGGGCAAGGACCACACACCATGCAATGTTAATGTAGACAAATGAGGGAGAGGTGCAGGGGAACATCATTTTGGGACACCTCTGGCTAGTTTCTAGGACAGTTAGACACTCAAATGGAAATTAAGTGTGATCTGTTGGATCGCCTTCACTTCCCCTGGAACAGAACCAATCGCGAAATCTCAATTCGGGTTCAATACTTTTTTTTTTTACCCCTTTCTTTTTACATCATCCCTCCCTTTCTGGTGTTATTGGGGAGCAAGATTATTCCCTGCAGTCATAAAAGAAATGGTTACCTGCTCCTCTTCTGAAGTCTTCCCAGAGGTGGGGAACCTGGCGATAAGCCAAGGGACATTTAGCAATGGTCTGCTTTATATAACATTTCACTTCAATCATCTCAATTTGACATTCTTAGCAAAATATCAGCTACAGTATCTAAAACACGTTCTGCCAACATACCCTCAACCAACAGTAGTTATATGTCAATATAGTTGTTACTCTAAGTATGCCTATTATATATGAGGGGACTGTCGGGGAACCAAATATATGCCATAAGTGTATATAGCATACTGTCATGTCCATACTGGAGGATGCAGCATGGCACATGAAATAAATAACTAGGCACAAATCAACACAATATAATTTCCTCTATACCACAATCTAATTGGCAAGGAAATACCCGTGTTTATATGAATATGAAAATGGAAATGTGTAACACGAGACAGGCCATTGTCTCTGGACAAAATCGCTACGGCAGGGCAAAAAGAAGGAATACTTATTTGAGATGGGTTGAACAATATGCACAGAGCTTACATTTGAGTTCCTTTTCAAACACAGCTTGACTATTGTCGGTTTATAATAAAAGCTTGGTGTTTTATCACAGCACACAACCGACTTCCTGAGTACTTTGCACCGTCTTCTGAAAGCCGATTAGAGGAGCCGAGAAGGGGGCCAATTCCATCGTTGCAAAGGCAGGATATTTACATTTCAGGGCCATGTGCGGCGCATTTTAATTTGGCTGCTGTGTTTGAATGTCCCGGCATCCTCCGTAATTCTCAGTGATTCGCACATGAGTGGCTAATGGGTTCGTTAGCATAATTAGCATCTTCAGGGAGTATATCCTCATTACCTGATCTGGTCAACTCTGACAGGTGCATCGAGACTCATCTCATCACTAATCTCTCTCTCTCTCTCGCTGTCTCTCTGTCTCGCTCAGTGAAATCGCAATCAAAGAAATACAAGTTGGAGGGAAACAAAGCACTAGCTCGAAAGACACCCAGTTCAGATTGCATATGCGAATAATAATGAGATCAGTGCCCTTGACAAAAAATATATGGTTCAACATTAAATGTAAAAATTATTCCTGTATTGCCTCTTCGTTGGACGACAACCAAGAACACCATTAAGCCACTTTAAACAAAACATTAGGCACGAGTTTCATTACACAATTGCAGATAAAGATCAAAGACAATGCCTTTTGAAAAATAATTCAGGTTTTTATTTGTTTTGCCATATTAAATGCATCCGAGAATGTCACATCGTCAACATTTACTCTGTCCTTGAAGCTATTAAAAATACAGATATTTTCTCAAAGTTTTCTGAATGCACTAATTCAAAATGTGTATTTCACATTCATTTATTGATACTGATTCTTTCACTCAAGTTTTCATTTAACCCTATTCCTAGCACCAGTATGTTGTCCATATGTAACAGCTCTCGTTGGGAGAAGGAGACCAAGGCGCAGCGTGGTAGGCGTACATCGTGTTTTTATTGATGACAACAAAGACAAAAAACGAAAGGGAACAGTTCTGTCAGGTAGAGACACTCAACAGAAAACAAGATCCCACAAAACCCAAAAGGAAAATGACAACTTATATGTGATCCCCAACCAGAGAGACCAATAGACAGCTGTCTGTGATTGATTGGGAACCACATACGGCCAAAAACAAAGAAATAGAAAACATAGACTTTCCCACCCGAGTCTTACCCTGACCCCCTGGATGGGCATCTACTCTCAGTGGGTGCTCCGGTGCGGGACGCAGACCCCGCTTGAGGCTCCCCCCACTTCGGTGGCGTCTCTGGTGAAGGGATCATCGCCGGGACCTCCAGACTGGGGACCGTCGCTGGAGGCTCCGGACTGGGGACCGTCGCTGGAGGCTCCGGACTGGGGACCGTCGCTGGAGGCTCCGGACTGGGGACCGTCGCTGGAGGCTCCGGACTGGGGACCGTCGCTGGAGGCTCCGGACTGGGGACCGTCGCTGGAGGCTCCGGACTGGGGACCGTCGCTGGAGGCTCCGGACTGGGGACCGTCGCTGGAGGCTCCGGACAGGGGACCGTCGCTGGAGGCTCCGGACAGGGGACAGTCGCTGGAGGCTCCGGACCGCGGATCAACACTGGAGGCTCCGTGCCATGGATCATCACTGGAGGCTTCGTGCCATGGATCATCACTGGAGGCTTCGTACGTGGCGCCGGAACAGGTCTCACCGGACTGAGGAGACGTACTGGAAGCCTGGTACGTGGAGCTGTCACAACTCGTCCTGGCTGGATACCCACTTTAGCTCGGTGAGTGTGGAGAGCTGGCACAGGACTCACTGGGCTATGAAGGCGTACTGGAGGCATAGTGCGTAGAGCCAGCGCAGGATATACTGGGCCGTGGAGGCGCACTGGAGGTCTGGAGCGTAGAGCTGGAACAGGCTGCACTGGGTTGTATTGGCGAACTGGGGATACCGTGCGTAGAGCTGGTGCAGGATATCCTGGGCCTAAGAGACGCACTGGAGATGAGGAGCGCTGAGCCGGCACAATCCATCCTGGCTGAATGCCCACTCTAGCACGGCAACTGCGGGGAGCTGGAACAGAGTGCACTGGGCTGTGAATGCGCACTGGAGACACCATGCGCATCACCGCATAACACAGTGCCTGACCGGTCACAACCTCCCCACGGTAAGCACAGGGAGTTGGCTCAGGTCTAAACCCTGACTCCGCCAATCTCCCCGTGTGCCTCCCCCCACATTTTATTTTGGAGCTGTCTCTCAGTCTTCCGTCCTTGTCTTAACTCCTCGTAAAGTCGTCGTTCCTCACTCGCTGCCTCCGCCTGCTTCCATGGCAGGGTCTTGTCCCCTGCCATTACCTCCTCCCAGGTCCAGGATGTCCTCCACTCCCTTTTCTCTCGGTCCCAGGATCCCTGCTCCTCCTGGCCATGCTGCTTGGTCCTTTGGTGGTGGGATCTTCTGCAACGGCTCTCTTTGGGAGAAGGAGACCAAGGCGCAGCGTTGTAGGCGTACATCGTGTTTTTATTGATGACACCAAAAAATAACAAAGACAAAAAACTGTTCTGTCAGGTACAGACACTAAACAGAAAACAAGATCCTACAAAACGACAACTTATGTGATCCCCAATCAGAGACAACGATAGACGGCTGCCTCTGATTAGGAACCACACACGGCCAAAAACAAAGAAATAGCAAACAGACTTTCCCACCCGAGTCACACCCTGACCTAACCAAACATAGAGAATAAAAATGATCTCTAAGGTCAGGGCGTGACACCATGGAAGTTGTGTCAGAGTGTGAGTCTGTCTTAATATGGACACTGTCCTAGTCCTAGGGTTAGGACCAATGTTCCCTCTAAGCTGCACATGTGCGTGGGTGAGCAGCCCCCCCCCCCCCCCCCCCCCCCCCCAGACTGGCGCACAAAATAAATATCAGCCCATGCAGAGAAGCACGAGATTGAACTTCATTCAACTTTGTAAAGCTTCCCCTTTAGTTAGCACTATCAACCGTACGCTCTATTGTGGGAATTGAGCTCCAATCAACTCAATATTAGCAAATTTCAATGTAACATACCAAAACAAAACAAACTATGCAAGACTTAGTATGCAACACTAACTGTGCGGGAGATTTTCTTGTAGGCATTGGAGTAAGATTCAATTCCATTGACAGGACGATTGCATTGAGTGCGCCATAAAAAAATCTGAGCTGCAGTAGGCCTATATGCAAATAACCATTGCCATATATGGATCTGTGCCATTCACTTTGAACTGGACTGTGTTTATAGCATGAGTGGTCGCTAGTAGATATGCTTGTTTTTATAACAAAGTGAGAGCTGCATGTAGCCACCTGTGCACATTTGATCATATTATTTGCTACTTAGTGAGTTATTAGCCCAGTTATAGATCATTTCTAGTCAACAATGGGGAAGTGGTTGCTTCCTACAAGAAAACAACGTGTGCATTTCTAGCCATCTTTAAAAATCGAGTCAGGTAAAGAGCTTGTTTTATGTCTTAAAGGCCCGTGTTGTATTTTGAGATGGTCTTGAATAAGCTAAGCAGACAATAGGCAGAGGGTAGCATAATTTGTCTGTTTCTCTCTAGTAATGGTATGGGGATAATAAAGTGGTTTCTTTCATCAAACAACACGACGTGTCACCTCCTTATCTGAAGGATAAACAGGTTAATGTCAAGCCCTGTATGTTTTTTTTTTAAGTCTCATTGAACAGCACAGCTATTTCCATGTTAAAATGTTATGGGATGCATTTGTCTCCATTGTTTTTGATGGTAGGTCACTCTGGTAGGCCTACATTATAATCAAATATCCACAGCAGCCTACTTGGCCACTGTTAAAACTGTAACATAAAGTGGGTACAGCCTCAGTGTTCACAATAAACGCGCGCCAGAAGTTGCACAGAATTTCCACAATGTTCAGCAGATCTGAAATTTGGTCAGTGTCAAGCTTCCATGAACATGTGACTGTCCTAATATGGACACCGTACATTAGCCCTAACTTCATTGTCCTTCCGAAAACCTAAACGCAATTTTACATTCCCGTATTACAGCTATATTAAAAAAACTTAAAAGGCCCATATCATTGCCACCAGATTTTGAAACCGTAACTCAAGCCCCAAGCTTCTGTCCAACTCATTTTGGGGGTGCTGATATTTGTTCTATTACACACAAGTGTGTAATGGAAATGTGTTTCTTCATATCCCAACTCCACTGAGAAACCCACCGGTAGTGGGGTCACAGCCAGGGTCACCATTGCCCAGCACTCCTGGAGCAATTGGGGTTAAGTGCCTTGCTCACATCCACAGATACTTTTTTCCACCTTGTCCGGTCTGGGATTTGATCCAGCAACCTTCTGGTTACTGACCCAGTGCTCTAACCTCAAGGCTACCTGCTGCCCATACACCAATCTGTCCTTGATTGGAATTGCTGCTGATGATGAGGAAGCATATAAACATGCATTGGTGCTGTTTACGTACAGATCCCCATGTTCCAAGTCCCAGACATGTAATACCACTTTAATACCACTGTCAACAACGCAATCATGAGCAATGCATAAACAGAGTGAAACAAAAAACATATCACTTTCATTTCATTTCTGAGTTTCCAGTAATGTTCCCTGCACAGTGTGCATTTTAGGATATCCTCAGCATCAATTGACTCAAGGAGGGGTGAGTTGAGTACACCATACCTAATGTAAAACTTTGGGATCCTCTATATGAATTGCTCTTCGATTCAGTTTCTTCTCACCGAACAGAACTGCAATGCTGCACCCAGCTGTACATGCTCCTTGACTCCTCTCCCACTTGTAAATGACATGAATCTCCCAACCGTTGGCATTCGTCATCTGAAACCGAACCGAGAATGAGTTGCTCTTTGATAAAAGAAGATAGAGGGGAAAGTTGATTAGAAGGATGTATGGCTTCGCAGATGTATCTGTGTAGCCTTAAAGGTGCATGGGATATCTAAACATCAACCGCTCTCTCGTCTTCAATGACTTCACGCCATATGATTTTATCTCTCTGACTGTCTTGAACAACTGCTTGTTTTAAAACAAATATCAAAAAGTACGTCAGCTCCTCCACCCCTTCTCTTTGAGGGATGGTCTCACTCGTTGCACAGCAAAATAACAACACGGGGAGAATGAGATGAGCTGCACCTTGCGGATCTCTTTCATATCACAGTCTTGGGCGATATGTTTCATGTAGGTGTTGTTGTGCTACAGTGGAGAGAGAGACTGCAGTACAATGATTTACCTGTCTGATATAATAATTCCATTACAGCAGGCACTAGCCTACCTGTCAAGACAGACCACTGAGAAGCTTATGGGGGGAAAGACATATATATAAATAAGAGGAGGCGCATTGATATGAAATTGTCTTTGTGAAAACGTTACCCATTCAGAATTCATTGCCTAGCTTTTATGAATAACTTGAATTTCCACCACCTCCATTTTTGAACGACTATTCTGTGATAGTAATAGTGGGCTGGCACAGTACCTTTAATGTACCTTTTGAGTTATGAGTGAAGAAATACAGTAGTCGTAATATAGTGCATGCCCATAGCTGTGTTAATTTTATCCATCTGTGCTGTATTCCTTGACCAATAAAGGGGGGTTTGGCATACCATTACTTCAGCAGTACTATCAAACATATGTCTAAAGTTATTTCACACGGGTTTGAAACTGCATGTACCGTTTGTATGATTTGTCAACAACAAATCATATCTAGTTCTAACACTGTGTATGCACATATGATCTGCCTTCTTAACAACACTATCAACAAGGCAGGTCCTACAGGCCCTAGTTTTGTCAAACTTGACGACTGTTCAGTCGTGTGGTCAGGTGCCACAAAAAAAAGGCAATTGGCTCCGGACAGGGCAGCACGGCTGGCCCTTGGATGTACACAATGAGCTAATATCGCGTGTCAATCTCTCCTGGCTCAAAGAGGAAGAGAGAATGACTTCATCACTAGTATTTATGAGAGGTGACATGACATGTTGAATGCACCGAGCTGTCTGTCTAAACTACTGGCACACAGCTCGGACACCCATGCATACCCCACAAGACATGCCACAAGAGGTCTCTTCACAGTTCCCAAGTCCAGAAGACTATAGGAGGCGCACAATATTACATAGAGCCATGACTACATAGAACTTTATTCCACATCAAGTAACTAATGCAAGCAGTAAAATTAGACTTAAAAAACAGATAAAAAAAATACCTTATGGAACAGTGGGGATTGTGAAGCAACACAAACATAGTCACAGACACATGCATATACACACTTAATAATATACGCACTATACATACACATGGATTTAGTACTGTAAATATGTGGTAGTGGTGGAGTAGGGGCCTGAAGGCACACAGTGTGTTGTGAAATCTGTGAATGTATTGTAATGTTTTAAAAATGGTATAAACTGCCTTAATTTTGCTGGACCGCAGGAAGAGTAGATGCTGCCTTGGCAGCAGCTAATGGGGAACCATTATAAATACAAATACAAAACACAAATACTGTCATCAAACCCCTCCCCCATGCTACAAATGCTCTCGCATATATGTTCTGAGCACTGCATGTTAGGCTTATCTATACAGTCTGCCTGGCTATGGCACTTTTCCTCCAACATCTGAGGGCCATTAAAACTGAGACTGAGCTCAAATCCATGCAGCACGCTGAACCTCACCTTCTTGTGAAGTCAAGTCACTAATGTATTTATAGGCTTTCGCTAATACTATTGAAAAAGATAACAAAATCCCCTCTGCTTATGTGACGTTTGGCTGTTTAGCATTTGTGCGAATACATGGCATCAGTGGCAATATAGGAGCAGATTATTTATTTTGAATGAGAGGCAATAAAATATAGCCCAGCTCCACAGGGAAAGTGGGAAATGTGTTCCTGGTAGCAAAACAAGAGGCAGATTGTGGCATTTGAGAAATCAGAAGGGTGAGAGGAGAGCAACCTTAGTGCTGAATTAAATAATAACAGCAGAAACTACGAAGCCCAAAACTCCAAAGTTTGAAAGCTGACAAGTTCATTATCACAGGAACCTGTGTTGCTTCTGGGTCTTTTTTACGAAGGGGTTTTACTGTTAAAGTTTTGACCAATAACTGCACAGTCTGCAACTCTCCGCCTACCACCCCACTATTGTGAGTGTATGTCAAATAGACCCTAGAAATTGAAATCACTTTCTCCCATCTCACAAAGGCTTTGCAGAAGTTGTCATATATCAAGCAAACAATGTTTCATTTACAAGATTTAGCTATGGACCATACAGAGTGCCCAAAAACATGTTAAATGCATTTTGATGACTGGCTACTACCGTATTGTTGTAGCCAGTATTAAGCCTAAATATTTGATAAGGGTATCTCATGAGACCAGTGCAAATTTTCCGTATTTTGTTTCCGATCATGGAATATCTCAGGTCAACACACCAACTAACATTCTAAAGACTATTACTAGGAGTGTGCAGGGTTTTTCCTCACTTCATATCTCATCTGTCCATACATAGACCTCCCGGGGAGGCCCTCTGATTGGCGTGAGCTCAGCCTGACCGAGGCCTCTGGGAGAAAAAGACACTATTGTTTTCCCTGCCGATCTAACCCAATTAAATGAACGGCGTCTGCCAGGAGGGTCGTCTTTCAAATACGAGTGGCCAACCTCTAGGTTGCTTGAGGGATCAAGAGACCAGGGCGAGAGCATGTCGAGAAAGCGAGACAGCGAGAGAGGGTGAGGAGAGAGTAAGTACCAGGACTCCTTAAGGACTTTAAACTGCACTGGTTTAGTTAGTTTCTCAAATTACACGTTGACAGCCCTTGAAACACTTTAGTAAGTCTATTGTGGCCAGGGCTTGCCATGGCAATCAAGAGAATATGCCATACATACGCAGACATTGAACATTTTACATGTTCGACAGCATGGGTCACAATATGACCTGTGCCACATACCAGTGAGTGGAGAGTCAGACCTTGCTTATCAGTCAAGACATGTCGTTATCCAAAGGACACTGAACTAAATCATATTAGGTGTCTGGTGGAATCACGGGGACTCATTACATGTGACGCGTGCTGTTTCAGGCGGTGTCGTTGCCTGTTAACAGACTTAATTAACAAGCTCAGTGGCTACGCA
Source organism: Oncorhynchus mykiss (assembly GCF_013265735.2). NCBI lineage: Eukaryota > Metazoa > Chordata > Actinopteri > Salmoniformes > Salmonidae > Oncorhynchus > Oncorhynchus mykiss. The sequence continues at coordinate 38,457,902 of NC_048566.1, forward strand.
ATCATAACTCGGTCCACTGCATGAAGCGACATTGCTTATTTATTATTTACCTAACCCGGATTCGACTGGGAGAGTCATTTCAGTCAACTGAAATGAAGTTGACGTCAATGTAGTAATCATTGGGTGGAAGTTGTCTGCGTGATGACACCAATAGGTGGTGTGATATTTTTCCTGGGATCACAGGTTAAGACCACACTAATCAATCCCCAAGACTCATTTGGCATGGGAGCTGCTCAATTATTCATCTTGTAATATTTCCCATGCAAATGAAACCTTATTCAATGCGATAAGGAAGATGAAGTGATTTCTTACCAAGTCATTTGGACATATTATCTCTATTTGCAGCAAGCTCATACCGTACAGAATTACATTTTACAGGGTTTATCCACTCTACTGCTACGAAGGTAAAGCAGGGGAGTTTAGGATTGTGTTTGCCAACAGATAGATATAGCTGATTTTAGATTATGGCATGTAAAAAAAAAATGTTCCTACTTTGCTTTGCTTCCTGGCCAAAAGAGACTGAGGTAGAGTAGAAGTAATACGATTGTTGTAATGTATTCCCCTTAACTAAATTAACTACATTCAGATCTATATGTCTTGATTAATTATCTTAATTGTATCTTGGAAGTATTATTCGATTTCATCACGTCACAACTCTGCCATTTCACATGTGTTACAAGCAATTAAGCTTGTTCAGCAAGATTGAAGCCGTGACCCAAATGTACCCCACCGAACACCTGGTGTGAACTTATGACACCAGGTATTTACAGCCAACTTTCTCTGCCTTTAAGAGTTTTTTTTTTCTCTCATTCAGAGCAAATAAGGACAGGGACACGCTCAAGTCAGCATTTTGTCAACACCTAACAAATAGGCCTATATCTTTAATTAGCCGTGTTGATTATGTATTGTATCAATCAGCTAACCATGCTAATTTCACTGAGCCATTGCATTTCACTATCCAATAAAACACTTTTTTATTGTAAATTGACTGAGAAAGGCTAAAGGTTAGCGTATCTATTAAAAAATATTGATGAGTAGGATCAATGATGTTATGGGCCCCAACAAATTACTTTATCAAATAGACAGGGTAGCCTATTCATCCAGGTAGTCACTTACACTATTCCAAGTGAGCTTCTATCTAAAACTGTTTTTTTAAAGCTATTATGGTAACATTGCAATATGTTTGTGAAGCAATTTACTTCAGAAGTAGCCTTATTGACCAAATTCAAAGAATTGACTACTTAAAGGCCCAGTGCAGTCAACATTCAGTTTTACCTGTGTATCATATTGTACAACAGCTGATGAAACTGTGAAGAAAACTGATCTGTGTTATTTCCTGATTGTTGCTGATTGAAAATCCAATCTTCACAGGACCTTGTAATATGCAGGTTTTGCATGGGTGGAGTTTTGGCTCGTGGAGACATCACCAGGCGGTATACCCCGAGTCGATATTCATGTAATAATAAAGAATTCCCATTGACCACGCCCACAAATTGGGGAAAACAAACATTCTTTCCCATAGACCCCCATTGTAAAAGAGACAACTTTGTTGTAGATTTTTTTTTATACAGAAATAGCAAAACAGGCTGTTGGCAAGCGTTAGAAACTATATTATTGAACAGGGAAGGTTTTCCCAACATAAATATGCTAGGATAAGATCAAAACATCAATATGCAACATGAAACATGAGAGCATGTTAGTAGACCCTAATCCCTAAAAGACCAAACTATGTACTGAGAACCCAAAAATGGCCTAGGATCTAATAGACAGAGAATTGACATGCAGTACTGGAGATTGGCACATCATTTAAATTCAGTTGGTCTACATGCATAACTGTAAAAATGATAAGACACTAATATAACTCTGAAGACTGCGGTGAGGACTGATACAAAATATTTTGTGCGGGAGGAACATGCACAACCTGCACCTGCTGTCTACCTGTCAAAAGCCTTCTCTGTATCCCCGCTCCCCTCCTACGTTCTCCCTCTCGTCTCCCCCAGTCAAGCTGATTCACAATCGCATACCCCCTATTGCGGTTTGTCAGATGCCAGCCTCAGACATTGCGCACCACTGCGTTAGAGTCTCTGGAGCTAACTGTCACTTATTTTTCTTGTTCTGCTCATGAGAGAGAGAGAGAGAGAGAGGGGGGAGAGAAAAAAACACCCAGGATGGAAAAGACGGCCAAAGCTGTCAGACTCCGCTAGAAATCTTTAAGAGATACACATGTTTAGAGGCTTGTAACATTAATGTCTTTGGCGATGCGGCCATACCAGAGGGCTAGGGGAGGTGAGGGGTCAAAGGAATCGCCCCAAGGGCTAGAATATCTACACAGCCTCACCCCACCGCCCTTCCTTGCTACCTTTCACTCCCTCCATTCCATATCCCACCACATGATGTGCAGCTGATGTTGGGGCCTAGGTTTGTGCAGCCCAGCTGAGTTCATCTTTTTTCTACATCGGCGCATTGCAACAAGTCCACTCTCTTTTGCATTAACCGACTGAGGGAGTCTGGAGGCTGGGGCCGGGCGGTTGGTCAGCGGACTGGAGTGTGGAGCAGATTTTTCACAGCAGTTTACAATGATCCTCCACACTATACTTGCTTGTTTTGTCACAAACTAACATTTTTGCAAACAGGAAGTGGCAGAGCAATTTCTGCATAGCGCACCTTTAAATGCATTATGATATAATGAAATTACAATGATTTGAATGCTTTTTAAAGGAAATTCCAAAGCCAAAAGTAGTGAACATACTATTGCCAAAACATTGGGAATATTCCATTGTCTCTGCCAGGTCCACATTGGGTAGACATCAATAGAGAAAATGACCACGAAATAATACAATATTTCAGTTGTGTCTACTACTTAGTTTTTATTTTATGACTTTATTTTTACATTCATTAAAGTCATAATCTCATCTCTGCTCAGGCAGCCAGCCAGACCACCTAACGTTATCTATGTGCTCCCCATACTGTACTGTCTTCAGTCATCCTATTTAGCTACCCTGCCTAAGTATGCTGCAGAGCTGTCTGACAAAATAATTTTACTAGTTCTTCAAAGTAGATAAGGCATACTTTCACAAACTGCCTCTGTCCCTCCTAGTTGTGTTGTGTACCTTCCTCTCTCAAGCGGTCTATGTGTGTATCTAACCTAACGTAGCAGGTGCAAAAGTGTATCCGTCCAGACATCTGTATATAATGACGAGATGCTTACGTCTCCGCCCTAACAATGGGAGTCGTTGTCCCAATGTTAGGAAGGCAGGCGACAAGCTTAGATCCAAAATAAGCCCATAGAAACGTACTGAGCTTATTTTGGACAGACTTTGGCAAGAGTGAAGCCTCTCTCTTTGCCTCTTCCTCTCTGATCCGTCTCTGAGCCCAACAAAAACTGGGACAGTGGATTATGGTCATTGTAGTTAATTACCATGTTTCTGTGCTGAACTAGGTTGAATATTTGCTTAATGAAAACCACAACTCCCTAAACCCAGCAGCCCACCTAGTTCTTGACTTGATTTCTCTCGTGAATGATTTAACTTCTCTCTAGAGAAACGGTGCGTTGGGCTTGCAAAAAAAAAAACTAAACAGAATTCAAGTAACTGAACAAATGTCTGTCAATTAGTTGTTTTCAGAAAAGGTAACACCACGTGTACATTTAACCATTTATTGGCAAAGACTAAAATGGATCGTCTTGGTATTTGGCTCTGCTCCTTCAGGGTAGCTCACTGCCAGAGCGAAGCATCATATAAAGATGATACAATAACTACTGGCAGTGAGCACGATATGCTATACCAGATCCCCTGAAAGAACAAACACAGAACCCAGACAGGTGGAGGCTGGGGTGGTGGTGGGATATCAGAAAACAGCAAACATAGGGAGTAACAGCTAGTTACAGCAGCAACGCAATGGCAGCAAGAGACACCAGCGCATGGTTCGCAAGAGATCCGGCTTCGAGGAAGCATGTGTAGAACTGGTCAACTTAAATATACTGCATGTAAGTAGTGTGAATCCAATTGGTGCAATATCCACTGATGTGATCAGTTGATGTCACCAAACTCGGGTTTCCCTTCTGAACTGGCAACACTTAAAGAAAAAATCACTCAGCACTACAGGCAAGGCACACAGTGTTCTGAAAACAGAGCCCACTATCACACACGCCTGTATGGATGCACACAAACACACATTAATGTATTTCAACAAGTAGCATATCCACCCTACGTATATACAGGGCCCTCTGTAATTTTTGGGACAGTAAAAATATGTTTTCTTCTTTTGAATCTATACTTCAGTTTGGATTTTAAATCAAATAATGACTGAGGTTAAAGTGCAGACTGTCAGCTTTAATTTGAGGGTTTTCTCATCCATATCGGGTAAACAGTTAAGAAATTACAGCACTTTTTGTACATAGTCCCCCCCATTTTAAGGGAGCACTTATATTTCTATTAAAGTACTAAAAAGTTAAGTATTTGGTTCCATATTCATAGCAAGCAAGGACTACATCAAGCTTGTGACTCTACACAATTGTTGCCTGCATTTGCTGTTTGTTTTGGTTGTGTTTCAGATAATTTTGTTCCCAATATAAATTAATGGTACATAATGTATTATGTCATTTCGGAGTCACTTTTATTATAAATAAGAATATAATATGTTTCTAAACACTTCAACGTGAATGTGGATGCTACCATGGTAACGGATAATCCTGAATGAATAGTGAATAACGATGAATGAAAAAGTTAGACGGTAAAATATCATACCCACCCTTAAAATGCGAACCTCCCCTGTTATTGTAATGGTGAGAGGTTAGCATGTCTTGGGGGTATAATATTTGTCCATCTGTAACTTTCTCACTCATCATTATTCACGATAATCCGAAACAAACAGCCAATGCAGCCAACAAATTTGTAGTATCACAAGCTTGATGTAGTCATTGCGTGTTATGAATATGGCACAAACATTTTACAATTTTACTACTTTAATATACATATACCGTTAGTGAATTTGTCCCAATTTTTCTCCCCTAAAATGGGGGACTATGTACAAAAAGTGCTGTAATTTCTAAACGGTTCACTCGATATGAATGAAAATACCCTCGAATTAAAGCTGACAGTCTGCACTTTAACCTCAAAGTCATTATTTGATTTCAAAATTTTGGAGAACATATCCACAATCTCAACCTAAACACCCAGAACAACAAAACAGAGCACATCAGAAAACTTCTACCCTTAGGCAGAAATGTGTTCAGAACTGCTCTGAGATTTGGTCGTGTTCGGGCTCTTCCTCCTCATTTCTTGGGTGGGAAAGCTATTGTTTACAGTCTTACTTTTTTCAAAGAACTGGGGGAGAGGGGGAAAACAGGAGGGATCAGCAGTCCTCCACCATGCACGGCCACGAGATGCCACCATCTCCTCCATCTGTCTGGTACGCTCTTCCGGGGGCTAATTATCCTAATCCCCGGAATCCGGGATGCAGGCTGGTGGCATGCGCTGCCGTGTCCCAAGACGCTAGCCGTTTTTGCCACATTTTGTTAAATGTGGAAAATTAATTACCGCCTAGACTGCTGCCAGTGGGAGGAGGAAGAAGAGAAGGAGGCGCAGAGGAGAGGTGGGGGGAGGCGCAGGCCGGCCACGTGTGGGGGTGTCGGTGGGCAGGGACATCCCCCTGGAGTTTAGCAGGGGTGAGGGCTGGGGTGATGCATGAGGAGGGAAGTGGAGTGTTGTGCTGCAACCCCCATGGAACTCTAGAAATAGTGCACTGTAAGCCATTGGAAGAGGTTACAAGATGGCTTAATTTAAACAGTTAGCTCACAAACTCAATGAATTATTGAATGTCCCATACTACTCATACATTTCACTGTGGAAATACAGAGCAAAGCCACACATACAGTATATATAAATGCGGATGACATTTCAGTTGAGGGCATTCAGTTGTACAACTGACTAGGTATCCCCGTTTCCCCTTTCTACACTGCCAGTATATACAGCATTCACACCCTTTGACTTTCCCCACATTTTGTTGTGTTACAGCCTGAATTTAAAATGGATTCAATTGAGATGTTGTGTCACTGGCCTACACACAATACAACATTGTGTCAAAGTGGAATTGTTTGTGAATGTTTTTACAAATGAATTCAAAATGAAAAGCTGAAATGTCTTGAGTTAATAAGTATTCAACCCCTTTGTTATGGCAAGCCTAAATAAGTTTAGGAGTGGAAATGTGCTTAACAAGTCACATAATTGTCACGTATACTCCCTCTCCGGTGCACGAGCTAGTTTGGCCGCTCATTATTAAGCACACCTGTCACCATCATTACGTGCATCAGCACCTCATCAGACTCACCTGGACTCAATCACCTGCCTGATTACCTTCCCTATATATGTCACTACCTTTGGTTCTTTCCTTAGGCCTTATTGTTTCTGTCCCATGTTGGTATGCTACTCGTGTTTCTTGGTTTTGGTCCATGTTTTTTTTTTTTTATTAAAATACACTCCCTGTACTTCCTTCCCGACTCCTAGAGAACACATTACAATAATAAGTGGCATGGACTCATTCTGCGCGCATTAATAGAGTTTAATTTTTGCATGACAACCTCATCTCTGTTCCCCATACACACAATTGTCGGTAACACTTTACTGATATTTTCTGGATATTGGTGGGAACTGCAATGCCCTGTCGTACATGTTGATCCAGAGCATCCCAAACATGCTCAATTTGTTACATGTCTGCCGAGTATGCAGGCTACGGAACAACTGGGACATGCTGAAACATGATGTGATGGCTGCGGATGAATGGCACGACAATGGGCCTCAGGATCTCGTCACGGAATATCTGTGCATTCAAATTGCCATCGATAAAATGCAATTGTGTTCGTTGTCTGCAGCTTATGCCTGCCCATACCATAACCTCACCGCCAACATGGAGCACTCTGTTCACAACGTTGACATCAGCAAACCACTCACCCACACAATGCCATACACGCTGTCTGCCATCTGCCCGGTACAGTTGTAACCGTGAAAAGCAGACTTCTTCAGCGTGCCAGTGGCAATAGAAGGTCGATTACGACGCCGAACTGCAGTCCGGTCAAGACCCTGGTGAGAACGAAGACCACGCAGATGAGCTTCCCTGAGACGGTTTCTGACAGTTGGTGCAGAAATTCTTCGGTTGTGCAAACCCACAGTTTCATCAGCTGTCCGGGTGGCTGGTCTCAGCCGATCCCGCAGGTGAAGAATCCGGACGTGGAGGTCCTGATTATGAGGCGGGTTGGATGTACTGCCAAATTCTCTAAAACGACGGTTGGGGGCGGCTTATAATAGGGAAACATCCAATACTCTGGCAACATCTCTGGTGGACATTCCTGCAGTCAGCATACCAATTGCACGCTCCCTCAAAACTTGAGACGTCTGTCACATTGTGTTGTGTAACAAAATATATCTTGATATGCCACACCTGTGGGGTGGATGGATTATCTTTGCAAAGGGGAAATGCTCACTAACAGGGATGTAAATACATTTGTGCACAACATTTGAAAGAAACTTTTTATAGATTTCAAAACAACCCTAACCGTCAGTCCCTCTAATAGATTGCCGCTCAAAAAGGGAAGGACAACTTAGTCTTGTCCAATAAAGAAACGCTAATTTCTGTTTTCCATTGTTCCCTAAATGAACACCGCCTAGCTCACTCTCAACACTGAGCCCACATCCTCCTTCTGTGGTACAGGCCTACATGTTGAGGCCTGTCGAATGCAGCCATATCAAATGAGAAGGTAATAGAGGAGAGCATTTTCCAAGCTAGATGCAATTAACCCCTAGCTGAGGCAAGGGACCCTGTCACAAGCCCTATCTCAGGTCTATCCAAAAACAAGGCAGAATGTCACTGCTGGGAAATCCACATATTACACTATGGCACACATCTCACTTTGTCTGACCCGAAACACTGTTGCACAAACAGGAATACCTCAGGATGATCGAGAGCACAGCAATTCCTCAGAGTACTACATAAAGTAACCCCATGGGATGAGATAGCAGGAATAGGAAGGAAAGAAGAACTGATTTTGTAGTATATGAAAGCGCTATCAATGACTCATAGATGAACCAACAGAGGATACAGTGGGGCAAAAAAGTATTTAGTCAGCCACCAATTGTGCAAGTTCTCCCACTTAAAAAGATGAGAGAGGCCTGTAATTTTCATCATATGTACACTTCAACTATGACAGACAAAATTTGAAAGAAATTCCAGAAAATCACATTGTATGATTTTTAATGAATTAATTTGCAAATTATGATAGAAAATAAGTATTTGGTCAATAACAAAAGTTTACCTCAATACTTTGTTATATACCCTTTGTTGGCAATGACAGAGGTCAAACGTTTTCTGTAAGTCTTCACAAGGTTTTCACACACTGTTGCTGGTATTTTGGCCAATTCTTCCATGCAGATCTCCTCTAGAGCAGTGATGTTTTGGGGCTGTTGCTGGGCAACACAGACTTTCAACTCCCTCCAAAGATTTTCTATGGGGTTGAGATCTGGAGACTGGCTAGGCCACTCCAGGACCTTGAAATGCTTCTTACGAAGCCACTCCTTCGTTGCCCGGGCGGAGTGTTTGGGATCATTGTCATGCTGAAAGACCCAGCCACGTTTCATCTTCAATGCCCTTGCTGATGGCAGGAGGTTTTCACTCAAAATCTCACGATACATGGCCCCATTCATTCTTTCCTTTCCACGGATCAGTCGTCCTGGTCCCTTTGCAGAAAAACAGCCCCAAAGCATGATGTTTCCACCCCCATGCTTCACAGTAGGTATGGTGTTCTTTGGATGCAACTCAGCATTCTTTGTCCTCCAAACACGACGAGTTGAAAAAGTTATATTTTGGTTTCATCTGACCATATGACATTCTCCCAATCTTCTTCTGGATCATCCAAATGCTCTCTAGCAAACTTCAGACGGGCCTAGACATGTACTGGCTTAAGCAGGGAGACACGTCTGGCACTGCATGATTTGAGTCCCTGGCGGCGTAGTGTGTTACTGATGGTAGGCTTTGTTACTTTGGTCCCAGCTCTCTGCAGGTCATTCACTAGGTCCCCCCGTGTGGTTCTGGGATTTTTGCTCACCGTTCTTGTGATCATTTTGATCCCACGGGGTGAAATCTTGCGTGGAGACCCACATTGAGGGAGATTATCAGTAGTCTTTTATGTCTTCCATTTCCTAATAATTGCTCCCACAGTTGATTTCTTCAAACCAGGCTGCTTACCTATTGCAGATTCTGTCTTCCCAGCCTAGTGCAGGTCTACACTTTTGTTTCTGGTGTCCTTTGACAGCTCTTTGGTCTTGGCCATAGTGGAGTTTGGAGTGTGACTGTTTGAGGTTGTGGACAGGTGTCTTTTATACTGATAACAAGTTCAAACAGGTACCGAGTGGAGGATAGAGGAGCCTCTTAAAGAAGAAGTTACAGGTATGTGAGAGCCAGAAATCTTGCTTGTTTGTAGGTGACCAAATACTTATTTTCCACCATAATTTGCAAATAAATTCATAAAAAATCCTACAATGTGATTTTCTGGATTTTTTTTCTCATTTTGTCTGTCATAGTTGAAGTGTACCTATGATGAAAATGACAGGCCTCTCATCTTTTTAAGTGGGAGAACTTGCACAATTGGTGGCTGACTAAATACTTTTTTTGCCCCACTGTATGTTATTGGTTACAATCAGCCAATCAAGGACAGTCTGAGTTCTGCCTAACATTGGGGGTTCAGAAAGGCAACAACTGTACGGTGTCAGAGATTAAACTAAAAATAGCAATAGAAAATGTCTTCCGTTCTGGACTAGTCCCCTCAGAGGAAATAACAGACTCAAGAAGTAATCATTAGTTTGATTATAAATAACAAAAAGATGCATACAATATCATAAAATACCAGTGTTGTAATAATGTATTCATAAATAATCTGAGTAATGGATTTAGTGACGCTTGTGAGATGCATTCATAAATAAACCATCATTGCATGTATTTTCCTCCTTTTAAGTCCTTAAATGTCAAGAAAACATGATGCATTAAATAAACCTTTGTATAACCTTGAAATTAATACTTCTTGCACATTGTTACACTCTTACACACTTTAATCATAAAATGTTGTGGTAGACTGAGACTAAATGAAACAAGCAGAGTGGAGTGGGCAGTAGAAGGGATATTGCATTTGCAATTCAATTCAGGAGGTCAAATGCTCCAGATGCCCTGAAGTACAAATAAATAACATATTTCAAAAACATAATTCAATGGCTACAGCCATCTGCGGAAAATTGGGAAAATATATGCCTAGAGTATGTGAATGAATCAATCTATAAACCCATTGCTGTGTCATTGTTGAATCTACAGGGTCCTCTTGCTCTTCCTACTGTAGCGTTTCCCATGTTTCCTGTGGTGTTGTGATGAGAGATTGTCAAAAAGTACGTCTTATTTGACGAAATGTGGAGCTGACCTGTGCGCCAGATGGATAATGAGGTAATCTCGGAGCAGGCTGCCACCAGACATAATCTAATAACCCAGGAGTGAGGGAAATGTGCTGCGATGTCAGTGGTAACATGCTCTCTTTCTTGGCCAGACATGTTCTCTTCATAAAGCACCCAAAGCACAAGGCCCAAACGTCATAGAACAAAGGGATTGTCACGATCGTCGTAAGAACATTCGGACCAAAGCGCAGTGTGATGTGGGTTCCACATATTTATTGAAGTGAAACGCACAAAACAATACAGAACAAACTAAACGTGATGTCAATGAAGTGCTCCCAGGCAACAACACAAAAACAAGATCCCACAAAACACAGTGGGGAAATGGCTGCCTAAATATGATCCCCAATCAGAGACAATGATAAACAGCTGCCTCTGATTGGGAACCATACCAGGCCAACATAGAAATAAACAACCTAGATTACCCACCCTATTCACACCTTGACCTAACCAAAATAGCGAATAAAAAGGCTCTCTATGGTCAGGGTGTGACAGGGAGAGAACTTTGGATAGGGCCAATTCAACACCTCCCAAAGACTTTGCCCAATGTCCATTTATCAGACACTCTTATCCAGAGCGACTTACAGTTAGTGCATTCATTTTAAGAGCTTAAGACAACCACATATCACAGGCATAGTAAGTACACCTTTCCTCAATGAAGCTATTAGAAAAGTCAAAGCTAGCAAGCGAGGGAGTCAAGTGCAAGTGTTGGTTAATTCTATTGATTTAGTCATTATGTAAACAGTTTGGAATAACTACCGCCAATCAAACAATTTCACCAAATTAAGAGGACCCTAACAACTAGTGAAAATGAAACGTGTAATTTTAATATTACACAGAGGGTGCATGAGTCCCTATTTGAAAACAATTTTAAAAAGGGATTACTTTACAATGTGTAAAATCTAAATAATGGAGAAACCTCTTTTTTGCCATGTTTTTGATACAACAGCATTACATTAGCTGGCAATCGACTGTAGGAGTGAACAACTTTAGCGAGCTAGCTCACCATCTTGGCTAAATGTTGGGTGAAACTGCTCTCTGCCTGAACATTTTTACGTAGACTACCAGGCCCCATACCGCACTTCAAAACGGACACACACAGTCAGCAGCAAATCTTGTCATTTCAAGCCAACAGCAGCACAGCAGTTCCATCTCATGTTGTAAGAGATGAGAGACATGTTCCAACCTTGGAATAGTGTTAATTGCATTGTGCCGTCTGACGACCTTGGCAGCAGGTCTTGAGGACATTTGTGTATTCATAGCTCTCAGCACTCTGTTGGAATCTTAAGGCGCCACTCTTGACTCTGGGAAATGTGACACCACCTTCACTGATCCTTTTTCTGATCATTGGTGCCTATAATTGATACTCATCTCTCACACATAACTTTCCTATTATCCACTAACTTACCCTCACTTGTTAGCCTGACAATCCATCGCTTCTACACCTTCCACACACATTTGCATTCAGACTGAACAATTGATCCTCCCGTTATCATTATTTTACAATCTCCCAATCTTAAAAATAAGGTTCTCGATGAACAGGTGTTCTTTTAGGGCCAGCCTATCACGGTTGCTTTTGGTATCATTTGGCCGATGGTAAACTCCATGATGACTAACGCCAGCCCGTGAAATCAGAGACAATTGATATTCAATTGATATCTTATCATGAGAGAATAGCTGAGTGAGTGACAGATAGAGCCTGGTATGTAGTTGCTTCAGCTGCAGTAGCCCCCTCCTCCCTGTGCTCTCTCTCACTTTGTCCACCCATCTATCCCTCTCAACAATCTCTATGCTTACAACCTATCTTCCTCACTATCCATCTCTGGCTCTGTCTACCCATCCCTCCAACTGGCAATACCATAATCAGACCCCTCTGTCATGTAACCATCTTCTATCGTGGCGATGACCCTGTCCACTCCTGGAGCTGGGAACTGAAAGGGAGCAAAAAAACTCTCCTGAAAAATGGAGCAACGAAAGTCTGTTGCCTTGAATCATTCAAATCATTCATGTTGCCATGTAGTTTAATTCCCTCTATCTTTATACTCGAGTGTTTGTCATTCCAGGCCCTGGGTGACACAATGGAAATACTCAACAGCCTCCAGAGCACATTTGTTGCAGATTGTAGAGCTCTGAACTTAGCTCGACTGCTCCATTTTTCAAGCGTTAAGTGGAGAGACGAGGGACAATGAGTCATAGTTCTGAGAAGCGTGCCCAATAGGAGGCTTGACAATGGTCCAGAGTTTCAAAGAACTCTCCCACAAAAAGGCCCATCCTTCACCTCCTTTGCTCAAAGACCAACACAATGGCCACTGGAAAGCTTGGAATCGATCATCGTGTTCACCTGCCCACCTTCAGCTAGATGCAGTATAGACTAAAGAGCCAGAATCTTCTTTACAAGACTAACCATTAGACGCACAGCCTACATTAAAGGGAAAATCCCCCAAAACGTTATTTTGTTGATAAAGTCCCAAAATGTTTTGCATGTCAGCGTTTGGAAGTGTATCAACAGTGGACTAATGAAACCAATACCAAAGTAGTTTTAGAGTGGATTTTCTCTTTAACTCAAGTTTATAATTCTTTCAAAAAACCAACAATGACACAACATCATGTGAACTACACACCCATTTGTGTCTGCAAGCGTTTCTAGCTACTAGTGTTTGTCTGTTCAGAAATTACTTAATTACCATCTGGAGACACAGGAGTTCTTTGGCATGAACATCGAAACACTGGCTTGACCTCCAGGCAACGCTAGCAGGCTAACGATACGCTAATGTGTCCCATTATGCGCAATTCACCAGGAGGGGATTCTCTTTGTTGAGCATCATGCTGCCGGTGGAATTCAGAGGGGCGTTGTATAATGATGCAGGCCTTTTCCCCCGTTTCATAAAAGATACAAGGGAAGTCCTGCTGATAGTCATTAGCAGGGCATTTATAGTCTGCTTCTTTTCTTATCCACACACTCTCCGCTAGCATGGGGCCAAAGTGCTTTGAAGAAGCCACAAGGATGTGCTGCTACACAGGAGCCATGGAAAGGAGGCCCAACTAGCCCCTGCAGCCGATGGATGTGAAGAGGCCTCGCAAACATCTCACCGACTCACGGAAGGGCCATTAAGCTCTAGACGTTTATTCTCGAACCCCCTCGTAAAATTACTTTTATCCACAGCTAATGCTTCCAAAGAGGGGGAGCACTTTGAAAAGATCCCTTTAAAAAAAAATGAGGGAAAAAAAAGAGAACTCTAATGGCAGGCAATGGTTGAAGGGAGAAAATAGCAGTTTGCCAAGCATGAAACACGAATTAGCACGGTGTGACACTGGTGGGGTAGAGAGAATCGCACCGCTCTCTGCCTCCCCTCTCTGGCCTCCCGATTACCATTCCGTCGACAAATTGAATCCGAAGCTGATTTGAATTCCGCGCCTGCATAACCTGTTATTTATTCATTGCTTTTCTCTTCCCTACATACCATTATGTCTAATCATTTGTTTACAATACAGCGGCTGCCGCAACTGCGGGCAGTCTACCGATTTCACGTTCCCCATGCAGCCTCTGGTTTCCAATAGAAAGAAAGAAAAAACAGAGGAGAAGCTGTCCCGTGGTTATGAAGCGCTTAACAAAAAAATGAGGGCAATAGGGGTTAGGTGATAAAAAATTAAATTCCATATTTGGACATTCCTTTTGATCTTCTGAGAGGTCGACCCTAATGCAAACGCCGGCGTGTTGGTTAGCGCCCTTGTGCAGTTCCCCACTGCCGGGTAATTACTCCATTACAGTGATACATCTCAAATCTGCCCACTGTTTACACAGTGCTTGCCCTCTCATATTAGGCTGTCTGCTATGCTTGACAAGAACATGATGAACGGTGGAGGCCCCAGACAGGGAGGGGGGATTAAATGGGGTTGCTGATGTTTGCCGCCACAGAAAAGATCAAGTTTATATAATGGACCATTTGTCTCATATTCTTCACCTTCCTCTTCCCTGCAGGGTTGAAGAAATGCAGTATACCCTGCAGTGTGTGTGTGTGTGTCTGTGTGTCTCTTCAGGTTTGTGTATGGGTAAGTGCCTCTGTGCATGTTTGGGAAGTTGCATAGTGAATCAAGTGGATTTTTTTTTTAAATACCTGAACAGCTTAATGTAACCATGGCTGCCTTATAAGGCCCACATCAATGCTTTAGATAGACAGCAAGGTCTGATCCTTACCAGCACGATTACTTTGACAACTTTTTTTACAAATCAAAAAAAATCAGGATGAATGTCGTAATAAAAGCAGAGGCATCTGCTACTTCAATTCCACACTGTCATTGGGGATAAAGGGAAATGGGAAGTGCCCAAAATATTGAATACATTTGTTGAACATCAGAGATTGAGGGACAAAATGGGCCTTCTCATTGGATGAAATATGGCTAATCAGGATCCGTTTTTACTGTAAATCAGCGGGAGGGATGAATCAGAGAGACATTTAGAGAGAACATTGTTTGCAAAAACATAACCACAAGAGAAGCCATTTTCCGCTCACTATTCTCTAAATGTCACGAGAGTTTCAAATATTTCTAGAGAGTAGTCATGTACTACATGAGTTATGGAATGCACCTATATCTTCCAATCAACAAGAACTCATGCAAAAAGACAATGTTCATGATCATGATGTGCAAAGTTAACAAATAACAATGTGCAGCACAACAAATTGTTGCAGCAACAAAAAGGAGAGAAAAAAACACAGCTTGGCAATTGAATGTTAATGTAGGTTGCAAATATTAGCCGTTAATCGGCTTCTACTGTGGACATTAACTGTGGCACTGGCAAAATGCCCCATCCTCCACATTCAGAGAAGAAAACAAATGGCTGCCATCTCCTTGACCTCAAACGGACATTAATTGCAGCTCATCCAGCCTCTGGACATATTAATCACAATACATGCACCCCAAATGGCACCCTATTACCTGCATAATGCACTACATTTGACCAGATCCCTGGTCAAAAGTAGTGCACTACTTAAGGAATAGGCTGCCATTTGGGGTGAAAACGATGTGCACAGGTCGACAGCCACTCTGCTGACTTCCATGTGGCTTAAAATGGACTAAGGAGGTTCCTCATATAAAAATGCAGGCTATGACATAACCAGTGTTCTTAAAAATGCATGCTCGCAGGCACATAGCTAGAACTACTTGTCAACTGAATTATATGCCTTGCCTTGAATGGTTCTCTCTACTGTAACTGTGTCCTGCAGGGAGGCGCTATCAGGAATGTGCGGAGGGAAGTGTATGTCATAAACAGAGTAGAAAACAACATTTTAATTGCAGTGGAAAGCTGCTTGCTGTTGCCTCTGTCACATACTGTAGTTCACATGACAAACGTAAGGGTCAGAACATCAGATGGCGTGGGGCTTATAAGAGGTATAACATGGAAGGTCATGTGTCACCAGTCATTTCATAATAATATGTATGTTGTTCATGTCAAAACGGACTATTTTCCCTCCGTAGGTCAGAGGCTGATACTGTCACACCCTGATCTGTTTCACGTGTGTGTGTGTGTGTACCTGCAGATTTTTCAGATTTTTTTTCCGCCTCTGGTCAGCACTACAGAGAGCGTGACACTTTGAGAGGCTGAGTTTAGTTTGGCTGACTGGCCATATCAAGGGTAGGCTATGTCCCCTTATCTCTCACAACCTTTGAGTTAAAAACACACATCCTGGCAAACAGGGCACGAGAGAGAGATAGAGGGGAGAGAGAGGGTGTGTGGGGAGAGGAAAAGAGAGTGTGTCAGGGAGAGAAGGACAGAGAGAGAGAGGGCATGTAGAGGTATGTGGGTGTTGGTGGAGAGAAAGAGGGAGAGAGAGAACGAGGGCATGTGCGTGTGGGGGGGGGGGGGGGGTAGCATGTGAGTGTCTGGGGGAAGAAGAGAGGGAGAGACATGCCACCACAGGCATCACCGCCCCCCTCCACCATATCTATACCCAATGCGGGAACAAATGAATTACTGGTATTCAAAGTCCCTAGCTTATCTTCCGAAAAAGCATGGCACTCACACACACACACATTCACATACACACCCGCATGCTGCAGTAGCATTAGCTAGCATGTTATTTCCTCTGATTACAACACTCTTCAGGGGCCCTTGACAAAGCCAATATTTTCTCTCAAGCTTCCCCGTCTTTGACGAACATTCTTTGCTGAACAAATGTGTAATGTTACTACAAGACACTCGTCTGCGACAGCCTTCCACTTCTTATGCAAATGAGGTGCAGAATATGATTGTGGATTTATTTTCCAATACTATTCTACCGCAATAGACCACAAGTCTATTACCGGCACAGGGGAGACATTGAAACCTATACTATTCAAGTGATGTGACACTATAATCTTTGTCAAAGGAGCACTGAGAAAAGAGTAGGGTTACTACGAAATGTCTGGTAAACATATAGTAGGAGCTCGGTGTTGGGAATGGCTTAAACTGACTGACATTTTAATGGCGGCGGAGCAACATAGCTAGATATAGAATATTATACAGTGGTGTAGCCAGAGGGGTGGGAGAGACTGGCATCCAACCAAATCACCTGGAAAACATGAATGTCCCCTTGAAAGAAGCAAAAGGAAATATAGAATGTGGTTAGCAACAAACATGGGGTTCGGGGGGAGTGATTTTATCCAAAATATGTCTGAATAAAGAGACATATTTCCAACTGGACATGAATGAGCCCTGTGGTCACAGTCCCCCACTTCTCTTCGAAAATGGGATATAAGCTGGCAGCCAGCTAAATGCAATTGCACACATCAAGAGGGTCACAGTGATTTTGTAATCTTTTTGCAGTCCAAATACCACTACACAGGTCTAGACAGAGGAACATCAGAACCGACATTAAAAATAATAATTTCCGCTTCGATGGACAAAGTCATGTTTTATTGACAGTGTTTTGGATTACGAAAAACCCTTTAAGAGACAAAGTAGCATGTTGTCATCTTGTGTGTTCCTTTCCTGGTTGAGTGAAAACAGCTGCTGGATTGAGTGACTGGAGGTTGTCCCAGCTACCTGGTGAGTGGACAAGCCTGGACATGCTTGTGTGGCCAAGGCGAGCCT
Organism: Oncorhynchus mykiss; assembly: GCF_013265735.2. Lineage (NCBI taxonomy): Eukaryota > Metazoa > Chordata > Actinopteri > Salmoniformes > Salmonidae > Oncorhynchus > Oncorhynchus mykiss. The sequence goes on from NC_048566.1 coordinate 38,475,452, forward strand.
GCTGGGCCCTTGACTTGAGGCAGAAGGATGGACAACAGGAGGGCAGAGACGGTTTGCCAGGTAGCGACTGTGCTTGGGTGTTTGTTTGTTCGACAGCATGTACAGCAGTCTGTACATGTACCGTGTGTAGCCTACATGTGTTACTGGACTCAGTGTTATGGAATAGATATGATTTGGGATAGTCTAGAACACACTTCGGTACAGTTATACCCACATTCAAATGTGTTGGGTTTGTCCTAGGATGAACCGCTGAAATGGTATGAAGTGGGTGGATCTCCAGTAGTTTTGTGACTAACACCCACAGCCAATGAAACAAATTGCAACGGTCATAAAAGATTGACGAGGACGAATCCGAAGTCTGAATTAATAGTCTGCGATTAAATAAATTGCAGTCCTCCAATAGTTTATATAAACGAGCGACATACGAACCAATAACCTGAGCTGGAACTCTCATTTCAGAACCATTTTAATTTCAATCTTGTCTCATGACAAAATTATTATGAATGCCATTATAGATATTCTATTAGAACTGCCGTGCTCAAGTCATTACATGAGTCCCATTTTCAGCTGGCGGCGCTGGTGACAGTGAGAGAAGCCACCCTCTTTAACATCCATTGCTCAAGCTCAGACACCCAACGGAGAACAACTAATTCATCCCTGCTCTTTGTTCGCACAATAATACACTGTGTTACATAACAGCATATCTCTCTCTGAGAGATTTCATCCACTGACACCAAAACTCTCAGCCTTTAGCGTGTCTCTGTAATGTGTCTTTCAAGCTTCAGAAGGAGGACTACTAACCACAGAGGAGGGATACATTTGGACATTTATAGGGACAATATATAACACCCTGACAGTATCCTCCCATGCAGTTTGGACCCAACCACACAATGGTTAGATCCTCCAGACAGGCTGACTGGCCGTCCCTCCACCACCATCCCAAGTACGTGAAACATTTTCAAATGTGCATATTCACCGGCAAATGGAAAAGTAATGCACTGTGCATTGTCCCACCTGATAGCATGTTAGCCCTGAACCGCGAGGCAGAGTGGCGGGCTGATTTCTGAAGCACCCTGCAATCAATGGGTCCCTGACAGGGCTGAGTAAGGCTGAGCGGGGCTGTTCAGCCAGCGTGGCACCCTGCTCCATAGCTCATCAACCCCCATGGAGGGGCTACGTCTGTGGGGAGATCTCTCAAACCCTCCTCTCAAACCATCCATCACCACCCAGGGAGGCAATCACCAGCCCATTTCCATGTGCAGTTTTTTCTTACCTCCATCAATTCGTACAAATCAAGGTGTACAGATGACTGGCAAGCCATGGGAAGGAAGGGAGGGGGGAATTCAAGGGATGGGAAAATCTGAAAATGGCAAGTAAATAACCGTTCATGGGGTTGAATATGACGGAAAGGTAGAGATTATTTGGCAAAAAAAAGTGTGTGCCGCTGTTGGTGTCAAAGTCGTCTGGAATTGTCCCTATGGTCCCAATGATTTGCAAAACACAATGCTGTCAGATCACATTCAGGCCCATGCACTGGACATAGTATTGACTGAGTGCTCCATTGAAGTTATTTCAACCCTCAAATGTGCATAAGACGATTGGAAACATGGGAAATGATTGAATGGTCATCAATTCCCTCACAACCGTCAGCGTGTAAGACCCTGTAATTGGTCTGAAAAATGTAAATGTATGGACGATAATCCAGTGAGAGGAGGAAGATGGGGTATTCGTAAAAGGGCAGGAGAGGGGAAGGGAAAGGCCATTGTCCCCATGCCGGAATTACAACAATGAGCACATGCTGAACAGGATTGCATCTCCAGTTAGACAGGAATTGGAATAGAGAGTGAATTTATTACTATACCTTTATTTGAATGAAACCCCAAACAAAAGCTTATCTTTTCCTCCTAAAGGAATAAGAGTTTAAATGAGCGTTTTTTTCACCGCTCAAAGAAAAAAATGAGGGAGGAGAGAAGGAGGAGGGAGGAGGTTGTTAAGAGGGGAAAAGGAGCCCTTTCCTATCATCTTCATGTCTAAGATGAAACAAAGGCAAAAATGTATTAATAAATGAACAAAAGTCTAACATCCTGACAGTCTGATAAAGCCCAGTCTTTACAGTTGAACACTGAAGCGTTAGTCAGCAAAAGCCCATCATTGCAGGTAATATCTTCTCTGGTCCTCTCTTTTAAAGTTTGACAGTGGCTGGAGCAGCTCCCCGCTCTAATAGGTACCACTCGGAACACACACAGTCTCTCTCTCTCTTTCTCACACACACACACACACACACACACACACACACACACACACACACACACACACACACACACACACACACACTGTGCTGGCTCTGTTATCTCCAAAGTGCTTGCTCTGTCTATTGACGGAGAACATGCACGCTCTGATCTCTCTGCTCAGCTCGTGCCAGCCGTCATTAACGGCTGCAGACAGAGGCTCACAAAGCCCCACTGATTGTACCCTTGCCTCCAAGAGTGCCCCGAATAGGAATAAAGCTTTTTCAATCACCCTTACGATCTCATGTGGTTCAATCAGTGATTTTGGTGTGAGCAAAACCGACTATCCAAGTCTAACAATGGGCAATTGTGATGCATACATGATTCAAACTTTGGATCAATCAATGAATTCTATACATAGCGTATAATGTACAGCCTAATACGTATATTTCCAGTTACTTTATCATTACGGCCCTGTTCACTTACCTAAAAAAATGCATATTTCCTTCCTACTTTCCTTGAAGAAATAACAAATTTGACATAACGTGGATTGTTGGAAGCTGTGTTGTCTAACCCTTACTGTTACCTATCAATCCTTGTCAGATCAGTGATTACTTCAACGAGTACGTTTACATGCACACTAATAATTTGATGGCTGTAGGCCAAGTACGGCATTAGTAATCTAAACACCTTACTCTGCTTATCTTAATTGGCGTAAAGGTCATAATCGAAGTAAGCACACTGCTGACTAAAACCAGATATCTGAGCAATCTTTCAAATGATTAGGGCATGTAAACACCTTTAATTGGAGTTCCAGTGGTGTATTGGATCTGTGCATGTCCTACACCAGCTTTTCAAGCCTCCCTCTTTTGCGTGAGTGAAGAGAGTTCGAAAAAAACTCAAAGTATGCATCATAGAAATCCAGGTAACGGCCAAAATAATGGAAACACTTGAGTAAATGAGGGATACAGTGTATTGAAAGCAGGTGCTTCCCCAGGTAGTTACAGGTAGTTAAGCAATTAACATCCCATCATGCTTAGTGTCATGTATATAATTGCTGGGTAGGCCATTATTTTGGCTACCATGGCTGGATGACAATGCTCCTATCCACAGGGCATGGGTTTTCACTGAATGGTTTGATGAGCATGAAAATGATGGCCATCTCAGTCACCAGATCTTAACCCAATTGAACACTTATGAGAGACTCTGGAGTGGCGTCTGAGACGACGTTTTCCACCACCGTCAACAAAACACCAAATTATGGAATTACTCTTTGAAGAATGGTGTCGTATCCCTCCAATAAGGTTCCAGACACTTGTAGAATCTATGCCAAGGCGCACTGAAGCTGTTCTGGCTCGTGGTGGCCCAACGCTCTATTAAGATGCTTTACGTTGGTGTTTCCTTTATTTTGTCAGTTACCTATAGTTTTCACATACAAACTTTATGTGTCCAAACACAGAATCAAATAGGCTTCCCAGAAATAAGATGGTGGGTATGGTTTATTTTGACTGCCGATTTTCTGAATGTATCAAAGTCCCATGTAAAAGGGATTATTAAGGAAACAATTATTCTTGTAAAGCATGTAAACATTTTAATAGAACTATTGTATTAATCTGAGTATTCACAATAATCACATTATTGTGTTCCTGTAAACAAACCCAATGAAGGGAAGAAGGAAGGATTCATTTGAAAAGTATTCAAACATGACTTACATTGCAGGGTGCGCTCCACAGAATGCCTACGTCTCCTTCAGGAATGGGCCTGTGCACATTTAAAGTAATTACTCTTTGAGACAGACAGGCGATCCATACGTGGACAGTGCAGCGAGAGCAAGTGCAGGGCATTAAACAAGCATTCATTCTGGGACGCCCCCTGCATGCCAATCATTTTAAGTGTGGCCTTTCTCTGTTGGTCATATATCACTGTACAACAATCAGACTGGTAATGTTGAGGGTCTCTTGTTCTCATAGGAGATACTTTGCAAAATGCCATACAATCTATAGTAGGTACAAGTATAATTTGGTTGAATGAAATCCAAATAATTTGTGATATAAGCAATATGTGAATGGAAGTGACATAACTAATGTTACATTTCACTATTTTGACATATATAATGACACCATGACTATATGTGAATGTTTTCATGTATCCAGGATGTAAGGGTGAGGAACAATCCCATGAAAAATCAGAGGGTTTTCTCTATTACCACCAAAGGCAGCCTTACCCTCTCCTCAACCCTAATGTCTGACATTTAGAATATATCACTTTAGACATTCAGGGTATTGCTGTTTCTAAGCTGCAATGCTCATGTATGTTTCCGTAATATATTTCACCGTCTAGACATCGCATTGTCGTAGAGGGCGGCTGTTAAGCTGCTATTTCCTGTGTTTATTTCCAATCCTAGAGGTCACTGATGCACCTCTCACCTCAATGTTCTTGGGCCTTAGCAGAATGACTCAGCAGTGCCTTTGACATTTCCCCATATTTCCCCCATTTCCAGTGTAATGAGCTCACTGCACATTTGCTATCCCTGGCTTCCTTCATGTTTTAGATGGTATCAGGATGGCAGAAGGGATGATTGTATGAAAGGATTCCATTCGCATATGAAGACTATAATCTTAAAGATAATATGAAAAGGTAATGGTATAGGAAACCTACAAAATATGAGCAAGATCCCCCTCTACAGTTTAGAAAATGCTGTCAAAATGCTGTGCTGATAAACATTTACAATACATGTTTCACTTAAGGGAATATATATATATATATATATCTCACGAAGCACACAGAAGAAATACAAACAATGAGAACATTGCCATGCCAACATGACAACATCTCTGTCCAGTTATAGAATATTCTGCTAGGCTCGAATCATATACATACTGTATAACAAAAATACACAGAATAATAATTCCTTAGATCTAAAATGATTAGCATGGACAAATATGACAAGCATTGTTTACTTTCCGACGTCAGAGTAATTCATACGTTGCAGATGTCTCGTTACATTTACATGTGATTGTTGTGACATCCTTCCGCTGACTCATCTAAGCAAATAATAGTCACTGATTAAAGGCTATTGTTCCTCATGCAAATTGTATAATCTCAAGTTTACCCTTGATGTCATGCACCTAATTAACCAGTTTCAAAATTGCTATTTTTTTAGTGCAGAATATAGATCAGATTTCTCACTCTGTATATTGTGTGTACTGTAATATCAGGTTGAAGTTTAAAGGTTAAGGGCTGTTGTTTGTGAGATTGAATTTTCTACGCTTGACTGACTCCTGCTCTGCTGGACTTGTAGCCAGCGATTCACTATTCATTTTCATCACATCTTCGAGCAATATGCAAACCACACTACTAGTGATCAAATGAACAGTGACAGATTTTAGTACCAATGTCTATAAGCCTCCAGTAAGCGGCGCATTATGAAATCATGTATAACCTTCGTACTGTATATAGACTGAGCCATGATATGAACACTAAAATGCATTATACACAGATGGTTCATAGACAGTGTTATTGCACCCAATTGTGGAGTCAAACCCCATGTCATGACATAGAAGACAGTGGTTAACCAAAAAAGACTGGCAGTTAGAACAGAACTATAACACCGTGGAACCAAACCGAGCGCTACTATGAGTAACTGGAAACCGTTACATTTTTTATTTTACCTTTATTTAACTAGGCCAGTCAGTTAAGAACAAATTCTTATTTACAATGACGGCCTACCGGGGAACAGTGAGTTAAATGCCTTATTCAGGGGCAGAACGACAGGAATTTGATCCAGCAAAATTGTGGTTACTGGCCCCATGCTCTAACCACTAGCCTACCTGCCATGAACAAATCAATCTTATAAAAAATACTGAGGGGAAAGTTGAGAGTGAAAAAATATACATTTGAGAAAAACACTGCGGCGAAACTACTCATTAACTCTCTTTGATAGAGAATTGATTTTGGAGAATACGCGTGCTGATTAGACCGAGGACCAATCAAACACTTCATTCTTGATAAAAAATAAAAGGTCAGGTGTCATCCAATCACATCGCAGATTGGCAGGCCCCTTGCTGACAACATAAACTGCTATTACTATGACAGCCATCCCAGGCCTTCTAAGATTCTCGCTCACTTCTGTAGTGGTGACCTGAGGGAAGGGTACTGTTCTGAACGTTGGATGGAATGCCCTTCTGCCAATGCTATGGTTCATGCATGCATCGCTAATAGCTTAGCTGATCTGCAGCGACAATCCCAAGTCGCCCACTAACCTCCACTCCCCCATTCAATTCCTCTCCCGTGCCTCCCCATCAATGATAATCTCCATCTCAAGTCCCATCTATCTTCGTCTGGGTACATGCAGAAGGGCAGGCCTTAAGTGATTCATATACTCTGTGGTTAACCATAGTGCACCCCGGGGACAGTAGACGGTTAAACATTCCTTTAGATGGAGGAGGATACCCAGGTTGTCTTATATAGCACACGGAGAGGCCACAGAGGGATCTTCAGGTGCTTTCACTGTGTTAACTAAATTGACAGTGGCTTCCAACCTCCAAGCTATCAGTCAATGGTGGGAGTGAGCGAGTGCAGTAAACGCGGAAGCTCGAGAGGTATCTCTCTGCAATGGTTTGGCCCAGGGAGGTTTGTTTTAGCAACAAACCCCCCCCCCCCCCCCCGCCATGAAACCTCACACACAATGCAGGGAAGGATTCACACGACCAGACCTGACATTTGCAGCGCACCCATAACAATAAGGTGCCTGATTAAAAAGGCAGACTGAAATCATACCACGCCCTGTACATTGTACTAAGTCCCAGCTAAATAGGATTTAAACCCCGTGCCGCCCACTGATACCTTCGGTGTCAAATCCTGATTACTATAAAGAGGAGGAGAAAAGGTCTCGCTGTTGTAATGTCTGTGTAACAAGGGGTGTCTTAGAGCTGCGTAGTTACACCAGGATACACAGTCCGTGGACAGATAAGGCTGTATTTTTATAGAGAAGGCGGAGGAAACTGCTCCGTTGAATGCCATGCTATTTGAAAGGCGACGCAATAAAGGCTCTGTTTTTATCTTGCTTGGGGCAATGCACAAAAGAAGCGAGCATAGCCACGTGGCAGGTTTTAAAATTGGGATCAAAAGGTTCAAGCTAATTAACAAACTAAATAAGAGTCTCCCAAGCTGCGTCTGCTCTCTCTCTCTCCCCGTCCCTCTCCGTCTCCCTCCAGTCTGGAGGGAAAAATAATGGATGGGAGACCATAACGGTGTGTGTGTGTTTGTGTGTGTATGCATGTGTGGGATGGGAATGGAAAGAGGATACCTAGTCAGTTGCACAACTGAATGCATTTAACTCAACCCCTCTGAATCAGAGAGGTGTGGGGACACATTTTCCACCAACAGGATCGGTTCCAATTAACCATGCTATAGAGAACCATGACCCACAAAATAAAATGGCTGTCAAAATCCAGGAAAGCACACTTCCGGCTGCTATAATAGTCCCAGGAGGCTGCTGGGGAGAGACAGGGAGACGGATAACTGACTTTATCATGCGTGCAAGCTGTTTTTGGTTATGTTCAATTCAATATATTACCTCAATACTTCACACTGAATACATAAGAGTAATCTAGAAAAACATCAACAGTTAATACTGAAACTCTACTCAATAAAACTCCTGCCCAACTCAAGTTTTTGGCTAATTTCTTCAGAACTAGACGGACGCATTGATGTGGGGGTTGCTCAATATTATTTATTGAAACAGTTATCAGAAGCAAATGCTTGCCGCAGATCTTTCACTGTGGAGCGCACACTTTGTAGTATGATATGAAAACACCATCTGGTGTGGGAACACAGCTAGGCTAGCTGTGTAGCTAAAAGGCGCTACTGTGTCAACCTTACGGTTAGGGATATCCGTTACATTAATCCCCAATGGATTTTGGTTTTAATAATCATTACCTAGCATGCATAATGCAACAGCTCTACTAATGTACACGGCAGGTGTACTCTTTCTTGAGACAACGTATAGCATCATCATGGTGTTTCCCGTTGTGTCAACGTTTTCATAAGGCCTTATATTAAACCTTTCCTATTATGGTCTTTCATTAGAATTTCATTAGATTATGTCAAAATAGTGACACTAATATGTCACTTACGCTGACATATTTCTGGATTCATAACACGTAACACATGAATATGAAAGTTCCTAACAGTAGCCTTATATTTCAGTATATTGCCTGGAGTGTTTGCTTGTTTGTAGGGTAACATTGTGTCTCCTATGGAGCAGAAACAGTGTGTTCTGATGACAGCGGAGGATTGGAAAGAACACATTCTGAGACAGGGCCCTCTCCTGAACAATATGAACATCTGCCGTTTCTCATCAGCTATATTCAAGCTAATGACGGGCCGCAAGTTTGCTGACAGTGAATGGAATTGGATTGTGTACAAGAGCCCCTGTGAGACCAGACATATGTTCTGGAGTGTGTTTGTGGATGGAGTTCTTGTGAGTGTGCGTTTTATATATATATATATATATAGAGAGAGAGAGATGCTGAGAGAGAGAGAGAGATGCTGAGAGAGAGAGAGAGAGAGAGAGAGAGAGAGAGAGAGAGAGGCATGAGTTATTAAGTGAAGACGTTGTGTATATTGTGCCTGTGTGGGCGAGTGAAGTGTGTTTTTGACAGGTAGAATAACTGTTGTATCCTTCTTCCCTTTCAATCTCCGTATCTGTCTCTGCGTCGCTAACAGAGACCACTGCATCACACACATTAAAGGAGCCCACTCTCGCTGGATACAATTGTACTGTGACCTCTCCCCGTCTTTGTTCGTATGCACCGCAACAACTCCCAGGCTGCTAGCCTAGCGCTCTGCCAAGAGGATTCTCCCTGCTTGCAGCCTCCTCTTCTGTCTAGGGACAGATTAAATTCACATAAATTAGTCGTTTTCCACTCTGGCAATCGATGGCCATCTTAATTCCACACAACTGTTGATGTGTTCACCTCTTGCTGTTGCCTTTCTTTATCTTTTATTTTATTTCACCTTTATTTAACCAGGTAAGCTAGTTGAGAACAAGTTCTCATTTACAACTGCGACCTGGCCAAGATAAAGCAAAGCAGTGCGACAGAAACAACACAGAGTTACATGGAATAAACAAGTGTACCGTCAACACAATAGGAAAAAAAAGAAAGTCTATATACAGTGTGTGCAAATGGCATGAGGAGGTATGGCAATAAATAGGCCATAGTAGCAAAGTAATTACAATTTAGCAGATTAACACTGGAGTGATAGATGAGCAGATGATGGTGTGTAAGTAGTGATACTGGTGTGCAAAAGAGCAGCAAAGTAAATAAAAACAATATGGGGTTGAGGTAGGTAGATTGGGTGGGCTATTTACAGATGGACTATGTGCAGCAATCAGTTAGCTGCTCAGATAGCTGATGTTTAAAGTTAGTGAGGGAAATATAAGTCTCCAGCTTCAGCGATTTTTGCAATTAGTTCCAGTCACTGGCAGCAGAGAACTTTAAGGAAAGGCGGCCAAAGGAGATGTTGGCTTTGGGGATGACCAGTGAGATATACCTGCTGGAGCACGTGCTACGGGTGGGTGTTGTTATCGTGACCAGTGAGCTGAGATAAGGCGTAGCTTTACCTAGCATAGACTTATAGATGGTCTGGAGCCAGTGGGTCTGGCAACGAATATGTAGTGAAGGCCAGCCGACTAGAGCATACAGGTCGCAGTGGTGGGTGGTATAAGGCGCTTTGGTAACAATACTGTGATAGACTGCATCCAATTTGCTGAGTAGAGTATTGGAAGCTCTTTTGTAGATGACATCGCCGAAGTCGAGGATCGGTAGGATAGTCAGTTTTACTAGGGTAAGTTTGGCGCCGTGAGTGAAGGAGGCTTTGTTGCGAAATAGAAAGCCGATTCTAGATTTGATTTTGGATTGGAGATATTTGATATGAATCTGGAAGGAGAGTTTACAGTCTAGCCAGGCACCTAGGTATTTGGAGTTGTCCACGTATTCTAGGTCAGAACCGTCCAGAGTAGTGATGCTAGTCGGGCGGGCGGGTGAGGGCAGCGAACGGTTGAAAAGCATGCATTTGGTTTTGCTAGTGTTTAAGAGCAGTTGGAGGCCACGGAAAGAGTTTTGTATGGCATTGAAGCTCGTTTGGAGGTTAGTTAACACAGTGTCCAAGGAAGGGCCAGATGTATACAGAATGGTGTCGTCTGCGTAGAGGTGGATCAGGGAATCACCCGCAGCAAGAGCGACATCGTTGATATACAGTGGGGCAAAAAAGTATTTAGTCAGCCACCAATTGTGCAAGTTCTCCCATTTAAAAAGATGAGAGGCCTGTAATTTACATCATAGGTACACTTCAACTATGACAGACAAAATGAGGGGAAAAAAATCCAGAAAATCACATTGTAGGATTTTTAATGAATTTATTTGCAAATTATGGTGGAAAATAAGTATTTGGTCACCTACAAACAAGCAAGATGTCTGGCTCTCACAGACCTGTAACTTCTTCTTTAAGAGGCTCCTCTGTCCTCCACTCGTGACCTGTATTAATGACACCTGTTTGAACTTGTTATCAGTATAAAAGACACCTGTCCACAACCTCAAACAGTCACACTCCAAACTCCACTATGGCCAAGACCAAAGAGCTGTCGAAGGACACCAGAAACAAAATTGTAGACCTGCACCAGGCTGGGAAGACTGAATCTGCAATAGGTAAGCAGCTTGGTTTGAAGAAATCAACTGTGGGAGCAATTATTAGGAAATGGAAGACATACAAGACCACTGATCATCTCCCTCGATCTGGGGCTCTACGGAAGATCTCACCCCATGGGGTCAAAATGATCACAAGAACGGTGAGCAAAAATCCCAGAACCACACGGGGGGCCTAGTGAATGACCTGCAGAGAGCTGGGACCAAAGTAACAAAGCCTACCATCAGTAACACACTATGCCGCCAGGGACTCAAATCCTGCAGTGCCAGACGTGTCTCCCTGCTTAAGCCAGTACATGTCCAGGCCCGTCTGAAGTTTGCTAGAGAGCATTTGTATGATCCAGAAGAAGATTGGGAGAATGTCATATGGTCAGTTGAAACCAAAATATAACTTTTTGGTAAAAACTCAACTCGTCGTGTTTGGATAACAAAGAATGCTGAGTTGCATCCAAAGAACACCATACCTACTGTGAAGCATGGGGGTGGAAAAATCATGCTTTGGGGCTGTTTTTCTGCAAAGGGACCAGTGCGACTGATCCGTGTAAAGGAAAGAATGAATGGGGCCATGTATCGTGAGATTTTGAGTGAAAACCTCCTGCCATCAGCAAGGGCATTGAAGATGAAACGTGGCTGGGTCTTTCAGCATGACAATGATCCCAAACACACCGCCCGGGCAACGAAGGAGTGGCTTCGTAAGAAGCATTTCAAGGTCCTGGAGTGGCCTAGCCAGTCTCCAGATCTCTACCCCATAGAAAATCTTTGGAGGGAGTTGAAAGTCCGTGTTGCCCAGCAACAGCCCAAAAACATCACTGCTCTAGAGGAGATCTGCATGGAGGAATGGGCCAAAATACCAGAAACGTGTGTGTGAAAACCTTGTGAAGACTTACAGAAAACTTTTGACCTCTTGTCATTGCCAACAAAGGGTATATAACAAAGTATTGAGAAACGTTTGTTATTGACCAAATACTTATTTTCCACCATAATTTGCAAATAAATTCATAAAAAATCATACAATGTGATTTTCTGGAATTTTTTTCTCATTTTGTCTATCATAGTTGAAGTGTACATATGATGAAAATTACAGGCCTCTCATCTTTTTAAGTGGGAGAACTTGCACAATTGGTGACTGACTAAATACTTTTTTGACCCACTGTATACAGAGAAAAGAGTCAGCCCGAGAATTGAACCCTGTTCACCACTATCTTTCTCTCTTCTTTCTGTTGTCGGGATTCTGATTGCACACAACGGCCTTTTTCCCAACCTTTTGAAATATTGGCGAGTCCTTAAAAATGAGAAGTTTGCATGAACCCCGGTGAGGAGGATCTAGGCAAGTGTGTGTATGTGAGAGATAGTGAGTGAGTGAGTGAGAGAGAGAGTGAACGGAGAGTGCTCTCCTTCTCGCCTGCATTCTGGAGAAGCTAATCACGTGAAGAACATTTTCTGGTTGGAAGGGATAAATACCAGCCTCTGAAGTGACTCGTCGTGTTTGGAGAATTTCAACCGATCAGCAGGTCTAATTCTCCTCACAGAAGTGTGTGGCTTTGGAACAGTCACAATGCATACAGCAGGAAATACATATTGAGACTTCTCGACTGCAATTTCACACACAAAATGTATTTAGGTAGTGTTTTCCCCAAAGCATAAATTACATTTGGGGAGACAAAATGAAAAAGCAGACATCGGCTGTTTGAGGAAGGGCAAAAGGGAGCAAAATAAATGAAAGTGATGTCATATCATGAGGAAGATTGATTGACTGGCCATGATGAAGTATTAGGTACAGTAGATAAAGTAATTGAATATTCAATACATCCCTGTCTGGCACTTAAAAGCAGCATTCAGAAATAAAAGAGACAAGAGACTATAAATTAGTTTAATTAATCTTCTGCCTACAACTAAAATGAAATAAGCATAACTATAAGTATCTATTAAAAGGTTTGTGGGCTGGTTTGTAATTTCATTGCTTCTCAGCATAAGCATTGGCTGCTCTATGACAGTGAGGCATGAGAGTGAGCCATCCATTATATATAAAATCATTGCCATTGTTCTAAGCTGTTGAAAAATTAATGTCTCTTTACCTACTGTTCAGGTATTTATATAGTTGCATTGCATCACTTAGCTTTCAGTAACTTCCCTCTAAACTTGTCATTTTACATTCTAAAATGGGTGCTATAGCCTACCTCATGACAAATTAAGTGTACTCAAAGCTCAGTGGTTGGCTGAATTTGTTACATAACCATTGGCGTCCATTGAAGTTGGCATAACTTAAAGACGAAGTCCGGGATCTTAAGCACAACTACGAATTGGATTCATCACATATCAAACTCAATTTAAAAGGAACCACCAGCTTTCATGTTCTGAGCAAGGAACTTAAACGTTAGCTTTCTTACATGGCACATATTGCACTTTTACTTTCGCATTATTTAAACCAAATTGAACATGTTTCATTATTTATTTGAGGCTAAATTGATTTTATTGATGTATTATATTAAGTTAAAATAAGTGTTCATTCAGTATTGTTGTAATTGTCATTATTACAAATACATGTTAAAATTTTTAAAAATTGGCCGATTAATCTGTAACGGCTTTTTTAGGTCCTTCAATAATAGGTATCGATATCGGCGTTGAAAAACCATAGTCGGTCAACCTCTACTTTGAATAGCGGGTAGTTAGAACGCAAGAATGCTTCTTTTTGCGAGACTGTCCTTGAAAGAGATCATGTCTCGATTTGTTTAGAATTTTCTCAATGGCATGCTGTAGAGAAACAGATTAGGCCGTTGGTCTAGTCTCTGACAAAGCACAAGCAAATGCCTGAATTCATGACTATTGTACAGTGTTGCACCATTTAACATGGTCCTTGTTTCCACGTATGACTGAGAGAATCAATTTAATCATGAGCACCGGTAGACACAATCAATAGGTGTCTGAGCTTCACTGATTACAAGCTAAAACCAGACCTCATTGTCAACCAGGGTAGCCTAGCAAAAAATATACTAAAATCACTCTATCCACCATAGAAATGATGGTATGAACACTAGTTGTTTAGCAGGGTAAATACAAGAAAAAGAAGAGAAGAGGGAGGACGCTGAAGGTTAGGAGGAATAAAATAGGCCTAGATATAGTAGAATGAGACTTCTCTCTTTTCTTCCCTCAGACGTTTACAGGCCTGCAGAAGGAGCGCGATTGACCATCTGGCCCTCAGTATGGAGCTATGCACTGTAAAAACACTCAAATCAATGGAAACAACTCCACCTTGGATGCCCACCATTACACAGATGGTGTACTTGGAGAGAACTGCTTAGGCTTCCTAACGAAGAGCAGACACTGCACAGACAGAACACCCCACGCCACTGGCCCGCCACCACCACCCACTTCCAGTGAATGTTGCTTGCTTGTTTGCTATTGTAACGTATTGTTCCCACGCTGACCGGCGACCATGAACTACAGCAGGGCCCTCTGGTGGTCTGTTGATAAATGGCTTTGACCCGGAATTTGAGTGTGTGAAAAGTATACTCGTACAGACACACACATACCCACAGATACACTCTCTTAACGTCACACATAATGCACATGCACACAGCGGAGTCGTTTCAACTAAACCTAGAGTATGGCAAGCTAAATTGACTCCAGCCATTATCACCGTGTTGCTGTAGTGTCACTCACCTCAGTCAATAGGGGACTTAACACTCCACAAACAAGCTATACAAGAATTCACTGCTACGCACCGGGATTAAAACTCTAGTTTAGTTTCATGTCAAGTCAAACAGCAGTTACCTAGCCAAAGCCATCTACTACAGCCATCTTTACGTGCTGTTCCCTGCAGCTGCATCGATACACTCTCCATAACTCTAGCCAGCCAGGCTACCACATGGTCCTAAAGTCAACCCGCTAATATCACTAAACTGCATTTGGCTTTTAAGGGTTGGAATGATTTTACTAGCCTATTTTTAATTGTTGATGTTGAGCTAGGTTATGGTGACTGCCAATTAACACCCCTTACACACAGATAGTCTAGGGTATAACATGTACCATACATGAGCATGCGATGATGCCAATAGACAAAACATACAGTAGATTACGTGCAGACAGACATACAAACCCATTAAAAGGCACTCAGAAATTAACTTAAAAATTAATGTTTACAGAGACAGTGTTATTGACATAGATGTCACTATATTATTACTGTATAAAATATGCCTAAGTAGTACAGTAGACACAACCAGCTCACACACATACAGTGGGGCAAAAAAGTATTTAGTCAGCCACCAATTGTGCAAGTTCTCCCACTTAAAAAGATGAGAGAGGCCTGTCAGACAAAATGAGAAAAAAAATCCAGAAAATCACATTGTAGGATTTTTAATGAATTTATTTGCAAATGATGGTGGAAAATAAGTATTTGGTCAATAACAAAAATGTATCTCAATACTTTGTTATATACCCTTTGTTGGCAATGACAGAGGTCAAACGTTTTCTGTAAGTCTTCACAAGGTTTTCACACACTGTTGCTGGTCTTTTGGCCCATTCCTCCATGCAGATCTTCTCTAGAGCAGTGATGTTTTGGGGCTGTTGCTGGGCAACACGGACTTTCAACTCCCTCCAAAGATTTTCTATGGGGTTGAGATCTGGAGACTGGCTAGGCCACTCCAGTATCTTGAAATGCTACTTACGAAGCCACTCCTTCGTTGCCCTGGCGGTGTGTTTGGGATCATTGTCATGCTGAAAGACCCAGCCACGTTTCATCTTCAATGCCCTTGCTGATGGTAGGCTTTGTTACTTTGGTCCCAGCTCTCTGCAGGTCATTCACTAGGTCCCCCCGTGTGGTTCTGGGATTTTTGCTCACCGTTCTTGTGATCATTTTGATCCCACGGGGTGAGATCTTGCGTGGAGCCCCACATTGAGGGAGATTATCAGTGGTCTTGTATGTCTTCCATTTCCTAATAATTGCTCCCACAGTTGATTTCTTCAAACCAAGCTGCTTACCTATTGCAGATTCTGTCTTCCCAGCCTGGTGCAGGTCTACAATTTTGTTTCTGGTGTCCTTTGACAGCTCTTTGGTCTTGGCCATAGTGGAGTTGGGAGTGTGACTGTTTGAGGTTGTGGACAGGTGTATTTTATACTGATAACAAGTTCAAACAGGTACCATTAATACAGATAACGAGTGGAGGACAGAGGAGCCTCTTAAAGAAGAAGTTACAGGTCTGTGAGAGCCAGAAATCTTGCTTGTTTGTAGGTGACCAAATACTTATTTTCCACCATAATTTGCAAATAAATTCATTAAAAATCCTACAATGTGATTTTCTGGATTTTTTCCCCTCATTTTGTCTGTCATAGTTGAAGTGTACCTATGATGACAATGACAGGCCTCTCTCATATTTTTAAGTGGGAGAACTTGCACAATTGGTGGCTGACTAAATACTTTTTTGCCCCACTGTACTCTCACACACATTCTGACGGGTTCACGTACACATTTTTGTTCATGAGGACATGAACTCAAATTCAGCACATTTTCTTGGCACATCCTTCTCATCTAGAAGAAAAATCTAAATTATATTCACAAAAAAAATTGCAATAACGCAGCTGTAGCACATTTCAAGGTACATTTGTCTCAGGCTGTAATAGAAAAAAATGGAATTCTTCAATTTGCATCACTAAAACACAGCAGAGTCTGCGCAGCATCTAAGAAATCACAACTCTCCACAACAGTGTCATAGCTGTTCACAATGCTGCAGTCAATCATCAAGACATGACCAGCCAGAAACGATGACAAACCACATCTGTAATACTCAATACAATGCATAGTTTTCTAGTGAGGCATCATGGTTTGGCTTGCTCTCAATATTTTTCTAATGATTTATATAGGAAAATATACATGTATAGGCTGCTCATTTCAACTACCAGAAATCAACATTTACTTATCCAAATATTTGATTATTTAGAATGTGTACTGTATGGCCTATATGACTGTCTTATTGGTTATTTGTTGACAGGTTAGAAACTAGACTATGGTGTAGCCTAATAACTATGTAATAACATATATTTTACTGTAAGACATAGGCCTGCCTCTTCTTTAAAAACAAATGGACTGGATTTGGGCAAAATAAAATACAACAAGAATAGAATACAATAGTGTTTGTTCACTATTTTACATAATGACTGGTTAGGGTATCTGTTAAAACAAAATATTCACATTTGTCCTGGGCCCTATCATTTAAATTGAGCCTTTTATAGCTACGTTAATGTCGACTAATGCCATTTTGAGTAATTGTCCTGCATGGCACCGAGCCACTTGTCAAAAGCGATTTGCCTTGGGACAAAAACCTATTGATCTTCATTCTGTCCCTCTCTCCTCCCGGAACAAAACGCTTCATCGTATCGCCGCGCTCAGAATGAGAATTCTCACATTGTTTTACTTGGAGTGATTCCAAAAGACAGCGGCAGCATCACGTGCTCACTTGTATCATCACATTAACCGTAAAGCAAGGGGGAAAGATTTGGAAAGAAAAGGCACTAGAGATCAACGCAGGAGTTGCTTACAAACTTCCTTCACTCCATAGGCCTTCGCGTCATGCGGCTGTCCAAAGCAGGCGACACTTGTGCCATCTCAGCACACGGGGCCCCTTAATATGTGTTGTTGTTCCTTATTTGCCATCTCTTAAGTGCAATAAGATGTTTGGGTTGTGCATATACATATTGTATTGCTATGCAAACTTTATCTACTTTTTCAAACATTTTTGATACAATGTGGTTGAATCGAAGCCTCCTGACATGAAGTCACAATAGTGGCACAGCATTTAATCCAATGTATCACTGTCATATAAACTATTGTGGGCTATAGTCTCTGCAATATTGTTTTAGATGCACACAATCATCTGATGGCATACCTTTGAAATGGGCGTAAAATATATATATATATTATAGATGAAGGGCAAGACCGTTATTCCAAAAACCACAGATGCTGCACAAGCACAGATAGAGACCCTCACTTTGCTAAATAGATAGGATTTCCACTCCAAGAACGAAACTGATTCTTTACCTATAGCCGGTCCATATTGCAGATAAATAGACAATTAATGACACTTACCTATTCGAATGACATGAGGCATCCCACAAGAGTACTGAATCCAAAAGAGACATAGAATGGCCGATGTCCAGTATTCCACAATCGAACTCCGGGCAGACAACAAAGTGTTTCGCATGATTGTAAAGTCGTGTGATCCACTTTTTAAAATTCCAAAGTCGCTTCAGTGTTGCTCATCAAATTTGAATTCGACGGAGTCATATGTGGGTTTGTGTGTCTGCGACAAATGGGCTCTCATTGTACTTGGTGCAACATTCTCTCAATGCTTTGAACGGCTTGTCAAGATTATACCCCAGTTACACACACAGGCGGATCAGTGTTACACCTGCGAATGCTGGCTGCTACAATTAGCCTGCACGAGTCTGTATCCCTTCCCCTCCTACCGTTGATGCTATTTGTCTGCTGGCTCGAGAACAACCGGGCTGGATTCCCGTACAAACGCGGAAGGGGACTGCGCCTGCGGTACTTTTGGTCGCCTCCAACGATGCTCTGACCGGTGTTAGACACAAGAAGCCTTGAAAACCTGTTTCTTAATAAGTTTCCTCAGAATTCATGCAAGCTCATAACATATTTCAAATATATAAAATATCAGTGTTGATTTGAAATATTACATTTGTCAAAAATGTAGCTTTAGCCAAATTGTAGTTATCATGCTGATTATTGTCTAAATGGTAATTAATGTTCATCTAGAAAAAATGACTCGAAAGGTTTAAGAAAAGCTTCTTCATGATGCAGTAGTCATTGCTGTCTGTTTTTCTCATAGCGTGGTGAAGGAAAAACCTATTGCGCTTCAAGTTTTAGAAAAATCAATAACAAAATATCCGTGCACGACCAGAATGGCTTTTTAAAAATTGAATGCTTGTTCAACTCGCAACCTGTGCGTGGTTGGACAGATTCACTGGTGATGATGTTTTTTGGTACTGAGCAAAGCTTGGGTTGTGGGAGCTAGCGCCACCAGCCTTATTCAATAGTGCCACTAGAGGCACTTGAATCATTAGGCATAAATCACAATATGTCCATGAAACATTTGACACGTGAGATTATACCTCCAGATTACTAAATGTTCAATTATTACTTATTTTACATCTATGTGTTGATGGTGCACTTTTGGTTAGATTAATGTTCCCTAAAAAACTGTTGAAATGTTCAGTATAAATATCTTGTTTGTCAAAAATAATCAATGGTGCATTGCTTCAAATGCATATTCTGCCAATTATACCTAAACAATTGCAATGAAACACACTACAAAAGTTTCCCCTTTTAATTTAACAGTGTATAGTCTACTCATCCCACTGAGTCATAGGCCGCTCAAATGTAAAGTTGTCTCTATGGTAAAAAAGTGCAGCCATGTCCTCACTCCATTCAGGCCTAATCAACATGTTGAAAGACAAAGAAAGCCTGCGAACAAATGTAGCAGGAAACGATTGAACGAACGGGTTGAATTGTGTATTCACATGTTGGGAGATAATAGTCTGGCAGTGGGGCGTGGGCCACTGACAAAGCAGACTGATCATCATGGTTATTCGGAAATCTCTGTCTGCGTCAATGAGCACATTCAACTCACGTAACTGCTTAGTGCCTTTCTGTCTGTCAATTTGTCATGCTTTTATATGGAGCCGTCCGTCGCAAGACGGTGGGTGAAACATGATTGCGATCGCATAGAGAGTGTGCCACCGCCTGCAGTGCACAGCCCCCTCTCTCCGCCGTAGGTACAGTAGTGACTGTGTGGAAGTATCAAGTCACATCACACGTGTATTAATCTACGCGGTGATACACAGTACTGTATTATTTACTGCCATGAAACATTCCAGTGAAAAACGCACATTAATTATATCAGCTTGTCACCTTGTTA
Source organism: Oncorhynchus mykiss (assembly GCF_013265735.2). Taxonomy (NCBI): domain Eukaryota; kingdom Metazoa; phylum Chordata; class Actinopteri; order Salmoniformes; family Salmonidae; genus Oncorhynchus; species Oncorhynchus mykiss. The sequence goes on from NC_048566.1 coordinate 38,495,315, forward strand.
GAAATTGAATTGATATTTTAATGAAGGAAAGGCTGAGAGTGAAATGTTGGTATCTCTAGACTGAGTCTCTACCTCTTATCTCTGCACTTGGTTTACATATTGAAATATAAAGGGATTTAAAAGATTCTGTTGGAGATACTCAGTCTGAAGATGGCGAAATGGCGATCTAGTCTTAATGAGCGTATGAATGCACTGATGGGGGAATGGCTTGGCCCATTGGTTTTATATTCCTATTTTGAATGGGGGGGGGGGGGGGGGGGGGCTGCTTGTATCATAGGGCATGCGAGCTAAAATAACTATAACTGTCTCTGCCACTGCATATTCTTGTCTTGAGGAGCAGACCCTTGGCACAATAAAAGGACTATCAATGTGAGTTATGTGGCCCTGCTCTCACATTATCAAGATTAATTGACTGCTGCTATTTCAAATACAAAATGTACACCGCTTCAGCAAACAATACATTCTGGGGGTCTGGGGGTGCCCTCTATAGAGAGCCTCGTGGCAGTGCTCACCATCACCCAGACTGATCAATGACAATGATCAGACAGGTGTGTCATCACCCAAGATGTGGTGGGATGCTATGGGAAACTATGGGATACACGCAAGCTATCGCATAGATAGACCTGGGTTCAAATACTATTTGAAAGCATGTCAAATATTTGAGCTGAGCTTGATTGAGCTTGCCTGGAGCAATGGAACCAATATAAAAGTCTCAAAAGAGTAAACCCCGCTCAACTGGCACTCCAGGCACCCTAAAGCAAACCCTCAAAGTATTTGGAAGACTTCAAATATATGAACCCAGGTCTGCAATCACAATCACCCAGTCACGCAGCACTCCTCCCCTGACAAGATGTACAGTTGATGTCAGAAGTCATTAAAACCCGTTTTTCAACCACTCCGCAAATTTCTTGTTAACAAACTATAGTTTTGGCAAGTCGGTTAGGACATCTACCTTGTGCAATGACACACATGATTTTTTCCAACAATTGTTTACAGACAGTTTATTTTACTTATTCACTGTATAACAATTCCAGTGGGTCAGAAGTTTCCTGTGCCTTTCAACAGCTTGGAAATGGTCCAGAAAAAATATGTCATGGCTTTAGAAGCTTCTGATAGGCTAATTGACATAATTTGAGTCAATTGGAGGTGTAACTGTGGATGTATTTCAAGGCCTACCTTCAAACTCAGTGCCTCTTTGCTTGACATCATTGGAAAATCAAAAGAAATCAGCCAAGACCTCAGAAACAAAATTGTAAATCTCCACAAGTCTGCTTCATCCTTGGGAGCAATTTCCAAACACCTGAAGGTACCACATGCATCTGTACAAACAATATTATGTAAATATAAACCGCTCAGGAAGGAGACACGTTCTGTCTCCTAGAGATGAACGTACTTTGGTGTGAAAAGTGAAAATCAATCCCTGAACAACAGCAAAGGACCTTGTGAAGATGCTGGAGGAAACAGGTACAAAAGTATCTATATCCACAGTAAAACGAGTCCTATATCAACATAACCTGAAAGGCCGCTCAGCAAGGAAGAAGCCACTGCTCCAAACAGCCATAAAAAAGCCAGACTACGGTTTGCAACTTCACATGGGGACAAAGATTGTACTTTTTGGAGAAACGTCCTCTGGTCTGATGAAGCAGAAATAGAACTGTTTGGCCATAATGACCATCGTTATGTTTGGAGGAAAAAGGGTGAGGCTTGCAAGCCGAAGAACACCATCCCAACCGTGAAGCACAGGGGTGGCAGCATCATGTTGTGGGGGTGCTTTGCTGCAGGAAGGTACTGGTGCACTTCACAACATAGATGGCATCATGAGGCAGGAAACTTATGTGGATATATTGAGGCAACATCTTCAGACATCAGTCTGAAAGTTAAAGCTTGGTCGCAAATGGGTCTTCCAAATGGACAATGACCCCAAGCATACTTCCAAAGTTGAGACAAAATGGCTTAAGGACAACAAAGTCAAGTTATTTGAGTGGCTATAACAAAGCCCTGACCTCAACCCTATAGAACATGTGTGGGCAGAACTGAATAAGCATGTGCGAGCAAGGAGGCCTACAAACCTGACTCAGTTACACCAGCTCTGTCAGGAGGAATGGGCCAAAAATGTGGGAAGCTTGTGGTAGGCTACCCGAAACGTTTGACCCAAGTTAATCAATTTAAAGGCAATGCTACCAAATACTAAATGAGTGTATGTAAACTTCTGACCCGCTGGGATTGTGATGAAAGAAATAAAAGCTGAAATAAATTATTCTCTCTACTATTATTCTGACATTTCACATTCTTAAAATAAAGTGGTGATCCTGACTGACCTAAAACAGGGAATTTTTACTAGGATTAAATGGCAGGAATTGTGAAACTGAGTTTAAATGTATTTGGCTAAGGTGTATGTAAACTTCCGACTTCAACCGTAAGTCCTTCTCTGTAACACAACGAGGTGGATATAATGCTAAATAAATATTGTCAGATAGTTTGTTGAATATAACAGGGATAATGAGTGGAAATTTAAATGACATCGGATGCTCATATTATTCCATGCTGGGTTAATAACTACCTCTCGATGGCACCCCCTGATTCTCTCTCTCTATGAGGTATTATCCATAATAAGGAAAGGTGCATTACTCAATTCTGTTCTAAACATGAATGGCCTGCTGGCAAACACAATACAACATTGGAAAAAGTAAAAGGGCGGTAAAACATTAAAACACCAGTGAATATTGGTTTACAAAGTCATTTTGGGGATAGTTTATTTGGTAGTCTTCACTTGGATGTATACCTGGTATAACCAATGATTTATTTATACACTAGATGACTGACAGAGGGAGCTGTTTTGAAGCACTTCGTAAAAAATATTTGGGAAGTCATAGAAATACCTTTCTTAATGTATACATTTGTTTTGCCATTTTTTATTTGTTATTCTATTACAGACACCTTAACACATACTTTTCAATTATATTATGTTAGCGAAACATAAACGTTTAAAATGTTCCTTAAAGTATAATTTTTTTGAAAGTTCTAATGTTGCTGACCCCACTACAACAAAAAGTAATTAAATACTTTGAATTATGTCCTTGAAACATTTAATTGAAATACTGTAGAATTCCATTCATTCCTATGGAGGACTGTTTCTTCTGGGTAGTGCCAATATGGCAGACCGGTGGCTTCAAACCCTCTCATTGGCCAATACATATCATCAACAATCCAGAGTTTATAATGTAAGTATTTTTTTATTATGTGAAAGAAGGGTTGGAGTTTTGGTCAGAATCTGTATGAACACTACTGTTGTGGTGTTACTGGGCAGCCTATATGACCAAAAATCATTACACATCGGCCAAGCAGTAAATTAAAAGATAATTCAACCTGACAGCTGTTAAGTCACACGTTCAGATATGACGACAGTTTGAGTGTGCTTCTGTCCTGGTGAAATGATTGCCTTCGCATTTACAAGCTAGCAGACTTTTGCGATCAATGACTTGTCTGGAGAGTCAGTCATAGCTAATGGTTCAGAAAACACCAAGTTCCCCCTGTAAAACTAGAAACATCGACAAGTGTTGCACTTAGTTGACTGGATTGATCAGCTCATTTTTGTTTTGGAGTGACGGTAACAGAATAGAAAGACACGATCAATGCTTCTCCCAAGGCGCCTTTCAGTGGCTGCTTATAACCAAGGCCTGGGATTGGCTAGGATGAGTTGTGCAATCCACAGTGTTAGATTCTTCATAATTATTTTGATAAATTGCTGTGCTGCTATTGAGCTGCAAAAATGAATCATGTGAAACATTTGTTCTCATTGATTTTCATTCTCTCTTTAAGAAGATTATAAAAGGCATCTCCACCAGGCAGAAGATAATGTTGGAGATCGAACATCTCCCTACAACAAAAGGTGAATAGGAACCCGGCTTTCAGAAATACTACAGTCTAATATGGTTATGAATTGGGTGTCAGGTTTTTCGAGCGTCTCCTTTGAAATAAACCACTTCTTTGATGACAAAGCTTTGAATGGTGTTGTGAAGTGGTTTAAAACACAATCTTATGATTGGTTTCATCAAATCCAACAATCTACTTTCCAGACCATAAATGGAAATTGTTTGGGCCCAAAGGAAATTTAAAATGAGATTCAAACAAAAATGTTAAAAATATTTTTAAAAGTTATGCGCTGCAAATTCAAAAGTATGTTTAGCCTGATTGATATGGTAATTTATTTGCATACTGTGGCAATGTAGTGTAGCAAACGTAACTCAACACCAAGCAACCTTGTCAAGAGGTTTGGATCTGTTCATGATACGGCTAAAGTCTTGTGTTGACAGACGCTGGACCCTGGTTTCTAAGGGATATACGAATAAACTGCATTATGGACAGACATTTAGACCGTGTTACTTCTATGTCGTTCTATACATCTTGATAAAGGCCTTGTCTCGTCGATCCCTCCTCTCAGAACTTATTTTCCAATGCATGTTGAGGAGGTGGTAAGGAGAGAGGATGTGAGGAATATAGAACAAAAATAATTGAGGAAGGGCCCACAGTGTCTCCCTCCAGAACTTTTCAATCATTTCTCACCCTATGTCTGTACTGGTCAAAAATATAATCTTATAGTCTACATTGTTTAGCATGGTCACGCTGAACCACAAATATTTGAACTTCACCTCCCTAACACATACTGTAAGCCTGTCAACGCTGTGTGTTTGTGGCGACTCCATCATCCTGCCATAACGTCCTTGCCGCTTTAGTGGGCAGACAGATAATTAAATGTTGATTTACTCTCTTCAACTTTACTAAAGCAATATCGCCCTACTGCTTTGCTCACTGTTGACAGGTTGAACTCTTGCCGTGGCCTAGTCGCGTATGATTCAAGGCAGCGTGCCATCTGCAGATGAGGTTATGAGGAATTGGCAAAATTCTGGCTCTGATCACAGCGTTTATATGCTGTGGGCTCAGGCCCGTTCTGGCTCGGAGCTGGAGACTGAGTTGAAGATCTATGTGGTGCGCCTGACATTTGTTGTGCCGTGGCGGGAGGGCAGACAATCACTGACCTGATCATTCATCTAGACAGTCTGGGAGATGGGAAATTAATGCTGCAAGGGTTTCAATCCAAAAAGTTATAGATGAGAATCCCGATTTCAGTACGATATCCAAACGTACCAGTAGCATAGCTTCAAGACATGATGAGGCCATGTTTGCTGTGCAGGAGCTGACACCAGTGACCTACAAACTCATTGATTCGTTCTCCAAATTATGTATTTCTACCACTGGTTTCCTCAAGGTGATTACATTACATGAAATGTAATGTCAGGTCATTGGTAAAATAGCAGCATGTGTGCCACACAAGGAGCTATGGTGGAATTGCATGAAAAGGACCCTTGAGAGGGATGGTTGGCGACCTTGTCGAGATTAATCAAGGAGTAATTCATTATCTCAGAGAACTCACTTGACTGAAATGTACTTGACCCTGGACTGCAACAAAGTGCTTCAGAGGTCAGAGATCAAATGTTGTCCTGACCTACACTCAGGGTTGTCAGAGAGCGATTTGAAAACATGTAATGCGCTGTTTGACCTATGCTGATAAAATCTAATTTGCATACTTAATTAGCATGTGGAACTCAAGACCTCCATCATCATCAGCATTGTCTTGCAGCACACTCCGCAATCCCCACAACAGTCGGTGAAGTGGCACTTTTTTTGCCAACTCAATACTTGTAATCCAACACCCACCAAACACTTACGATGAAAGACACATTTCAACCTTTTAAATGGAGGTTTGCTGCATACGTGTAGTAACATCAGGTATAGAGATGTTGCTACATGTATGAAGCATTATGTATCCCTCTTAGCTGAAGTCAAATTCAACTCCACTACCTACACTTATGTTTCTTGTTTGCATGTTATGGAGCTAATGCAAATAATTCATATCCATACGTGTTGACAGGGCTTGACATTAAAGCAAATGGCTAATACATATAGCTAATGAGGCCGTCATTGTAAATAGGAACTGACTTGCCTGGTTAAACAAAACAAATAAAAAAATGACTTTTCACTTTGATCATTACGTATTGTACATGCCACCAGTAGAACACATTTTCAGAATAATGTGTTGATTATCTCCATGGGGTTCATACTTTGCTAGAAGTTTTATGAGACGTTTGGACTGTATCATAAACATGCCTAGCTAGCTAATACACCACCAGTCAAAAAACCTAATGCTTTGTTTGGGGAGGTTATCTATATTCCTATAATTCCCACTCAGTGTCTGTCAGTGACCGAAAGGGAGACACGTCGATGACAGCGACTGTCCGATTAGCTGCTACGTCAGCTAATATCGCTCCAGCAGTTAAACAGGCCAGGCTTTGTTGTTGTTTACATTGTGTTTGCCCATCATTAGGCTGGCAATGCTCGCTGCTGCCTACTCCTTCAATATACAGTAAAGGCTCCACACGTGGCCCCCAGCCAGGATTTTGAAATAAGACTCAATTAACCTAAATGACCCTGTCTAATACAAACAATGAGAAATGAATTGTATGCAATATCCATCCCAGACAGACTTGTTTTCGTTTGTGGCTTCCAAATCAAATGGGCCATTAAAATGCTCTCCACCAATGAAAAATAGGATTCAAAACTAAAACAGGTGTCAGGACTGGGGGAGGAAGGGAGGTTTGGGAGGGGGGCGGATATTGAGAATGGCTGTTTTATAAAAGCCGGATAGGATTAGCAAAATCTGATATTTTCGGACTGGACAGGTTGTGTATATATAGTCTCTCATGGCCTTATTGTCCGAATCTATATGCGTGTGGGAGATCAGCAATTTTCTTTAAGAGAAATATAGGGATGGGGGAGGATTGGTTGAAGATGGATATTGGAGCAGTACGGTACTAAACAGAATATACATCAAAGTATTTATACTTTCATGAAATGGATGAGGTATTTCTGATGTGTGTGGTGCATAAGGTGTTCCAGGGGTGGCTTCAGAATGTGTTCCCACCCCTTGACTTTTTCCATATTTTTGTTGTGTTACAGCCTGAATTTCAAATGAATTTAATATAATTTTGTCATTGGCCTCCACACATTACACCATAATGTCAAAGTGGAATTATGTTTTTTGAAATGTTTACAGATGAATTAAAAATGAATAGCTGAAATGTCTTGACAATAAGTATTCAACCCCTTTGTTCTGGCAAGCATGTATAAGATCAGGAGTAAAAATCTACTTAACAAGTCACATAATAAGTTGCATGGACTATCTCTGTGTGCAATAATCGTCTTTAACATGATTTTTGAATGACTACCTCATCTCTGTAAACCACAATTCACTTTTTGTCCTGAATACAAAGTGTTGTGTTTGGGGCAAATCCGATACAACGCATTACTGAGTACCACTCTCCATATAGTGGTGGCTGCATCATGTTATGGGGATGTTTGCAATCGTTAAGTAATGGGCATTTTTTTTCAGGATAAAAAATGAACGTAATGGAGCTAAGCATAGGCAAAATCCTAGAGGAAAACCTGGTTCAGTCTGCTTTCCACCAGACACTGGGAGATGAATTCACCATTCAGCAAGACAATAACCTAAAACACAAATCCAAATCGACACGAGAGTTGCTTACCAAGAAGACAGTTGTCACGCTCTGACCTTTAATATCTCTGTTTTCTGGTCCCCAGTCCGAAGAACCCACCACAAAAGAACCAAGCAGTGTGTTCAGGAGGAATGGACATGGGAAGAGATTCTGGATGGAGCAGGACCCTGGACGCAGGCGGGGGAGTATCGCCTTCGAAAGAAATAGAGGCAGCGAAAGCGGAACAGCGATATTACGGGGAAAAATACAAATGAAGCAAGCACGAGAGGCAGCCCCAATAAAAAAATCTTGGGGGGCACACAAGGAGATTGACTGAGTCGACTCCTCATGCTTACCGTGTGGAGCGTGTGACTGGTCAGGCACCGTGCTATGCAGGGTGTCTCCAGTTTGCATGCATAGCCCAGTATGCTCTATTCCAGCTTCTCACATTTGCTGGGCTAGAATGGGCATCCAGCCAGGACGCATTGAGCCAGCTCTACGTTCCAGATCACCAGTGCGCCTCCACGGTCCAGTACGTACTGTGCCTCCTCCTCGCACTCGCCCTGAGGTGAGTGTCTTCAGCCCGGTGCCACCATTGCCGGCACCACGCACCAGGTATCCAGTAACAGTACCCAGTCCAGAGCTTCTGGCGACAGTCCCCAATCCAGAGCTTCCTGTGACAGTTCTCAGTCCCGAGCTTCCGGCGACAGTACCCAGTCCAGAGCTTCCGGTTACGTTTCACAGTCCGGAACCTCCAACGACGGTTCACAGTCCAGAACCTCCAACAACGGGCCACAGTCCGGAGCCTCCGGCAACAATCCCCAGTCCGGGGTCTCCGGCGAAGGTCCGCAGTCCAGAGCCTCCGGCGATGATCCATGGTCCGGGGTCGGTCCCCAGCCCGGGGTCTCTGGCGATGATCCGCAGTCCAGAGCCCCCCGGCAATGATCCACGGTCCAGTTTTACAAAGGCGGAGGGATCAGAGTAAGGAGGGGTGGCTGTGTCCAGAACCGAAGTCGCCACCGAGGGTAGATGCCCACCCGGACCCGCCCCTATAGGTTCAGGTTTGCGGCCGGGAGTCCGCACCTTTTGGTTAGGTCAGGGTGTGACGAGGGTGGGTATGCTAGTTTCTGTATGTCTAGGGTGGCCTGATATGGTTCCCAATCAGAGGCAGCTGTTTATCGTGGTCTCTGATTGGAGATTATATTTAGGTGGCCATTTTCCATGTTTAGTTGCCTGTCTGCACTACTCATATTAGCTTCGCGGTTCATTTTGTTATTTTGTTCAGTCTTCATTCTTAAATAAAGAAGAATGTACGCATACCACGCTGCACCTTGGTTTCCTCCTTACAACGAACGTGACAACAGTGAATGTTGTTGAGTTATAGTTTTGACTTAAAGCTTCTTGAAAATCTATAGCAAGACCTAATTTTTTGAAGAATAATGGCAAAATTACGCACAATCCAGGTGTGGAAAGCTCTTCAAGACTTACCCAGAAAGTCACACAGCTGTAATTGCTTCTATAAAGTATTGGCTCACGGGTTTGAATACTTAGGCCTGCATACTTATGTAAATGAGATATTCCTGTATTTAATTTTCAATACATTTGCAAAACCTTCAAAAACATGTTTTCACTTTGTTATTAAGCAGTATTGCGTGTAGATGGTTGAGAAATATACATAGCATCCATTTTGAATTCAGCCTGTAACACAACAAAATGTAGAATAAGTCAAGTGGTATGAATACCTTCTGAAGGCACTATATGCTTACCTGACCCTGGAGACGTGGGTTAATACTACAAGACTTCAATCAGCACACAGCATTTGTAATGTAGTGGTTTAAGGTCACACAGGGTTTATACTTTAAACTCAACATACTACTGTTGTGCAATAGCTACAATGATGTGTGCTTGCGTGGACTGTGTGTGAGTATGCATGTATGTGTGTTTGCATGTACTATGTGTGTGTTGGGGGGGTGAGTATGTGTGCTAATGTGAGCATGTGTATGCACGAACATGACATATCCGTGCATTCGTGTCTGTGTGTGTCTGTGTCTGTATCTGTGCATACGTGCGTGAAACATTACAACCCTTCTGAATAGGGCCCCCTGCTCATTTAAAATGTTTTTAAATTTAAACAATACAGTGATCCCCTGACTTTCATGTTATCACATTGGCAGTTATGAGTAATTGCACCCTGCAGCATTCCCTACCCCTGGACCACTTTTAATTATGTTACAAAGCGTACTGTTCTTCTGAATTAATGCCAGCACTAGAGTCTTGCATTATTGGACTCGCTTGTGTATTTACAGGGCTTTTTCTTTTTGAATGATGAAAATTTGTCTGTAAATATGTCTGTTTTTGTTGGTTGTTTGGAACCTAAGGGCATGCACAGTGGTATTTGCAAATTTCAGGGTAGGATTAGTGAATTGTAATAAATAATGCAATATTTGGAACAGTTATGAATTGTAGATTAAAGTCTGTATTTATTTTCGGTGGAGAGAGGCCACTTTTGTCAACATTGTTAGACTACGCCACTCTACAGACCAGGCCTGGGTTCAAATACTACATCTGTGCTTGATTGAGCTTGCCTGGCTTAATGGACCAATAGCAAAATAGTATTAAAACCCAGCCAATGTGGAACTCTAGAACAAACACTCAAAGTATTTGAAAAATGTAAAATAGTATTTGAACCCAGGTCTGCTACAAACACTTTAGATCAGGTCAGTATGCTGTTGGAATCATTCATGAATGTGTATTTGTTGCCCATCGTCATGGGTTCATTCAGATGGATGACTGAGGCTCCCTCGAAAACCAAAGCATTTCTCTCAGTTGAAACTGTGAGAGCAGTGTCCTGGTGTCACAACAATTCAACTGTGAGCATTAGGGTCTGAGAGAAATTCACAATAGAGATGGAATTTCGAAGACTCCAGCCACCCAAGCCATAGACTGTTCTCTGTGCTACCGCACGGCAAGTGGTATTGGAGCACCAAGTCTGGGACCAAAAGTATCCTGAACAGCTTTACCCTCAAGCCGTAAGACTGCTGAACAGCTAATAATGTTGTTGGACCCCAGGAAGAGTAGCCACTGCCTTGACCCTTATTAAATACAGATACACATACTACATAAGCTCACACACACAAATCACACACACACATGAATATTGCTGCCACACACACTCACCCAGACATACTTTCACACTCTTCACATACACTGCTGCTACTCTGTTTATTATCTATCCGGATTGCCTAGTCACTTTTATCCCTACCTGCACGTACATACTGTAACCTCAATTACCTCAACTACCTCGTACCCCTGCACTTTGACAGGAGCTACACACACCTTTAAGACATCACTGGCATCATGGGACCTTATACTCCATCTCAGTAGTTCAGGGAAAGACGCAAGTCTTTTAATGGACAAGACAAGAGTCAGTGAGTGGGTCGAGTAGGCTTGAGGAGACCTGTAGATTGGCAATAGTAGCTCTGTCTGCTGTACCCTCCAGTGGTGGCCAGGCTGTCCTGCAACATCCTGGTTGTAATAAAGGCTTTACGAATACATATCGTGATCACTTCCAACCAACCCGATTGTTACTACACTGAACAAAAATATAAACGCAACATGTAAAGTGTTGGTCCCATGTTTCATGAGCTGAAATAAAAGATCTTAGGAATGTTCCATACGCACAAAAAGCTTATTTATCTCAAATTTTGTGCACAAGTTTGTTTACATTCCTGTTAGTGAGCATTTCTATTTATTAGAGATCCCCATTAGCAAATGCTGCAAATGCTTCTTGGGGTCCAAACACATTAAGGAACTTACATTACATATAAAACAGTACATCATTCAACATTATTGCACCACTACATACAGTGCATTCGGAAAGTATTCAGACCCATTGACTACATTCTATAATGGATTTAAAAAAAAAAAACTCAATCTACACACAATACGCAATAAGGACAAAGCAAAAACTGTTAATTAGACATTTTTACATAAACCAGAAATCATATAAGTATTCAGACCCTTTACTCAGAACTTTGTTGAAGCACCTTTGACAGCGATTACAGCCTCAAGTCCTCTTGGGAATGACGCTACAAGCTTGACACACCTCTGCTCGGGGAGTTTCTCCTATTCTTCTTTGCAAATCCTCTCAAGCTTGTCAGGTTGGATGGGGAGCGTTGGCTGCACAGCTATTTTCATGTTCAGGTATCTCCACAGATGTTCAATCAGGTTCAAGTCCGGGCCTCTGGCTGAGACACTCAAGGACATTCAGAGACGTGTCCCGAAGCCACTCCTGCGTTGTCTTGGCTGTGTGCTTAGGTTCATTGTCCTGATGGAAGGTGAACCTTCGCCCCAGTCAGAGGTCTTGTGCGCCCTGGAGCAGATTTTCATATAGGATATCTCTGTACTTTGCTCCGTTCATCTTTCCCTTGATCCTGAATAGTGTTCCTGTCTCTGAAAAAAATCCCCACAGCATGATGCTGCCAGGTTTCCTCCAGAGTCCAATCTTGGTTTCATCAGACCAGAGAATATTATTTCTCATGGTCTGAGAGTCCTTTTAGATTTCTTTTGGCAAACTCCAAGTGGAGTTCTACTGAGGAGTGGCTTTCGTCTGGCCACTCTACCATAAACGTCTAATTGGTGGAGTGCTGCAGAGATGGTTGTCCTTCTGGAAGGTTCTCCCATCTCCACAGAGGAACTCTGGAGCTCGACCATTGGGTTTTTGGTGACTTCCCTGACCAAGACCCTCCGATTTCTCAGTTTGGCAAGGAGGCCAGCTCTAGGAAGAGTCTTGGTGTTTCCAAACCTCTTCCATTTAAGAATGATGGAGGCCACTGTGTTCTTGGGAACCTTCAATGCTGCAGACATTTTTTGGTACCCTTCCCTAGATCTGTGCCTCGACACAATCCTGTCTCGGAGCTCTACGGACAATTCCTTCGACCTCATGGCTTGGTTTTTGCTCTGACATGTGCTGTCAACTGTGGGACCTAATAGACAGATGTGTGCCTTTCCAAATAATGTCCAATCAATTGTTTACCACAGGTGGACTCTAATCAAGTTATGGAAACAGGATGCACCTGAGCTCAATTTCTAGTCTCATAGCAAAGAGTCTGAATACTTATGTAAATAAGCTTTTTCTGTTTTTATTTTTAATACATTTAGCTAAATAAAAAATAAAAAACACTTTTCACTTCGTCATTATGTGGTATTGTGTATAGATTGATGATTGATTTTGTCACGATCATTGGAAGCAAACTCGGACCAACATGCAGCGTGATCTGGGTTCATCTTTTATTAGAAATAAATGAACCACAACAAAACAATAAATACTAAACGAAACATGACGACAATGGAGTGCTAACATGCAACTACACATAAACAATATCCCACAAAACACAGGTGGAAAAAAGCTAGCTAAATATGATCCCCAATTAGAGACAACGATTACCAGCTGCCTCTAATTGGGAATCATACAAAATCACCAACATAGAAAAATAAAAATAAAACTCCACATAGAAAGAATAAACTAGACTAACCCCCAGTCACGCCCTGACCTACTCTACCATAGAAAATAAGGAATGCTCATATTATTCCATGCTGGGTTAATAACTACTTCTCTGATGGCACCCCTGATTCTCTCTCTCTCTATGAGGTGTTATCCATAATAAGGAAAGAGGCATTACTCAATTCTGTTCTAAACATGAATGGCCTGCTGGCAAATGCAATACAACATTGGAATTGGATAAAGGGTGGTAAACCATTAAAACACTCGTGAATATTGGTTTACAAAGTATTCTTCATTTTGATGTATACCTGTTATAACCAGTGATTTATATATATATAGATGACTGACAGGGGACTCTGCTTTGAAGCAACCGTGCCTCAATCTGGGCACTTTGTGAAAAAATATTTTAGAAGTTATAGAAATGTATTTATTGATGTCTACATTTGTTTTTGCCACAGTTATTCTATTACAGACACCTTAATGCATATCTTAGCATTATATTATGTGAGATAAACAAACATTTAAAATGACAAAATGTATAAAAATATGTTACTTAAATATACTTTTTTGGAAAGTTCTAATGTTACTGTCCCCACTACAACAAAAAGTACTTTAATACATGGAATTATGTCATTGAAACATTTAATTGAAATACTGTAGAATTCCATTCATTCCTATGGAGGACTGCTTCTTCTGGGGATTGCCAATTTGGCAGACCGGTGGCTTCAAACCCTCTCATTGGCCAATACATAAACATATATAGGGTCTGAATACTTTCCCGAACGCACTGCATATACAATACAAAATGTATAACAACACCATACAACAATGTCTGTAGAGTGTGTGTGCGTCTCTTCACAGTCCCGCTGTTCCATAAGGTGTATTTTTACCAGTTTTTAAAATCTGATTCTACTGCTTGCATCAGTTACCTGATGTGGAATAGAGTTCTATGTAGTCATGGCTCTATGTAGTACTGTGCACCTCCCATAGTCTGTTCTGGACTTGGGGATTGTGAAGAGACCTCTGGTGGCATGTCTTGTGGGGTATGTATGGGTGTTTAAACAGACAGCTCGGTACATTCAGCTTGTCAACACTTTCAAAAACAAGATAATCCCTCCACCTGACTGGTGTGGCATATCAATAAACTGCATGATCATTACACAGTGACACCTATACTGTGGACAATAAAAGTCCACTCTAAAATGTGCAGTTTAGTCACAAAACACAATGCCACAGATGGCTCAAGTTTTGAGGGAGCGTGCAATTGGCAGGAATTTCCACCAGAGCTGTTGTTCATTTCTCGACTATAAGCCGCCTCCAACATCGTTTTAGAGAATTTGGCAGTACATACAACCAGCCTCACAACCGCAGACCACGTGTATGGTGTCGTGTGGGCGAGCGGTTTGCTGATTTCAACGTTTTGAATAGAGTTCCCCATGGTGGCGGTGGGGTTATGGTATGGGCATGTATAAGCTACGGACAACGAACACAATAGTATTTTATTAATGGCAATTTGAATGCACAGAGATACCGTGATTAGATCCTGATGCCCATTGTTGTGCCATTCATCTACCACAATCACCTCATGTTTCCGTATGACCCCTGTCGCAAGGATCTGTACACTATTCCTGGAAGCTGAAAATGTCCCAGCTCTTCCATGTGCTGCAATCTCACTACACATGACACCCATTGGGCATTTTTGTGATGCTCTGGATCGACGGACAGCATGTTCCAGTTTCTGCCAGTTTCAGTCTGAAAATCCATTTAATTCTGAATCTCATGTACTAAAATGCAATGGGCTGGGATGAAATTGCAAAATAAAACTTTTGAGAATGGAGACATTATTTTGCATTCATTTCCAAACAATAAAATCGGTGAAAATATAATCATTCTGAGCATGACAACTCCTCTGAAATGTTCTTGCAGTTGAGTTTCTCTGTGTTTTTGTCTGTATAATAACACCATTTTCATAACACAATGCATAAAAATAGATGCCTTCCTGTGTTTCAGTATTTAACACTGATTTCATGCTTGACTGAATCGTTCTAAATCAAAAACACAGTGGAAAATGAGTAGCTCCCTCATTGAAGTTATCGCTGTCTGAGATCTAAAGAAAAAGATAGAACGTGAAAAATAGGTTAGTCAGAAAACCTGCTCTTTCAGTCAATGCATACAGCAGCAGCCAGTGCACTGGTTTAATCAAAGATCTGGTACAGAGATAATCAGTACAAGTGAACCTTGCCTGGGTGACATTAACATATATTGAGTTACAGGAGTCAGTTTCACTGAGACGGTATCAGATGAATCGCCGTTTCTGATGTTATCTGGAGGAGGCTGAAACACATCAGAGGGAATATGAGCGCCTTTATCAACCCATTTGTAACACTTCAACATGCCTTGTATTTGACTTTTTTTTTTCTTCTCCAATTGAAAGCCAGCAAGCAATTTCAAGCCGATTATCAAGATAAAGTTATTCAAATTGCACCGGATGCAAATGTCAATGTTGAATATGTTGGTATCCAAGTTGAATCAGAAAGGCTGTGTTGATTAGTAATTTGTTAAGACAGAGAGGGAAAACATTTGATAAAATGCAAATATATACATGTTTAGAAAGATCTTCAATTGCTCCTAATTAAACGATTTGGCATTTTTTCATTTGACTTCTGTAAACTACCCATCAATGTGTTACAACTTCATTTCCATGTATCTAAATAATTTCCCCCCCTTGGGTACTAGGTTGAGTATTAGGTATTAAATGTTATAATTTCATGACTCAAAAACCATAGCTTTCTTTAAACTTGAATGTTGAAGCTTTGGGGGGAAAATCCTGACCATACTTCAACATATCTGCAAGTGTCTTCAGTTTTACCTCATTGATGTGTCTTGTACTGTAGCTGCAGGCTCATATGCATCCATTTCTTGCACCATGGATCAATAGGATGCACTGACAATACTGATGAAAGGAAGCATTCAAATCAATTGGGAATCTTGCTACAGGACCTCATAGAACAATTGGTGTCCTCCTGAAACATATTGTAACGGTTTTCTTCAGGTGAAGTAGAGGCAGTCCAAAATGCAGTGTGGTGGTTGTTTTTTAATGAAGAAAACTATACATGAATAAACTAACAAAACAACAAACGTGAGGAAAAACCTATCTGGCGACAACAAACACAAAGACAGGAACAATCACCCATGAAACACTCAAAGAATATGGCTGCCTAAATATGGTTCCCAATCAGAGACAACGATAAACACCTGCCTCTGATTGAGAACCACTCCAGACAGCCATAGACTATGCTAGATACCCCTACTAAGCCACAAACCCAATACCTAACAAAAACCCCAAGACAAAAACACACCACATACAAAACCCATGTCACACCCTGGCCTAACCAAATAAATAAAGAAAACACAAAATACTAAGACCAGGGCGTGACAGAACCCTGGCAGTGAAACAGGTAATTCAGCCTCATTTACTACCTTTAAAAAAAACATAACTGATATGGCTGACTTGCTTAAACAAATGTGGTTTCTACTGACAATTGAGATGGACAAACTATGTCACAAGGGGAAGACGAGCAGATACGAGGCAATCTGTAATTTCGATTAAGACATTAATGAGCGAGCTAGGATGCACATAGTCAATGTAACTATTTCTTCAGCACTTTTGAAATGTACAGCGACAGAATTTAGAACATGGGCCGTTCTTATAGTGTTTTCCCTGTACACCAAATCAGAACTGTAGGGGGAATATAAGCAGACAATGAAAGCTCTTAGAATATTTAACAGCTTAATTCTGTGGACGAAGGAGAGGACCAAAGCGCAGTGTGGTTAGTGTTCATCATGTTTAATAAAGACGATAAACGTGAACACTACAAATCAACAAATGTGAAAAACCGAAACAGTTCTGTCTGGTGCAGACACATGAAGACAGAAGACAACCACCCACAAAAACCCAACACGAAACAGGCTACCTAAATATGGTTCCCAATCAGAGACAATGAGTAACACCTGCCTCTGATTGAGAACCACGTCAGGCCAAACATAGAATGCCCACTCAGCTCACGTCCTGACCAACACTAAAAGGAAACACAAAAGAACTATGGTCAGAACGTAACAGAATATTAGATGATTACGTTACTCTAAAATAAGTTATAGGCTACATGTGCACCACCAAGTCAGAACAGTAAGCAAAATTAAGAGGGGAAAATAGACCATATTCTTAGGGTGAGGCACATGGGCTACTATCAATCAAATTTATTCATAAATCCCTTTTTACATCGGCCGATGTCACAAAGTGCTATAAAACCCACTTTGAAACCCCAAACAGCATTTTGGACTTCTAACCCCTTTTAAACATTGTGTGTTTGAGCTACATACTTGTGAGTTGTACCATTGGGTATGGCATCCACTGATACCATTAGTCTGTATGATAAGTGGGGGCTGAGTTAGAGCAGTGTTTGTGAGACAAGGGCGGATCCCGAAGTGGTCAGGGGGCGGATCTTCTCACAAAAATGTATGTAAAGTCAGAATGGTTTGAGCTACAAACTATTATGACCCATCTATTAAAAATTGAGGCTCTCCTGAACATGTCATATTTTGCACTATGATGCTCACAAGCCAGTAGTTAGAAATTATTCTAGATAGGAAATCTCAGGATATAGTGTATAAAATACTGTAATAAGCTCACATAGTTGCAGTCACAAACTCCACACTGTTGTCACTGACTAGTTAGATATTAATTTCCCACTGAGTAAAGAATTGCTGTACTTACAGCATTCTTATAAATTCATTTTTATCAGGGTTTTACCTGGCGGATCCTTATTTTTATATTGACATTTGTCAATAAAACTCATGAATGCAACTGTTTATGTCAAATTGTTGCTCTGATTGTCCTTAAAAAAAGACATGGTAAAACACTTCATTTTGAGGGGTTGGACATGTAGGTAAAACACATTTTTGCTGGCATCCTTTGGCCTGATGAGGTTAAGGACAACAGAAAGAGAGAAGTTGCACAGTAAAAGCATGTGAGTATCCTACCACTGATGAATGAAGTCATGCATCAGAGCGTCATGCATTGCCCCAACCCACCAGAGACTGGCCTTAAAGACTTAAAGCTTGAACTGAGAAAGTAGCCCTTTAAGTGTTTCACCACCTTGGGTTGCAAAGGTCTAATTAGCCATTTTGTTTGCTCTGTCAGGGATGGCAGACCTCTAGAAGACAAGGCCCTTTCAGAGCTAACCCCACCATTACCGGTGTTAAGCCCAACTGTGCTGCTGGTTCTCTCTCTGACTGTTTGCTTGTTTTCCCCATGGGCCCCCTTCTAAGAGAAGAATACAGCAATTATCCGTTGACTGCATGGTGAAAGGTGAAGGGATTTGTATTTACCAGCCACTGAGCGGTTAATGACAATACAATATGCTCGAATTATAAGGATTAGAGAGTAGGGATTTGTGTAGTCAATGGAATTTCAATCACCGTTTTCCAAGACAAACTACTATGGCAATTGCAGATAGACTATGCTATGAGAGGGGGACATGCATGTGTACAATATATTTTTTCTATGTGGTTGGAATATTCTTGCTGTATAAGATTGAACTAATCTCTATTAACGTACCCCTTGGGATGCCCACAAACAATATTATGTTGGGGTTTGTCCCTATGATCTTTTGTAACAGATTCTTTGCCAACTATAGTATACTGTCCATAGCAACCCCCACTCTGACTGTTCTAGTTTGTCAAAGCTTTCCGTACATATGACTCATCGATATGTGTCTACAGAAAGCCAAGTTTAGCCAAGTTTCACCCAAACCAATGAGCTCTCTTCAACCCAAGACTCTATCCGTGTGTTATCTCAACCAACTGTCATTACGCGTCCCCCCATGGTGAATGATGGGATATGTTTACTGAGACAGAGAGAGGAAAACATAACAATTACAGTCAGACTGCAGGCAATGGACTGTTACTGAAGATTAAAGACAATAACATTTCCAGTTTGATGCACAGAGCAGTGGAAGAGGGGTGAGGAGAAAGCATTTGAACTCTGATGTGTACATAAGTCTGAACTTCAGAAAGGTTACGTACTGTACTTGCATAGAGTACGTATTTTCATAGATTACGAAGAGTCACCAAAAGTGATATATAACTACAATGGTTGAATGTAAACATTTTTTTTAAATCACATATTTAAAAAACATATGTATTTGAATTTTAGCTATACCTTTAGCAGCAGACATTTCCATTTTCATTTCACTGTCTTTGGGCGATTTGGTTGTGATAATTACAGAAGACAGGGACAAGTCAGAGGGATGTTTCTCGCAGCATTAATGAGTAAAACAACATCAAGTCTAATATCTTACGCAAGACTTCCATGCAGCTCTTTTTCACGTTACATGATGTGTGCTTTGCATTCAAGGGGGCGCATCCACCCGATACTAAGGATAACCATTTTTGAGAGCCAGCGCTATTATATTAACTGTCAGAAGTCTTTGTCTTCGACATGCTCCAGTTATGGGCTGATGATCCCAGCAATCACCTATAGCTATAATCGAATACAGGTGCAGCACTGGTAATTACGCTGAGCAGTGTGTGTGTGTGTGTGTGTGTGTGTGTGTGTGTGTGTGTGTGTGTGTGTGTGTGCGCGAGCATGGTGAAGAAAGAGAAAATGTTCCCTAACATCTACAAAATATTTCTCACACTCAAATCAAATCAAATTGTATTTGTCACATGCGCTGAATACAACAAGTGTAGACCTTACAGTGAAATGCTTACTTACAAGCCCTTAACCAACAATGCAGTTTTAAGAAATATTCCTTAAAGTAACAAATAATTAAAGACCAGCAGTAAAATAACAATAGCGAGGCTATATACAGGAGGTACCGGTACAGAGTCAATGTCCAGGGGCATCGGTTAGTCGAGGTAGTTGAGGTAATATGTCAATGTAGGTAGAGTTATTGGGCCGTACTGGGCCGTACGCACTAACCTCTGTAGTGCCTTGCGAATGGAGGCCGAGCAGTTGCCATTCCAGGCAGTGATGCAACCAGTCAGGATGCTTCGATGCTCTTGAACCTTTTGAGGATCTGAGGACCCATGCCAAATCTCCTGAGGGGGAATAGGTTTTGTTGTGCCCTATTCACAACTGTCATGGTGTGCTTGGATCATGTTAGTTTGTTGGTGATGTGGACGACAAGGAACTTGAAGCTCTCAACCTGCTCCACTACAGCCCCGTCGATGACAATGACGGCGTGCTCGGTCCTCCTTTTCCTGTAGTCCACAATCATCACCTTTGTCTTGATCACGTTGAGGGAGAGGTTGTTGTCCTTGCACCACACACTTAGGTGTCTGACCTCCTCCCTATAGGCTGTCTTGTTATTGTCGTGATCAGGCCTACCACTGTCGTGTCATCAGGCAAACTTAATGACGGTGTTGGAGTCCAGCCTGGCCGTGCAGTCATGAGTGAACAGGGAGTAAAGGAGGGTACTGAGCACATACCCCTGAGGGGCCCCCGTGTTGAGGATCAGTGTGGTGGATGTATTGTTACCTACCCTTACCACCTGGGGGTGGCCCGTCAGGAAGTCCAGGATCCAGTTGCAGAGGGAGGGGTTTAGTCCCAGGGTCCTTAGCTTAGTGATGAGCTTTGAGGGCACTATGGTGTTGAACGCTGAGCTGTAGTCAATGAATAGCATTCTCACATAAGCTCCTTTCTTTTTCTATACTCATTCAGATTAGGCTTTTGTGTGGGGTGTGGGGTTCAATGTTATTGATCATGTTATTTATTTATTTAATGTTATTAATTTAAAGCACTTACACTACAGATTGACCAAGACTTCATAACCATGGAGAGCAACAACACCAAGCATCTGCTTCCAACAACCACACTTCCCCATATAATTTCATCACCATGGACAACAGCATTACCCAAAAACTGATGCACCTCAATGGGATTGACAGCATTTGTGAGAGCAATCATCTCAGACTTATTCATCATTATGCATCATTTGAGGTAGAGTATCCACGTGAAGCCTAAAAAAGCCTAATACAGTGTATGAAGGTTTGTTCATGGCTTGCACATCAATGGTGACAATGCCATGGTCCAACTGCTCATGTAATTGAAACAATCGATTGCAATTTCATAAACATAAATGTGTACAAAGCGGAGAAAGGAGCAGCTTGCTTTGGTTGAGCGATCAAAGCGGCACGCCTATCAATCTCACAGCTTCTCCCTCGGGCCACTCATTGTTCTCTTATTGAACACTAGAGGAAAACGTTGCACCGAGTCAGGTTTTATGTGGCCTAAGGGTTTGGTTTCTAAACTCTGATGTAGGATCAGTTCATCTTTATCCTAATCCAAACCTATTGAATGGGAAAGCTCAAAACTGCCCCAGATCATAGTGGTGACAAGGCGATTTCTCTTGCTTGGTGTGGCACTTTGTCTGATACTATGGACTCTCAAAATTGAGCTGGGACAGAGGGACCTAGTACATTTTAGCAAGAATACAGTAATGGGAAGCCATTTCATTGACAATTTCCATGTTCTAAATCTGAAAGGCACATCACTTTTGAATTGTTAAAGGGAAAGGGAAAATAATTTGGAAAAGTATGTCGAAATTGTGTTCAAAGTAAACCTGGCCCTTTTGACAGTTATATAACCACCAACAGGTTGCCATGAACATTAACAAGAGGACTACTGGAGAGAACTTCAGGATGACCTTAAAAGTTGCATTTAGGAAAATGCTTACAGTCTGACTGATGTTTACCTCGGAGGTAAGGGTGTGATTCTGTTGTTTGAAATGGTAGAAACCTTACAAATCTATTAACATCCATAGTGGCGATTGTAGCATGTAAATCTTGGTGGGGCAAAAAGAAAGTGGGATGCATGCCAGCAAAGCCACTACACAACACTAAACAATACATGAATTGCAATGTAACGTTGACAAACGGTGGCCACAAACTGCTAGGGCCTACATAAAGCTGTGCCAACAGCAGTCTCAATATCTCACCACTACTACTACACCTGGCTAACAGCGGATAGGGTCTGGCAGCAAAACAGTTCATTTAGCCTCATTTATTGCCTTTAAAAAAAACATAGCCGCTATGGCTGACTTGCTTAAACAAATGTGGTTTCTACTGACAATTGAGATGCACAAACTATGGCAGAAGTGGATAAGAGGCAATCCTTAATTTTGATTATCGAAATCTATTGGTCACATACACATGGTTAGCAGATGTTAAATGCTTCTAGTTCCAACAGTGCAGTAATATCAAACAAGTAATCTAACAAAATCACAACTACCTTCAACAAACAAATGTAAAGGGTTGAATAATAATATGTACATATAAATATATGGATGAGCGACGGTCATGCGACATAGGCAAGGTGCAGTAGATGGTATGGAATACAGTATATGCATCAGAGATGAGTAATGTAAACATTATTAAAGTGACTAGTGATACCTTCATTAATCCGTTCATTAAAGTGGACAGCGATTTGAGTCTGTATGTTGGCAGCAGCCTCTCTATGTTAGTGATGGCTGTTTAACAGACTGATGGCCTTGAGATTGAAGCTGTTTTTCAGTCTCTCGGTCCCAGCTTTGATGCACCTGTACTGACCTCGCCTTCTGGATGATAGCGGGGTGAACAGGCAGTGGCTCGGGTGGTTGTTGTCCTTGATGATCTTTTTGGCCTTCCTGTGACATTGGGTGCTGTAGGTGTCCTGGAGGGCAGGTAGCTTGCCCCCGGTGATGCGTTGTGCAGACTGCACTACCTTCTGGAGAGCCTTGCGGTTGAGGGCGTTGCAGTTGCCGTACCAGGTGGTGATTCAGCCAGACAGGATGCTCTCAATTGTGCATCTGTAAAAGTTTGTGAGTGTTTTAGGTGACAAGCCAAATATCTTCAGCCTCCTGAGGTTGAAGAGGCGCTGTTGCGCCTTCTTCACCACACTGTCTGTGTGGGTGGACCTTTTCAGTTTGTCTGTGATGTGTATGCCGAGGAACTTAACTTTCCACCTTCTCCACTGCTGTCCAGTCAATCTGGATGGGGGGGGGGCTCCCTCTGCTGTTTCCTGAAGTCCACAATCATCTCCTTTGTTTTGTTGACGTTGAGTGAGAGGTTGTTTTCCTGACACCACACTCCGAGTGCCCTCACCTCCTCCCTGTAGGCCGTCTCCTCATTGTTGGTAATCAAGCCTACCACTGCAGTATGGTCGGCAAACTTGATGATTGAGTTGGAGGCGTGCATGGCCACGCAGTCATAGGTGAACAGGGAGTACAGGAGAGGGCTGCGAACACACCCTTGTGGGGCCCCACGTCGAGGATCAGAGAAGAGGAGATGTTATTTCCTACCTTCACCACCTGAGGATTGCCCTTCAGAAAGTCCAGGACCCAGTTGCACAGGGCGGAGTCGAGACCCAGGGTCTCAAGCTTAACGATGAGTTTGGAGGGTACTATGGTGTTGAAGCTGAGCTGTAGTCAATGACCAGCATTCTTACATAAGTATTTCTCTTGTCCAGATGGGATAAGGTAGTGTGCAGTGTGATGGCGATTGCACCGTCTGTGGACCTATTGGGGCGGTAAGCACATTAGAGTGTGTCTAGGGTATCATGTAGCGTGGAGGTGATATGATCCTTGACTAGTCTCTCAAAGCAATTCATGATGTCAAAAGTGAGTGCTACGGGCAAAAGTCATTTAGTAGAGTTGCCTAAGCTTTCTTGGGAACAGGAATAATGATGGCCATCTTGAAGCATGTGGGGACATCAGACTGGGATAGGGATTAAATATGTCTGTAAACACACCAGCCAGCTGGTCTGCACATGCTCTGAGGACGCAGCTAGGGATGCCATCTGGGAAGGCAGCCTTGCAAGGGTTGACACGTTGAAATGTTTTTCTCACGTTGGCCACGGAGAAGGAGAGTCCACATGATTTGTTAGCGGGCCATGTCAGTGGCACTGTATTGTCCTCAAAGCGAGCAAAGAAGTAGTTTAGTTAAAATCTCCATCTACAATAAATGCAGCCTCAGGATGTATGGTTTCCAGTTTACATAGAGTCCAGTGAAGTTCTTTCAGGGCCGATGAAGTATCTGATTGGGGAGGGATATACATGGCTGTGACTACAATCGGAGAGAATTCTCTTGGGCGATAATGCGGTCAGCATTTGATTGTAAGGAATTCTAGGTCAGGTGAAGAAAAGGACTTTGAGTTCCTGTATGTTGTTATGATTGCACCATGAGTCTGTTGGTGCGATGCATGAAGAACCCAGGTGGCTGTACCGACTTTGACAACATATCCCGAGTGAGCCATGTTAGAATCCCTGATGTCTCTCAGGAAGGCAACTCGTGCCCTAATTTCGTCCACCTTGTTGTCTAGAGAATGGACATCGGTGAGTAATATGCTCGGAGTCGGTGGATTGTATGCTCGCCTTCTAAGTCTGACCAGTAGGCCGCTCCATCTGCCTCTCCTGCGGCAACAACGTTGTTTTGGGTCGACCTCTGGGATTAGATCCCATGTCCAGGGTGGAGGTCCTGACAAAGGATCCGCTTCGGGAAAATTGTATTCCTGGTCGTAATGTTGGTAAGTTGACATCGCATTTATATCCAATAGTTATTCCGGGCTGTATGTAATAAGACATTAATGAGCGAGCTAGGACGGAGGTAGTCAATATAATTATTTGTTCAGCACTTTTGAACTGTACAGTAACAGAATTCAGAACATAGGCCGTTCTTACAGTGTTCTCCCTGTACAACAATTCCGTAGGATAAATAAAGGGGCCATATAAGCAGACAGTGAAAGCTCTTACAATATTCGATGATTACATTTTTCAAAAACAGGTTATTGGCTACATGTGCACCACCAAGTCAGAAATGTAGGTGAAATTAAGAGGGGTAAATAGACCAAACTATTAGGATGAGTAACATGGGCTACTAACGTCTTACTACACAACATACACTTAGTATTACTTTCTTAGCTACAGTATATATATATATATCCCTGGCATATTACATCATTTATTCAGCAGCAT
The DNA here is from genome assembly GCF_013265735.2 of Oncorhynchus mykiss. Lineage (NCBI taxonomy): Eukaryota > Metazoa > Chordata > Actinopteri > Salmoniformes > Salmonidae > Oncorhynchus > Oncorhynchus mykiss. The sequence goes on from NC_048566.1 coordinate 38,520,379, forward strand.
ACAATACATTTTTGGATTCACCTTGTTGTGCTTGAACAGGAAGGTGGCGCGACGGTCCTTCGTGGGCAAATTTTGTGATCAAAGTCTAGCATTCTCTGGATTTATGGTGCTTTCAAAACAAAAACAAGGTTAAATCCTGATGACGTCATTGATCTTCAGCTCGTAGCTCTAGAAAGAGGTTGGATGACCATTCAAAACGTACTTTTCCAGTCAGAGCTCATTTATTCCCGACTTCCCAGTTGTATTGAACTCACTGAAGTCAAGTTTTCACAATTCCTAGTTAGCATTTGTTTTGAGCACGGCACAAATCTTGCTACATAGATACAGTGCCTTGCGAAAGTATTCGGCCCCCTTGAACTTTGCGACCTTTTGCCACATTTCAGGCTTCAAACATAAAGATAAAACTGTATTTTTTTGTGAAGAATCAACAACAAGTGGGACACAATCATGAAATGGAACGACATTTATTTGATAATTCAAACTTTTTTAACAAATCAAAAACTGAAAAATTGGCAGTGCAAAATTATTCAGCCCCCTTAAGTTAATACTTTGTAGCGCCACCTTTTGCTGCGATTACAGCTGTAAGTCGCTCGGGGTATGTCTCTATCAGTTTTGCACATCGAGAGACTGACATTTTTTCCATTCCTCCTTGCAAAACAGCTCGAGCTCAGTGAGGTTGGATGGAGAGCATTTGTGAACAGCAGTTTTCAGTTCTTTCCACAGATTCTTGATTGGATTCAGGTCTGGACTTTGACTTGGCCATTCTAACACCTGGATATGTTTACTTTTGAACCATTCCATTGCAGATTTTGCTTTATGTTTTGGATCATTGTCTTGTTGGAAGACAAATCTCCGTCCCAGTCTCAGGTCCTTTGCAGACTCCATCAGGTTTTCTTCCAGAATGGTCCTGTATTTGGATCCATCCATCTTCCCATCAATTTTAACCATCTTCCCTGTCCCTGCTGAAGAAAAGCAGGCCCAAACCATGATGCTGCCACCACCATGTTTGACAGTGGGGATGGTGTGTTGCTTTTACGCCAAACATAACGTTTTGCATTGTTGCCAAAAAGTTCAATTTTGGTTTCATCTGACCAGAGCACCTTCTTCCACATGTTTGGTGTGTCTCCCAGGTGTCTTGTGGCAAACTTTAAACAACACTTTTTATGGATATCTTTAAGAAATGGCTTTCTTCTTGCCACTCTTCCATAAAGGCCAGATTTGTGCAATATACGACTGATTGTTGTCCTATGGACAGAGTCTCCCACCTCAGCTGTAGATCTCTGCAGTTCATCCAGAGTGATCATGGGCCTCTTGGCTGCATCTCTGATCAGTCTTCTCCTTGTATGAGCTAAAAGTTTAGAGGGACGGCCAGGTCTTGGTAGATTTGCAGTGATACTCCTTCCATTTCAATATTATCGCTTGCACAGTGCTCCTTGGGATGTTTAAAGCTTGGGAAATCTTTTTGTATCCAAATCCGGCTTTAAACTTCTTCACAACAGTATCTCGGACCTGCCTGGTGTGTTCCTTGTTCTTCATGATGCTCTCTGCGCTTTTGACAGACCTCTGAGACTATCACAGTGCAGGTGCATTTATACGGAGACTTGATTACACACAGGTGGATTGTATTTATCATCATTAGTCATTTAGGTCAACATTGGATCATTCAGAGATCCTCACTGAACTTCTGGAGAGAGTTTGCTGCACTGAAAGTAAAGGGGCTGAATAATTTTGCACGCCCAATTTTTCAGTTTTTGAGTTGTTAAAAAAGTTTGAAATATCCAATAAATGTCGTTCCACTTCATGATTGTGTCCCACTTGTTGTTGATTCTTCACAAAAAATACAGTTTTATATCTTTATGTTTGAAGCCTGAAATGTGGCAAAAGGTCGCAAAGTTCAAGGTGGCCGAATACTTTCGCAAGGCACTGTAGCATGGAAAGTATCCCCTCAATCCCAGATTTGGGACCACACAGCCAATCCACTGAATAACAGGCTAGTGATTGCTTTGCAATGCTGGCAGTTAGCCACTGTCACTGATTCCTTCCAAACCACTAATTATTGAATTTGCGATTTTCAACTTGGTGTGTTTATGTCCAATGGCAGATGAGAAACAATACATTTTATCTATAATTTATCTTCATATGACGAGGATTAAAAAATATTTGCCAGTAGATTATCAACTTGATTCTTGATGATGAAAACAAAAAAGCGATTGTTTGTAATGCGGCATTATTAACTCAATTACATCTATACTTTTTTTTTACATTGTTTGCAAACTGATATGTGACATGTACAGTGGGGCAAAAAAGTAAAGAAAATCACATTGTAGGATTTATAATGAATTTATTTGCAAATGATGGTGGAAAATAAGTATTTGGTCACCTACAAACAAGCAAGATTTCTGGCTCTCACAGACCTGTAACTTCTTCTTTAAGATGCTCCTCTGACCTCCACTCGTTACCTGCATTAATGCCACCTGTTTGAACTTGTTATCAGTATAAAAGACACCTGTCCACAACCTCAAACAGTCGTACTCCAAACTCCACTATGGCCAAGACCAAATTGTAGACCTGCACCAGGCTGGGAGGACTGAATCTGCAATAGGTAAGCAGCTTGGTTTGAAGTAATCAACGGTGGGAGCAATTATTAGGAAATGGAAGACATACAAGACCACTGATAATCTCCCTCGATCTGGTGCTCCACGCAAGATCTCACCCCGTGCGGTCAAAATGATCACAAGAATGGTGAGCAAAAATCCCAGAACCACACGGGGGGCCTAGTGAATGACCTGCAGAGTGCTGGGGCCAAAGTAACAAAGCCTACCATCAGTAACACACTACGCCGCCAGGGACTCAAATCCTGCAGTGCCAGACGTGTCCCCCTGCTTAAGCCAGTACATGTCCAGGCCCGTCTAAAGTTTGCTAGAGAGCATTTGGATGATCCAGAAGAAGACTGGGAGAATGTCATATGGTCAGATGAAACCAAAATATAACTTTTTGGTAAAAACTCAACTCGTCGTGTTTGGAGGACAAAGAATTCTGAGTTGCATCCAAAGAACACCATACCTACTGTGAAGCATGGGGGTGGAAACATCATGCTTTGGAGCTGTTTTTCTGCAAAGGGACCAGGACGACTGATCCGTGTAAAGGAAAGAATGAATGGGGCCATGTATCGTGAGATTTTGAGTGAAAACCTCCTTCCATCAGCAAAGGCATTGAAGATGAAACGTGGCTGGGTCTTTCAGCATGACAATGATCCCAAACACACCGCCCGGGCAACGAAGGAGTGGCTTCGTAAGAAGCATTTCAAGGTCCTGGAGTGGCCTAGCCAGTCTCCAGGTCTCAACCTCATAGAAAATCTTTGGAGGGAGTTGAAAGTCCGTGTTGCCCAGCAACAGCCCCAAAACATCACTGCTCTAGAGGATATCTGCATAGAGGAATGTGCCAAAATACCAGCAACAGTGTGTGAAAAGCTTGTGAAGACTTACAGAAAACATTTGACCTCTGTCATTGCCAACAAAGGGTATATAACAAAGTATTGAGAAACTTTTATTGACAAATACTTATTTTCCACCATAATTTGCAAATAAATTCATTAAAAATCCTACAATGTGATTTTCAGGATTTTTTTTCTCATTTTGTCTGTCATAGTTGAAGTGTACCTATGATGAAAATTACAGGCCTCTTATCTTTTTAAGTGGGAGAACTTGCACAATTGGTGGCTGACTAAATACTTTTTTGCCCCACTGTATTAATACCACATTTTTTTTGCTAAAAATGTGTCTCTGCCCCACCTGCCTTGAATGACGGATCGCCACTGAACATCCATAATATGCTCACTCACTTACTGTCCAAAATGACTATCTTATTCTCGTCTGTATGTGGACAACCCTCTCGTTTCACACTTCCAGGAATTCTGAATACATTTACTCTCTCTCAGCTTCTCTCTACCCCCACCCTCTCTCAAATTTCTCTCTCCCTCTCTTTTTCATTCTCAATGTTTGTAAATTAGATGGGAATAGGTAATGAGCGAATTTCATGCCAGGAGCATGTGTAACGATGATAATTAATGAATAATTAATGTCCATTGTCTTTTGGATCAGCCAAATATTAAACATCAGGCGGAATTATCTGCCTGTATCAAATCACCTTAATCAACATTTTGGGCCACCTGCTAATCACGATAATGCATTCTCTCTCCCTAAATTGGTTGGATCACATGCATGAATGTGGAACTCATGAAATTAGTAGATGAATGGTGAGGTGGAACGTTTCAACAAGGTGAAAAGACAACATTTCCTACTTCATTTTCCTACTTTACTTTTGTAGACCCTGAAAAGGATACTTGTATTCTTAAATAACTTGCAACTTGCAAAAAATACAAGCTTGTTTTACTCCATTGGCTACAAGCGGCAAATCCAAGATGGCAGCATGTCAGTTCGTTTGTCTGTGACTAGTACATTTTAACCTACTAATAACCTATTTATTTATGGTTGACTAACTTCCTTGTTGTGTAGTGCAAACTATTTTGTTTTTGCTGGTGTAAAGATCAGGGGTTCTCCTCAACTCGGCACTTCATTACTTGAAGTTTACCAAAGTAACCCTATCTCTGGCTGGCCTGAGTTCCTTCTTCATCCGCGGAGTGCGACTCTGGCAGCTCCGGTCTGGAGGGCGACTCTGGCAGCTCCGGGTTGGAGGCAGGCACAGGACTCACCAGGCTGGGGAGACGTACAGGAGACCTGGCTCTGGGAGCAGGCACAGGACTCACCAGGCTGGGGAGACATCCAGGAGGCCTCTTCCTTGGCCGAGGCATCGGATACACTGGGCCGTGGAGGCGCACTGGCGGTCTCGAGCGCAGAGCTGGCCCCACCCGTTCTGGCTGGATGCCAGCTTCCACCCGGCAAATGCGGGACGCTGGCACTGAGCACACCGGCCTGTGAATGCGCCGCCTCAACACTGTGAGCATCAACCCATAGCACGGGGCCTGACCTGTCCCATGCTCGCCACGGTAACCACGGGGAGTTGGCTCAGGTCTACTACCTGACTCTGCCACACTCCCCGTGTGCCCCCCTAAAGATTTTTTGGGGGCTGCCTCTCGGGCTTCCTTGCCAGTCATTTGTGTCGCCAACTCCATTCTCCGGTATTCCTCCTCGCACTGTTCTAGAGAATCCCAGACGGGCTCCGGCACTCTCCCTGGGTCGACCGACCACCTCGCTATCTGCTCCCAGGTTGTCTCATACTCCAGATAGCGCTGCTCACCTGTCCAGGAGTCCCTTTCACCATGCTGCTTGGTCCTTTGGTGGTTGGAGGTTCTGTCACGTTTGATGAAAGGAGAGGACCAAGGTGCAGCGTTGTGAGCGTACGTTATCTTTTGAGTTCATTCTTCATCTGCGGAGTGTCTCGTCCAAGCTGGTCCTTTGTGCTCTTCGCCTGGCTGTCAGTGGTAGCTCAACAATCCCCAACCCGTTCTCTCAATCGACCTCAACACCCAATCTCCTCACACGCGCAAATACTCACATTCAGACTCATACATACACGCTGTCCCTCTCTCCCCTTACCTTCGTTGGCTTCTATTTTTTACATTTGTCAGAGAAAATGTGTTACGGTTGATGAAAGGAGAGGACCAAGGTGCAGCGTGGTGAGCGTACCTTATCTTTTAATGATCAAAATGACGCCGAACAAAAACAATAAACACTACAAAACCAAACCGTGAAGCTCAAAGGCTAAGCACCCTAAACAAAGTCAACCTCCCACAAACACAGGTGGGAAAAAGGGTACCTAAGTATGGTTCCCAATCAGAGACAACGATAGACAGCTGTCCCTGATTGATTGTCCCTGACAGCTGTCCCTGATTGAGAACCATACCCGGCCAAACACAAAACATAGAATGCCCACCCCAACTCACACCCTGACCAAACCAAAATAGAGACATAAAAAGGATCTCTAAGGTCAGGGCGTGACAAAAGAACAATTTCGTGGTATTGCTTTGTGCACTGACTTTACTGAACTCTGAAAAAAACTAACATTGTCGCTGGGTGAGTACATCTGACAATGTGCTCTGCCGTCCATTCGACATTTTGTCTGCAGGAACTCGCTCTTTTTCACTAGGTCCACTCATCCAAGTGCCGATGTATTTGTGGCATAATGTGAACAGTACGAATTTGTGTCACTACTAAAGTCTAATGGTTTTAAATGACTGTTTTGTATTGTCTGGAAACTCACTTGTAGAATTCGCTTGCAGTAGGTCTCTTAAAAAAGAGAAGCCGTGCAAGGTTATTAAACAGAGGTGCCTAGTTATTCTTATTTTGTTGATATCAGGTAACGTGCAACCTAACCCTGTCCCTGATATGCAATGTCTCCAAACCCCCTCTGATTTTAAATGAAGATCTGGTTTTGGTATTTTTCATTTAAATGTACGCAGCCTGTTGTCAAAAATAGATGGGGTTAGGATTTGCGCTAAATCCACTGATGCTGATGTAATTGTGTTTTCTGAAACCTGGCTCAGCAAGTCTGTTTATGATAAGGATATTTGTATAAGTGGTTACAATGTGTATTGCACTGATCGAATGTAATGAAATTCAGAAAATCTGGAAATCAGCATTTGTCCTACCACTTCTAAAAGGGAGAGATCCAACTCTTTTAAATAATTAGAGGCCAATACCAAAGCTGTAACCCCTGGTGAAAATACTTGAAACCCTTGTGAGTGAACAGCTAAAATAGTTTTTATTTACTAACTCTATTTTATCAATGTACCAATCGGGCTTCAGGAAGAAACATAGCACAATTACAGCAGCCATGAAGGTTTTAAATGATATCACTGAAGCCCTTGACAAAAAACAGCACTGTGTCTCACTTTTTATTGATCTCTCTAAGGCTTTTGATACAGTTGATCATGCTATACTAAGGCAGAGATTGTCGAGTGTAGGTCTTTCAGAGCATGCAGTTGCATGGTTTGCTAACTATCAGTCTGATAAAACTCAGTGCACTCAATTTGATGGGCTTATGTCTGTTAAATTGTCTGTCTTTAATGGTGTGCCCCAAGGCTCTGTACTTGGTCCTCTCTTATTTACTATTTATATAAATGATTTAGACAAAAATTTCCAAAATGCACAACTTCATTTTTATGCTGATGATACTGGTATTTACTGTTGTGCCTCGTCTCTTACAAAAGCTTTCCAGAACTTGCAAACTGCTTTTTATACTGTTCAACATACCTTGTGTCAATTGAAGCTTATCCTCAATACTGACAAAACTAAAGCAAGAAATAGACCTCTGAACCTTTCACTTATTACTACCTGTCAGGGCAAGGAGATTGAGGTTGTAACCTCATATTAATATCTTGGAATTTTAATTGATGACGGCCTCTTTTAAATTGCATATTCAACAACAGCTGAAATTGGGATTTTATTTTAGGAATAAGGCCTGTTTTTCTTTTGAAGCCAGGAGGCTAGTATCAGCTACATTTATGCCTTTACTAGACTATAGGGATATTTTATATATGAATGCTTCCGCTCAGTGTTTGAGATCAATTGATACCCTTTACCATGGCACTTTGAGATTTATTTTAAACTGCAAAACCCTTACGCACCACTGCACTTTGTATACCAGGGTTGGCTGGCCTTCTCTAGTCACTCGTAGGCTCAGGCACTGGTATACTTTTATTTACAGAAATGTGGTGGGTACTCTCCTCATTCGCTGGACTTTATCCTGCTAACTGTTCCAAATGTCCAAACTGAATTTGGTAAAAGGGCATTTATGTACTCTGCGCCATTGTCTTGGAACGCATTACAAAATAATTTTAAACTGGAAGAACTTGTCCCGATTGGTATTTTTAAATCACTGATGAATGATCTTGATTCCCTAACCTGTCAATGTTTTTAATTTGCTGTTTTTTATTTTGTTATACTCTTGTGAATTCTGTGGTTTTTACTAGATTATGTGTAGTTTTTCATGTTGTTTGTCTGTAATTTTTGTAATGACTTGGTGCTGCCTATCTTGGCCAGGACGCTTTTGAAAAGGATATTTTAAATCTCAATGAGCCCTTCCTTGTTAAATAAAGGTAAAAAAATACAAAAAAATGTGTTTATGGAAGTTTAAGCCGTCTGTGCTGTAACTTGACGTTGGGGTTGATCACGAAAAAGGTGCTGAGGATTTTCGCCCACAGCCTTTGAACTCTTGCCACTTCTCCTTGCCAGCAAAATCCTCCCAGCCAGCATATGCCTGATGTCTGTTTGAAGGGGACCCCGCCCTGCCAGTCCAATCCTCCAAACCTGTGCGACTCAACCGGCTTATGACGAAACTGGGCAATTGCAACTGCTTTAGGCCCCTGAAAAAGGAAGCAATAAGTCGGCCAGAGAATCTGCCACAGTGCTATACAACGGCCAGGAAGATGTACACTGTATTTGTGTAACACCATGGTTATCATGGAGGTGGTAGGATACATTGATGTATGGTGCAGTGTAGATAACAGCGCTGCATGTGCCGTCGCCATTTTATTTGTCTATTATTTTTACCATAAGAAACTGTGTCTGGAGCCTAGAGGGAGCACATTCAGAGGCAGGTCATTCTGAAATGTGTATTAGATACATCGGATAAAGAAGAGCTTTACAATAGTTATTGGTAATCGTGGAGGATTGGGATGTACAGCAGCCTTATTTTTGAGCTATTGATTTCTGTACTGTCGATGGCAATGCTAAAACAGCCAGGGAGGGATTTTTAGACACCTGCAATTAAAAAATAAATAAATAAATAAATAAGTCCACTCCAGTTGTAACCACTTTCGTGTCTTAAATGTATTCTTTGGATAAATGTAAACAAGATGTATGTGTACATTACTGTGCATTAGCTGGCTTTGTGTTCAATACTGCCCAAAGGCTGTGGTCTTTGTCAGGTCTGATTTACATGTTGTGCATACTCATTCTGACTAGCATAAATTACCCAGCCCTGTCAAATCTTAGGCTTCCGGCATGGAGAGCTGCGAAATACACTGAGAAGCTTCCCAGCTTTCCCTTTTCCCTCTTTGATCTGATCCCCCACATCTTCTGGATCGGTGAGCACATATACCCCTACACCCACCCTCTACCGATTCTACTATGGTGTCGAACCTACCCTCCACAGCCCATGGGAAATGCAAATCCTCAGGAAACCCACAGCAGACTTGGGAGAGCTCCGCAAAGGGAAAAATTTGTAGGCGAACTAAGGGTTTCCACCAACCGCAAAGAGATCTGCATATATTTTGATGACTTGTGCATCTTTGTCAAGATTGTGGTTTCATATAAATTGAAGGGTCTGTCGAAACATTAACAGCAGTTGTGATCGTAACAACTAGTGCTATATTCCGTCAGTAATTGGATGTAGATGTATTATTAGATTTAGGTTTGGACCAGCACCAAAGCCATCATATTTTTCACAATGTAATGATATCCAGGCTACCCCCAAGAACCAGTCAGCAAAAGGTTGCAATTAACAGTCCATAACAAAAGAGGACAACTCTGGAAATGATATACTAATTAAATCAAAAGTCTATAATACCATAGCGGTCATACACCGTAACAATGAAAAGGAAATCAGTCTACTATGACTCTCCACCATGTGACTGTATTCATCAGTCCCCTGTGAGATCTAAGTCAGATCTCATCCACGGTTCTAAGTATGCTCTGCTCAGACTGATTTTCCCCAGTGACCATAAATGAGGGTTATGGGAAGGTTATGAACTGAAGGAGGAGCGCCCATTACTTCTAAACCATGAAGCATCGGCTGACTTACAATGCTAAATCATCCTAAAAGCCCAGTGAAGAGGTCTGGGAGCTGCATGCAGCGAGCCAGCCACTACTCTCAGCAATGTCACAACACAGCTGAAAAGAATCACAACCAGTTAGAGCACCTCGTTTTTAGGTCTGCGGTCTGTGCACTGTGCAGGGCTGTGGGAAACAGAGAATTACTGAGAGAGCTTTGCCTTTTGTCTAAGAGAGGACTGAGAGGAAGAACACTATTGATATGAACTATTTTAGAGAGGCTATGGTGAATTGCAAAGTCAAAATTAGTAAAATGTTCAAACAGTTCAGGGCAATGACTTCATGTACTGTTATAAGCCAATTAAAAGGTGCAGTAGAGACACTTTTCTAATCCCCAATGTCCTTGTGCGTACTTCAGCCTCAATGTTTCATCAAAATGGATCCTATGATTGTTCATAAAGCCTCCAGCACACTGAGTTCAAATCTGTCCTCAGACTATTTTTAATACACACAGAGCAAAGTGACATCTTATGTCCAGTATCATTCTCCATGACCATGCAGTCTCCTTGGTTCTCCATTGACGTCAAACAAGGCTCTTGTGCTGAAGTAGTACGCAGTACTGAATACTCCTCAAGAGTTCTGCAAAACTAGTCAGACAGCTGCTTTATATATGGCACAGCAAGGACCAATTCTAATCACTGTTTCACTAACGTCAGTGAATGTGAAACCAGAATGGGAATGGAAGAAGAGGCAGCAAAGTGGCATTGATGCTGTTGGGAGGAGTTTGTGATGTAACAGACAGACAAAGATCAGAGTCAAATGGTAGCTTTTGGGAGTTTGACGAATAGACAGATTGATAAGACAGCAGCATGATTCATTTGTTCCTGAGGAAGATAAACATTAAGGAACTGCACACAGCTCAACAGGTAGCGTCTTTTAATTGCAGTGTTTGGTCGAGTTTCATTCACTGCAAATCGGTTATGTCTTAATTTTTTTTATGTTGTTGTAATGGTCGGTAGTGCATTTTGTGCATTTAACATTGTCATGAGTGAATGGAACAATAAGATGGAGTCTATTTGTTCACTTCTCATTTGGAGGTGATGAAAAAAACACAGTCCCTAATACAAGAGTTTTCTCACCTTTCATTTTTTTTTATAGCTTGTGTTCATTAAATATTTAACGCTGTAATGAAAACAAGCTTGGTATTTCATTTTCGGTTGAAAGGAGCTGATTTGAATTATTGGATCAATTTTGAACAGTGCAGCGCTGCACTGCCCTTCATGCAGATGTGCCATTGTTAATTAAAATCCCTCGACAAATGATTAAAACCTTAGAAAAAACAAACTTTTTGTAATAAAATTAGATTTTTCCTTCCCATTCATAGACATCACATTATGTACACAGAAAATGCTTACAGTGGAACAATGGACCAAGCAAACCCTAGTTAATTAGGCCTAAACTGTATTAAACTGTATTTTATCATGGCAGCTCTGGGACTGAAAAAAGTAAAAGGTGGAACTGCAAACATGGGAGGGAATTGTAAAGCGAAGTGGCACATTTTTGTGACAACTTTAGCCTGTAGTGCTGGCGGCTCCAATGCTCTTTTTTCAAATTACTCCTTTACCTCTCTCCATGCACTCTCCCTTTACTTCTGAAGCCAATCTTTCCACTATTAAGCTGACAGATTTACTCTTGTAATTTAATCCAATCTATCGGAAAGAGCACAAGATATATTCCAGCTTTGGGACAAAGGTCTGCATCATTCTCCGAAAGCTCGGTCAACCAAAACAATTATACAAATGACCTTTGAACGCATTGCCTTAGTTCCTTCATTAGGTTAAGTGGTTCCCTTTTGAGTTAGTACAGTAAGAGATTGCCCGCTTACCTCTCTCTGACCTGACGTCTTAAGAAATGGACTTTAGGGGGGAAACTGACAATTACGAAGAGAGTAAACAGGTGCAAGGTCACGCTAAATCACGTGCCTGACTGGCGGGATTTTCCATGCACCTGCAGAAAAGAGACGCTACCTCTGGTAAGACGAGGGTGGGGGTGTGTGTCTTTCTGTCAATATCAGCTGGTGCGCAATGTCTAATATTAAAGAAGTCTCGAGTTATTGCTCGCCTGAAGTAGAGTACCTTTTGATAAGTTGTTGACCACACAATCTACCAAGAGAGTTCTCATCTGTATTATTTGTAGCCGTCTGTTTGACACCACAAAGCGAAGCTAGCACTAAGACCGCTCTCAACCAACTCTATAAAGCCATAAACAAAGAAGAAAATGCTCACCCAGAAGCGGCGCTCCTAGTGGCCGGGGATTTTAATGCAGGCAAACTTAAATCATTTTTACCAGCATATCACATGTGTAACCAGGGGGAAAAAAATCATAGACCACCTTTACTCCACACACAGAGATGCATACAAAGCTCTCCCCCGCCCTCCATTTGGCAAATCTGACCACAATTCTATCCTCCTGATTCCTGCTTACAAGCAAAAACTAAAGCAGGTAGTACTAATGACTTGCTCAATACGTAACTGGTCAGATGACGCGGATGCTACACCACAGGACTGTTTTGCTAGCACAGACAGGAATATGTTCCGGGATTCATCCAGTGGCATTGAGGAATACACCACCTCAGTCATTGGCTTCATCAATAAGTGCATCGAAGACATCGTCCCCACAGTGACTCTACGTCCATATCCCAAACAGAAGCCGTGGATTACAGGCAACATCCTCATCGAGCTAAAGGCTAGAGCTGCCGCTTTCAAGGAGCGGGAGACTAATCTGGACGCTTATAAGAAATCCCGCTATGCCCTTAGATGAACCATCAAACAAGCAAAGCGTCAATACAGGATTAAGATTGAATCCTACTACACCGGCTCTGACACTCTTCGGATGTGGGAGGGCTTGAAAACTATTACGAACTATGAAGGGAAACTCAAATGCGAGCTCCCCAGTGACGCAAGTCTACCAGACAAGCTAAATGCCTTTTATGCTCGCTTCGAGGCAAGCTACACTGAAGAATGCATGAGAGCACCAGCTGTTCTGGATGACTGTGTGATACCGCTCTCGGTAGCCGATGTGAGCAAAACCTTTAAACAGGTCAACATTCACAAAGCCGCTGGGCCAGATGGATTACCAGGACGTGTACTCAAATCACGCATGGACCAACTGTCAAGTGTCTTCACTGACATTTTCAACCTCTCCCTGAGCAAGTCTGTAATACCTACATGTTTCAAGCAGAACACAATAGACCCAAGGAAGCGAAGATAACCTGCCTAAATGATTACCACACTGTGGCACTCACGTCGGTAGCCATGAAGTGCTTTGAAAGGCTGGTCATGGCTTACATCAACAGCATCCTCCCGGACACCCTACACCCATTCCAATTCTCATGCCGCCCCAACAGATTCACATATGACGCAATCTCAACCACACTCCACACTGCCCTTTCTCACCTGGACAAAAGCAACATCTATGTGAGAATGCTGTTCATCGACTACAGCTCCTGCACTCAACACCATAGTGACAAAGGAGCTGATTGTGGACTACAGGAAAAGGCAGGCCGAACAGGCCCCCATTAACATTGGCGAGGCTGTAGTGGAGCGGGTCAAGAGTTTCAAGTTACTTGGTGTCCACATCACCAAATCAAATGTATTTATATAGCCCTTCTTACATCAGCTGATATATCAAAGTGCTGTACAGAAGCCCGTCCTAAAACCCCAAACAGCAACCAATGCAGGTGCAGAAGCACAGTGGCTAGGAAAAACTCCCTAGAGTTCAAAAATCTAGGAAGAAACCTAGAGAGGAACCAGGCTATGAGGGGTGGCCAGTCCTCTTCTGGCTGTGCCGGGTGGAGATTATAACAGAACATGGCCAAGATGTTCATAAATGACCAGCATGGTCAAATAATAATAATTACAGTAGTTGTCGAGGGTGCAACGAGTCAGCACCTCAGGAGTAAATGTCAGTTGGCTTTTCATAGCCGATCATTGAGAGTATCTCTACCGCTCCTGCTGTCTCTAGAGAGTTGAAAACAGCAGGTCTGGGACAGGTAGCACGTCCGGTGAACAGGTCAGGGTTCCATAGCCGCAGGCAGAACAGTTGAAACTGGAGCAGCAGCACGGCCTGGTGGACTGGGGACAGCAAGGAGTCATCATGCCAGGTAGTCCTGAGGCATGGTCCTAGGGCTCAGGTCCTCTGAGAGAGAGAAAGAGAGAGAGAGCATACTTAAATTCACACAGGACACCGGATAAGACAGGAGAAATACTCCAGATATAACAGACTGACCCTAGCCCCCCAACACAAACTACTGCAGCATAAAAACAGGAGGCTGAGACAGCAGGGGTCAGGAGACACAGTGGCCCCATCCGATGATACCCCCAGACAGGGCCAAACAGGCAGGATATAACCCCACCCACTTTGCCAAAGCACAGCCCCCACACCACTAGAGGGATATCTTCAACCATCAACTTACCATCCTGAGACAAGGCCAAGTATAGCCCACATAGATCTCCGCCACGGCACAACCCAACGGGGGGGCGCCAACCCAGACAGGAAGACCATGTCAGTGACTCAACCCACTCAAGTGACGCACCCCTCCTAGGGACGGCATGGAAGAGTAACAGTAAGTCAGTGACTCAGCCCCTGTAATAGTGTTAGAGGCAGAGAATCCCCTTGGAGAGAGGGGAACCGGCTAGGCAGACACAGCAAGGGCGGTTCGTTGCTCCAGTGCCTTTCCGTTCACTTTCACACTTCTGGGCCAGACTACACTCAATATGACCTGAAGAGATTAGTCTTCAGTAAAGCCTTAAAGGTTAAGACCGAGTCTGTCTCTCACATTGGTAGGTAGACCATTCCATAAAAATGGAGCTCTATAGGAGAAAGCCCTGCCTCTAGCTGTTTGCTTAGGAATTCTAGGGACAATTAGGAGGCCTGCGTCTTGTGACCGTAGCGTATGTGTAGGTATGTACGGCAGGACCAAATCGGAAAGATAGGTAGGAGCTAGCCCATGTAATGCTTTGTAGGTTAACAATAAAACCTTGAAATCAGCCCTTGCTGAAGTGATATGATCACATTTTTTGGTTCTAGTCAGGATTCTAGCAGCCGTGTTTAGCACTTTATCCAGGTAGCCGGAAAGTAGAGCATTGCAAGTAGTCTAACCTAGAAGTAACAAAAGCATGGATTAATTTTTCTGCATCATTTTTGGACGGAAAGTTTCTCATTTTTGCAATGTTACGTAGATGGGAAAAAAAGCTATCCTTGAAACAGTCTTGATATGTTCATCAAAAGAGAGGTCGGGGCCCAGAGTAACACCGAGGTCCTTCACAGTTTTATTTGAGACGACTGTACAACCATCAAGACTAATTGTCAGATACAACAGAAGAATCTCTTTGTTTCTTGGGACCTAGAACAAGCATCTCTGTTTTGTCCGAGTTTAAAAGTAGAACGTTTGCAGCCATCCACTTCCTTATGTCTGAAACACAGGCTTCTAGCGAGGGAAATTGTGGGGCTTCACCATGTTTCATTGAAATGTACAGCTGTGTCATCCGCATAGCAGTGAAAATTTCGAATGACATCCCCAAGAGGTAAAATATATAGTGAAAACAATAGTGGTCCTAAAACGGAACCTTGAGGAACACCAAAATTTACAGTTGATTTGTCATAGGACAAACCATTCACAGAGACAAACATGGACCAGGACAGAACTTGTAGACCAATTTGGGTTTCCAATCTCTCCAAAAGAATGTGGTGGTCGATGGTATCAAAAGCTGCACTAAGGTCTAGGAGCACGAGGACAGATGCAGAGCCCCGGTCTGACGCCATTAAAAGGTCATTTACCACCTTCACAAGTGCAGTCTCAGTGCTATGATGGGGTCTGAAACCAGACTGAAGCATTTCATATACATTGTTTGTCTTCAGGAAGGCAGTGAGCTTCTGCGCAACAGCTTTTACAAACATGTTTGAGAGGAATGGAAGTTTTGATTTAGGCCGATAGTTTTATATATTTTCTGGGTCAAGGTGTCATGTATTGTCATGTTGTGTCTTGTTCCTGTTCTTTCTCTTCACCCTGTCTCCCTCTGCTGGTCGTATTGGGTTGCCTTCTCTTCCCCTCCTTCCCCCAGCTGTTCCTTGTCTTCTCTAACTACCTCGTTCACCCTTTTCCCACCTGTTCCCTTTTTCCCTCTGATTGGGTCTCTATTTCTCTCTCTGTTCCTGCTTCTGTCTTTGTCAGATTCTCGTTTGAGTTTCTCATGCCAGAACCAAACTATCGTCTTGTTTGCTTCAACCTTGTCCTGTCGGAATCTGCCTGTTCATCTGAGGCTACGTGTGATCAGGTACCTCTGTCCTCTACAACCCAGCTAATCCCCTCTGCTGCTAGAAGAGGACTCTAACCCAGCTATTCTCCTCTGCTGCTAGAAGGGGAACTCTTCTGTGATATTCAGAAGGACTTTATGTTTCATTTGTCGCCCTCTCTGCGGGTTGTTTATTTTGCCATCATATCCATTTGAAGAGGATCTATGTCTTACCTGTGTTTCGACATTAAAGAACTCTGTTTTTGTTAAACCGCTTTTGGGTCCTCAATCACGTGCATGACACAAGGTTCGGCTTTTTCAAGAGAGGCTTTATTACTGCCAAACATCCGGTGGATAGAGAGCCGTTTATTATGTTCAACATAGGAGGGCCAAGCACAGGAAGCAGCTCTTTCAGTAGTTAAGTTGGAATAGGGTCCAGTATGCAGCTTGAAGGTTTAGAGTCCATAATTATTTTCATCACTGTGTCAAGAGATATAGTACTAAAACTGTCTCCCTTGATCCTCGCAGAGTTGTGCAGACTCAGGACAACTGAGCTTTGGAGGAATATGCAGATTTAAAGAGGAGTCTGTAATTTGCTTTCTAATGATCATGATCTTTTCCTCAAAGAAGTTCATGAGTTTATCACTGCTGAAGTGAAAGCCATCCTCTCTTGGGGAATGCTGCTTTTTAGTTAGCTTTAGCTAACCATGATTGCTCAAAGAACTATCATGGTCCAAACATACCAAGACAGTTGTGAAGAGGGCACAACAAAACATTTTCCCTCTCAGGAGACTGTAAAGATTTGGCATGGGCCCCTAGATCTTCAAAAGGTTTTACAGCTGCACCATCGGGAGCATCTTGACCGTTTGCATCACCGCCTGGTATGGCAACTGCTCGACATCTGACCATAAGGCGCTACAGAGGGTATTGCGAACAGCCCAGTACATCACTGGGGCCAAGCTTCCTGCCATCCAGGACCTATATAATAGGCGGTGTCAGAGGAAAGCCCATAAAATTGTCAGAGACTCCATTCACCCAAGTTATAGACTGTTTTCTCTGCTACCGCATTGCAAGCGGTACCAGTGCATCAAGTCTAGGACCAAAAGGCTCCTCAACAGCTTCTAACCCTAAGCCATTAGACTGCTGAATAATTCATAAACCCCCCCCCCATACACTGCTGCTACCCCACCTACATGTACAGATTACCTCAACTAGCCTGTACCCCTGCACACTGACTCGGTACCGGTGCCCTCTGTATATAGCCTCGTTATTGTTATTCTTATTGTGTTACTTTTATTTTAGCCTACTTGGTAAATATTTTCTTCTTCTTGAACTGCACTGTTGGCTAAGGGCTTGAAAGCAAGCATTTCACGGTAAAGTCTATACTTGTTGTATTCGGCACATGTGGCAAATAAGGTTTGATTTGATTTGTCCTTCTCCTTTTCCTACAGTCATTCATTCTCTCAATATTTTGCCATTGCAGCAATGCTGGGGGACATTTACTTATTTTCTCTTGTTGTAAGACATCAGAGGAGAATGGGAGAATAAGGAGGAGAGTTTGGTGGAGTGAGAGTGGGAGTACAGGGGAAAGTGGTTAGTGAATAGACTGTCACCGTTTGGAGAGAGAGAGGGAACGAAATGAGAGAATACAGGTACATCTCCCCCAGGCCTATAATCCTGAGATTACTGTTTGCTCTGGGGCCTGTCTGACTGCACTCCGGCCCACCTGCGCTTCACTTCTAATCTCTCCTTCCCCAGCTGTCCACCAATTGATTTTAAGATTCTCTAAATCAATTACTCCTGCTGTCCAAGATCTCATTGCCTGTGAGATACTCACAAATGCATAGGGCCTGTGCACGAATACACACACACACACATACACACACACACACAGTATACGCTTCATACTCTGAATTATTGTGTGCCTGAATGTCAGTTGAGCCAATTCAACTCAACCTCTTTCCCCCGTAATAGTGTGCTGCAAAGCCCCACAGAGTAACTGCAGGTCTCTGTCTGACCCCGCAATTTGGATGGATGTCCTCTGCCACCCTTTATGACCACCATCATCTACACATGATTACAACAGTCAACATTCAAACATTACATCACACTCGCCTGCTCCATTGCTGTAATCCCTACAAAATGGCATAACAAAACGGTCATAACATTATTGTCATGTGAGGCATTCCATGAGTCTCTTCATTGAAAAATCTAAGAAATGACCATACTTGATCCCTTTTCAAGTCCAGCGATGTAAAAGGTTCTGGCCTCAACCTCATAAGATTTACCGTCTCTCCTGTACATTCTGTATATTCTGTAATTTTTTTATCTTACAAAATTCTCAATATACTGTATATTCTCCAGTTATTTCTAGGTGAGATACCCTTCCTCTGTGAGATGTCTAACCCAACACTTGCATTCCATAAACCTATTGAATTATGGATATGGTCGGGGAACAGGGAGCTACAGTATGTGTTTGAGAGAGAAAGAGAGAGCAAGTCCCTTAAATTGACCGTATTATTTATTCATACATTTTTTTTATTAAGTCACGGGAAGTAATAAACAAGGCCACAAATGTATAACTATTAAACTGAGGAAAGAGAAGTTGACACTTTGTCGTGCCAAGTAACTTCTCAAGATGAACCTGCCTGCCCCACAGTAAGTAATTATATCGCTCCTAAAAGCTATGGAGGATGAAGAGAGAAAACTCACTGAAAGCTGGCGTTCCATTTCCTTTTTACTTTCATTCCTTTTTCCCAACATTGTTTGTAGTACCGTCAAGCTCATTCCAGCTGCAGAAATAATTGCAGTTTATTGCCAATTAAACTAATGAGTTTCAAAATACCCCCAAGTGTTCTGTTTGACAAAACTGGAGTTGTGTATATATAGAAGTACATGAAAGTAGAGGGAGAACTCTTAAAATATTCCCCAAAATCAGGAACTGTGATTGGAATGTCACCTTCAAAGATTTTCCATATAGGATCTCTTTGGAGCTGAGATACTCCTGGGCTGTCAATGGTTTTTTATAAGAAAGAGGTACATGGAAATAGTGGAAGAATTCCGGAATATTCCCGGGAATGTCAAATTAGAGGCCCTTCAAACAGGGATCTCTTTGGACTTGGGGTGCTCCTGGGATGTCAAGTTTTTTTTCTCCATAAGGCCCTGTACGAATTTCCAACCAAAAGAGAAAAGTAGTTCTGCTTGACAGATGTCGTCTCTAGGCCTGGCCCACGGCCTGTCGCTTAAGGGAGCATCATTAATAATGTACCATCCGTTTGCTAAACCTGTCTGGAAAATGTGCATAGATTGAGCCTGAGGTGCACCGTTGCTGAACAGTCTGCTGTTAGTTTTTAGTGAGTATATTACAACAGCTGTACATTTATTATGATAACGAAGTGATTGAGATACAACCATGTGAAAATAGAAACATTTTATGTACAGGAGCTTGCAGTACTAAGCACATAGGTCCCATTTATGTTTATGCCTTATGTCCATGAATGCATGTAGACATGATATCTGAATGAAAGCATTTTCTATGAATCAGAATTGTGACTCAATGTTCCAATGTATGTGCTGTGTACAGTAAAGAACTGGATTAATCTTCCCGTTTTCAACCACTGCTATATTGCAGAAAAAGAGCAACAGTGCATGTGGTTGAAAACAATTAAAGGCTAGATCCTTTGTGCATGTATAGCATCACATTCTCAACGATGTTCCCATGAAACATTGAGCGCTACCTCTAATCTGCGATTCTCCTTGCATTGGACTGTGGAGTGATACATTATTTATCAATAGCATGTCAATAGTCATTTTTTACTCTAGGATATACTGGATTTCTGAGACATGATGGAACACTATGGCTCAGCATGTGTGATTCACTGTTTCTCAACAAGTGTTCAATTACTTGGGCTTCCTTCCCTTTTCAATTATACCATAGAACCAGAATAACAAGCCTTGGTCTCAGAAGCAGAGCAGGGCCCAAAAGGGAGTAGGATGGCAGCTCCCAGAGCCTCCATGTATAAGATTCTGCCATAACCTTGTCAATATAACTCCCTTCAACATCAGCTGAAGGGAAGGGATCCATGATGGGTAGGGATCCATGATGGGTGAGGATGGCAAGCGGATGTCAGAAATATTGGTGCAGCAGTCTAAGGCACTGCATCGCTGTGCCACTAGAGATTATGGGTTCTAGTCCAAATCAAACTTTGTTCTAGTCACAGCCGGCCGCGACCGGGAGACCCATGGGGCGGCGCACAATTGGCCCAGCGTCGTCCGGGTTAGGGGAGCATTTGGCCTGCAGGGATGTCTTAGTGCAATCGCGCACTAGCGACTCCTTTGGCTGGTCGGGCGCAGTGCACGCTAACACAGTCGCCAGGTGTACGGTGTTTCCTCCGACACATTGGTGCGGCTGGTTTCCGGGTTAAGTGGGCATTGTGTCAAGAAGCAGTACAGCTTGGTTGGGTTGTGTTTCGGAGGACGCACAGAGTCCACGTGCGAGTTGCAGCGAAGAGACAAGACTGTAACTACCAACTGGAAACCACGAAATTGGGGAGAAAAAAAAAGTAAATACATTAAAAAAAAATATATATATACAGTTGAAGTCGGAAGTTTACATACAGCTTAGCCACATACATTAAACTCAGTTTTTCACAATTCCTGACATTTAATCCTAGTACAAATTCCCTGTCTTAGGTCAGTTAGGATCACCACTTTATTTTAAGAATGTGAAATCTCAGAGTAATTTTACAGAGAATGATTCATTTCAGCTTTATTACTTTCATCACATTCCCAGTGGGTCAGAAATTTATATACACTCAATTAGTATTTGGTAGCATTGTTAAACGTTTCAGGTAGCTTCCCATGATAAATTGGGTGAATTTTGGCCCATTCCTCCTGACAGAGCTGGTGTAACTGAATGAGGTTTGTAGGCCTCCTTGCTCGCACAACCTTTTTCAGATCTGCCCACAAATGTTATATTGGATTGAGGTCAGGGCTTTGTGATGGCCACTCCAATACCTTGACTTGTTGTCCTTAAGCCATTTTGCCACAACTCTGGAAGTATGCTTGGGGTCATTGTCCATTTGGAAGACCCATTTTCATCCAAGCTTTAACTTCCTGACTGATGTCTGGGGATGTTGCTTCAATATATCCACATAATTTCCCTTCCTCATGAAGCTATCTATTTTGTGAAGTGCACCAGTCCCTACTGCAGCACCCCCCCCCCCCCCCCCCCCCCCGTGCTTCACGGTTGGGATGGTGTTCTTCGGCTTACAAGACTCACCCTTTTTCCTCCAAACATAACGGTGGTCATTATGGCCAAACAGTTCTATTTTTGTTTCATCAGACCAGAGGACATTTCTCCAAAAAGTATGATCTTGATCTCCATGTGCAGATGAAAACTGTAGTCTGGCCTTTTTTGTGGCAGTTTTGGAGCAGTGGCTTCTTCCTTGCTGAGCGGCCTTTCAGGTTGTGGAAATAGATACTTTTGTACCTGTTTCCTCCAGCATCTTCACACGGTCGTTTGCAGTTGTTCTGGGATTGGTTTGCACTTTTCGCACCAAAGTACATTCATCTCTAGGAGACAGAACTCATCTCCTTCCTGAGCAGTATGACAACTGCGTGGTATTATTTTTTTTATTTCACCTTTATTTAACTAGGCAAGTCAGTTAAGAACAAATTCTTATTTTCAATGACGGCCTAGGAACAGTGGGTTAACTGCCTGTTCAGGAGCAGAACGACAGATTTGCCACTGATTTGTACCTTGTCAGCTCTGGGATTTGAACATGAAACCTTCCGGTTACTACTCCAACGCTCTAACCACGAGGCTACCCTACGTACTATTGTTTGTATAGATGAATTTGGTACCTTCAGGTGCATGAAATTGCTCCCAAGGATGAACCAGACTTGTGGAAGTCTCCAATTTTTTTTCTGAGGTCTTGGCTGATTTCTTTTGATTTTCCCATGATGTCAAGCAAAGAGGCACTGAGTTAGGTTGGTAGGCCTTGAAATAGATCCACAGGTCCACCTCCAATTGACTCAAATGATGTCAATTAGGCTATCAGAAGCTTCTAAAGCCATGACATCATTTTCTGGAATTTTCCAAGCTGTTTAAAGGCACAGTCAACTTAGTGTATGTAAACATCTGACCTACTGGAATTGTGATACAGTGAAATAATCTGTCTGTAAACAATTGTTGGAAAAATGACTTGTTTCATGCACAAAGTAGATGTCCTTAACAACTTGCCAAAACTATAGTTTGTTAACAAGAAATTTGTGTAGTGGTTGAAAAACGAGTTTTAATGACTCCAAGCTAAGTGTATGTAAACTTCTGACTTCAACTGTGTGTGTGTATATATATATATATATATTTCACCTTATCTGTAAGAGCTCTCTTCAATAGCATGATGGCTAGCACATACTGTACTGTAACACTCATTGGGAACTATTGGTAATACTGAGAAATATGCACTAGGTCTTCATGCATTTGGTATCAACATTTTTTTTTCGCACTTAAATCTGAGTATAAAGAATGTAGTTCTTCACCAAAAGGTTTATTTTCAACATTTTTTATAGATTTTTGGACCTCGACTACTGGCTTGGAACAGAAACTGCTATTTCAACATTGGGAAGGAAAGCTAAAGTAATATAACCTTGAAACTCATAACTGAGTTACAGTATTTAGAGACATATCACAACTCCACAGTACAATCGACTGAGCATTCAACAAAAACATTTGTTCCAGAGGGGGGAAAAATGCTAAATGTCACAGCCGGCGAGATACCAAGATACCTTCCACTATCACTGTTGACTTTTTCCCTCATGTGGAACCGGCGGTCACGCAAAGACATTATCACCTGTTTCAGGCCAGCAGTCTGTTGTATTGGCTGTCCTACGTGTGTGAGGGCCAAGGCCCGGTGTCCTGGCATAGAGGCACGTGGCAGTGTCCCGGTTGGTGCCCCGGTGTCTGGCGTCATCCCGAGGCCTCTGTGGCACTGAGGTTATTAAAAACATAGCCCCCTCCGTCTGGCTGGCTTTGTGTTGCTTTGAAGATGCAGCCTGCCTGGAATTCCATCCTATAAAGTGATTTGAGATTAAAAAAATAAAACGAATCCCGCTATCAGCATGTCTGTCAACTATCGACAATCCCATCTGTCTTTGCTGATAAGACCATTTCGCGCCACGGTCTCTGAATTTTCACAAGGCAAGGCTGATTTTAGATGATGCTCTAAAAGGGGAAATACGATAAAATTAGAAACAGTGTCATTAAAGATTACATTTGGTTAAATGTTTGGCCTAATAGAATTTCCAGTCACATAGCAATCTGAAGATAGGACAAAGGGACTGCCACTATGTTTGGAACTGGAGCCATTCATCTCTCATTTTCTTGTTCTTGCTACTTCAACCTTGGAGTTGAGCTTCAGTGAAGCTGAGATGCTGAAAATAAGAGGTTGTATCGGTGCAAATCTTCAAAAAAGGCAGAGCAAGGCTTTGAATGATGTTCAACATTCTTTATGTCCAATTCCTTTTCCAGTCAATGTGATATTTGAGGTATTGTAATTACTTGGGTGTGGTCAACTACATTACATTTGGTGGAAGCGGTGGGAATACCAAATGTATATTAAAAAAAATTGAATATTGTTTAAGTGCTGTATATATTTTATATCTTGTCACTCAAACTTCAAAATATTTGATATCACATATGGAGTAAAGGTGATCTAGTATTACACTAACTGTGTTAGCTCAACCTTTTATATTCATTACAAAACAGCATGGGATGTCAAAATATCTGTGTCTGTGAGCCAGCATAGTTTCTGAATTATTAATATTCAACAGCATCGAGCACAGACATTTAAAAAAGCAGATAATCAGATGAGAAATTAGATGAATAATTTATGCTTTTGTCCTAGATTTGTGTTCTCTCAAACCAGTCTGTGGCCAATCTAAACAATGTGTTGGAAACACTAAAAGTTTTTGATATCATCACCATGTGTGTTGTTGAGTACTATGGGATGCTGAACATTCATTCACATGCAAATGAACATTAATCATTTAAAGTGTCGAATTTGAATGCACTGACTGACTGGGGACCATATGCTTATTCCCTAGGTATCTGATACCGCTCTAAACATTAATATCCTACCCACTCTGAAAAACATTACACATAACTCATACATCATTCATGAATTAAGATATTAAGTTGAGATGTATTTACAATAAGTAAAATAAGGACAGGTTGTGGGAGTTACCTGTCATTCCTAGCCATGGTGGACCTGCAGCAGAGTTTAAACTCTTGCTCTGGATTATCCAGAGTTCAGTGCCTACAGTAATTGGTGTTCGACTTAAACATACGCTCTTCTACACCCCCACATCCCATGGGGCAACACACAGTTTGACTCGTACACTCCCACCATTCTAGCATTGCGGTGGTGGACTTCGACATTCTACCAGGAACAGAAGCAGTAATGGCCCATTATTTTACAGATCTGTGCACACTGCAATGTTTCCCTGAGGCTGCTACTGTTCGAGAGCAAAGGAGGAGACAATGGTGGAGAAAGTTTAATGCTTGTCTCTAGGAATTCAGTGTTAAAGAGCTAACCTTGAATTCAGTGTTGGATATTCAGTGTTAAAGAGCTAACCTTGAATTCAGTGTAGGATATTCAGTGTTAAAGAGCTAACCTTGAATTCAGTGTAGGATATTCAGTGTTAAAGAGCTAACACTGACTTAAGTGTAGGGTGTTCAGTGTTACATTTGACATATTTAGCTCACGCTCTGAGAGTGAAAAAGTATACATTTTATTACTGGTCCCCTGTAGGAATTGAACCCACAACCCCAGGGTTACACGTGCCATGCTTGATCCCAGTGTTCAAATAGAGCTAGTGTAGGATGTTCATCGTTAGAGCAAACACTGAATTCAGAGATACTGTGTTACCAGTGGTTCTGCTCAGTTAGAGAGACTCTGCTGACTTGCGTGGGATGTTAATATAGAGGGTCCTCCTCATTATGACAAACATGAACCACACAGGCACTGAGCACTGAAGTCAATGTAATTAATTGCCAGCAAAAAAAAATTAACCACTGGACACATTAGCCTCTTGCAATGTGTTTCAGATATTGTGCCAAAGCCACTTGGCTTTATAAGTGGGGTAATAACTATGGGGCTCTGGGAAAGTGACAAAAGTTGCATCAGTCGCATACTATGCAAAGCACATCAATAGTCATAATTTCAAAAGTTATTCATTTGATGATGTTAATACACTTGCATCTCCTCCTTGGAGACCTGAAAAGAGCAGCTACACGAGAGCGAGAGAGCGAGAGACAGAGAGCGAGAGCGAGAGCGAGAGAGAGAGAACAATCAGCAACTGGCAGAAAGTGGGCTTTTATAATTTTTCATCATTTATTCATTTGAAATGCAAAAAAAGGGAAAGCAGATGGATGCACACCAAACTCTCCTCTAATTTGCATTGAAAGGCCTGTAAGGTGAGAGTGAAGGCTGAGGGTTGCTTGTTTCATGGCACAGAACTGTCCCCATTGGGCCAGCTCCCACTCCCACATGTTAGAGTACATGTTCAATGGATTTCAAGGCAAATGTGAGTCCAAACAGTTGCCTGTTCTACATTTATGAGGAGAAAAGCAGGATACCTATTGCATGATCCCTATTGGGCCTTGGTATGGATTCAAGAGAGATTTAATGGCATTAACCTATACTGTTAAATACAGTATTGGACCCATGGACAAGTTCCAAGAGTCTGGTTTTCACATGACTACCCAAGCTATTCCAGCACAGTAACAAAAGGTACTTGATAATTTAGGTATTTTAATTTGAATATAGTACATTTATTAAATTGATACAGCTTACAGGGACAGGAACTGTACCAGCGCTTTGAAAATAGTTTACAGAAGTAATAATTAACTGGACCAAAAACATATTTTGATGTTTCTTTGATGTAACAAAACCTAAACAGCATGGTATCCATCTTCAAAGCGGGACTGAGCAGATGATGATGTAGTGTTTGTGTTGTATGCACAATAACCATATTCCATGCCAAAGAGCATATTTACATTTGCTTTTAAACCTCATATGGATAACACAGTCGTGAGATCTTTTCACATTGTCACATCCTTCTCCACTATCATCTTACCAAGAAATCAGAACACAAAAGTGATCCTTCTATCAGTCAGCTAATTTGTAGACGTTGCTCTTTAATTGGTAGTACCAAATTGACAGATTGCATGATGAGCCTCTGTTTTAGGAGGAGCAAACTTTCCTCCCTGTCACAAATACTTAAATAATTGAGTCATTAGCTGCAGAGCTTTTGTTAACATAACCAACGTAACGTAACGTGCAATACTTGTCAGATCTGCAAAGATCATTCATATTTTATAGCCACAAAATGTCCTGTAATAACGACTGCCCCATTGTCCAATGGGATCACCGACACAATTTTTTTTTCTACAGAACACCAACCGCCAACCTGATTGTCATTTGACCACCGACAATCTTACTAACTATGAAGAAGTTTGTGTCTTGTTGTGGGTGGGAGGTGTGTGTGTGGGAGGGGGTGTGTGTTGGATCAGTGAGGGTGGGGGGAGTCAGGTGGGGGGTGGGGTCAACATGCTGTCCGACACTTTCCCCGACTGTCAAAGGCAATCAGTGTCTGGGAAGTTAATGGAGAACACAAAACCTATTTAAAAGCTACATTTACCACTTGGATGATTCCATTACATTGTGTAATTTCCAGGTGTCACATTTCCCCTCCACACGTCGGTCTTAATGCTCTCCCAAGCAGCCGCTGATTAGTCAGCCTCTGCTGGCTCCCCAAATCCTCTATCCTCCTAGGCCTCCTAACTTCCCACATCCTCCTGGAAGGCAGTCAGAGACACTGAGAAACACTTTCCTAGTTCCTACACGTTAGTCGGTTTAGACCTGCTGGCCTGGGGGAAAAACTTGATACCGGACATTGGCCCTGTGTACAAAATACATAAAAGCTTACTGGTGAGCAATATTGTTGTCAATTCCTTATCAATTCAGGAAGGCTGAATTGAAATTCTGAAATTCCAATTTTAACTTTCCTAGAGTCGATCTCCAATCTAAATAGCACAATAAAGAAAACAAATCAAAATCTGTCTGTATTAAGCTTTTTTTGCATGGGCTGTGTCTCAAGGCCATCAGACTGTTAAATAGCCATCACTAGCACAGAGGCTGCTGCCTATGCACATAGACTTTAAATCACTAGTCACTTTAATAATGTTTACATATTTTGCATTACTCATCTCATATGTATATACTGTATTCTATGCTATTCTACTGTATCTTAGTCTATGCCGCTCTGACATTGCTCGTCCATATATTTATATATTCTTAATTCCATTCCTTTATATAGATTTGATGTGCTTTGGATATATGTTGTGAAATTGTTAGATATTACTGCACTGGCAGAGCTAGAAACACAAGCATTTCACTACACCCGCAATAACGTCTGCTAAACACGTGTATGTGACCAATAACATTTGATTTGAATACACCGTATCCGCCAATGGTGACCTTTCCCATCTGCCGTGAAAGGTGGTCGAGCTCCAGCGGTGTTTGTCAGACCATGAGACACCCTGAAAATCTTTCTTCTAATGAAAACGTCTGAACGGTTTGGCCTACCAGCTAGTATGACCACTCTATGGAAAGATGAGACTCTCACAAACAAGACTCTTCGAAGGTAGCCTGGTACCAGTTTTAAAAATATATCGAAGTATATATGGAAGTAGTTTAATGGCCAAAAAAAGGGGTTAAATATGGGTCTTTAAAAATAGATATTTTGTATTGCTTATAAACATAGCAAAAAAATAATCATCCTCTCATAATCAACTGTGCTTATTTTCAGCAAACTTAACATGTGTAAATATTTGTATGAACATAACAAGATTCAACAACTGAGACATAAACTGAACAAGTTCCACAGACATGTGACTAACAGAAATGGAATAATGTGTCCCTGTTCAAAAGGGGGGTCAAATCAAAAGTAACCATCAGTATCTGTTGTGGCCACCAGCTGCATTAGAGTAACTGATGCCTTGGCAACAGATAATGGGGATTCTTAATAAATACAAATAGTACACATAAAAATAACTGTGGTTAAATTCCCATGTACCGAATAAAGTGCAGCTCCTCCTCATGGACTGCACCAGATTTGCCAGTTCTTGCTGTGAGATGTTACCCCACTCTTCCACCAAGGCACCTGCAAGTTCTCGGACATTTCTGGGGGGAATGGCCCTCACCCTCTGATCCAACAGGTGTGCTCAATGGGGTCGACACAACATTTGTAATGACAAAACCATCAGTAGAGTTAGAAACCCATTTAACTTGTATTCTTTATTCGGTACATGGAAATTTAACCGCAGTTATTTTTATGTGTACTATTTGTATTTATTAAGAATCCCCATTAGCTGTTGCCAATGCATGAGTTACTCTTCCTGAGGTCCAGCAACATTAAGGCAGTTATATACAGTTAAAAAATATTACATTACATTACATTTCATAGCACAAGCACTATGTCATCACGCACAGCCTTTTATATGTAACAAGTCAATTTGATGGAATCCCATTTCTGGTGGGAAAATGAGCAATGCTTTTGCACAGATTTTAGAAAAATGTGCATGAAAACATGTTGGCAATTGGAAAGGAAATCCAACTTATGAGTTGACAAACTGGAAGTGGAATTTTTGTAAATTCATGGTGAAAACACACATCCATGAATGTTTCACCCTGAACTTCTGAAGCAAATTAATTCAAATAAATGTCCTGAAGTAATTAGCGTAATGTGTGCCTCAAACGTTTCAAAGCTTGTTGTGTCCAACTTTGCTCCTACAGTATAGCTTCAGGCAACCAATTGCATCTCCAGAAGTTTAACCGTTGACACTGATGGCCTCAAATCATCCTATGGATCAAAGGTTTGGGTTTTAGTCATTGTAAAAGGAAACATATTCAGTTTATAATAGCTGATTGTTGTGTGCATGTAGTTGAATGACTGACACCAACTTCTTGATTCTGAGGCTGTACAATACGGACACCGTATATACAAGAAGATATGGTACACGGCTTATAATATGTAGCCGGTCTTTTCAGCACCACCGAAGGATCTAAAACTGCCAGGACCATGGACAGCACCCAACAAAGCTAGCTGTGGCATGTCTGAGGTAGCATCCAGGTCTTAATATGCATATCGTACTGAAAGATAACGCTATGGCAATTCGTCTAAGGCAACATTGACTTACTGCTTCAGGGGGAATTTACACAGTGATTTCTTAAGTTGTGCAGTTTTCTCAACACAGCATGTGTACGTGATTCAGTAAATTAGTAGATTGCATTTCTTTTGCAAGCTTGCATTCCACAGTGAAACTTGGGCTAACTTCTCACTCGCTTGTTTCACACTAGTTTTTAAGAAATAGCAACCTCCAAAGCAAATGGAGATATAATGCAAACTACTGTGGTCTCCCATTGTCACAACCTGATTTGTTTCACCTGTCTTTGATTGTCTCCACCCCCCTCCAGGTGTTGCTTCCCCATTATCCCCTGTGTATTTATATCTGTGTTCTCTGTTTTTCTGTTGCCAGTTCGTCTTGTTTGTCAAGCCAGCAGCGTTTTTGTGTCTGCTCCTGCTTTTCCTCAGTCTCTCTTTTCTCGTCCTCCTGGTTTTTGAGACTTTACCCACCTGCCTGACCACTCTGCCTGCCCCTGACCCTGCCTACTGTCCTGTACCTTTGCACCTGTTGCTGTACTAAACATTGTTACTTCGACACGGTCTGCATCTGGGTCTTACCTTGATAACTGAAAACCATGGCAAATGTAGACCTTATTTTCCACCATAATTTGCAAATAAATTCATAAAAAATCCTACAATGTGATTTTCTGGATTTTTTTTCCGTTTGTAATAGTTGAAGTGTACCTATGATGAAAATTACAGGCTTCTCATCATTTTAAGTGGGAGAACTTGCACAATTGGTGGCTGACTAAATACTTTTTTGCCCCACTGTATATCCACCATACGAAAGGTTACAATAGTTTATAGCAAGTTTTATAGTGCACCATAATGTAAGTGTATCATAAGGCCTTATACATGCACTCAGAAGGTATTTCATGTGTTTGCCTATTGAAAACAGCTAAGTGTTACCATCATTTCTATACCAATCAAATAACTCAACACTTAACAATCAGCCATGGATTCCCAGTGAGGGAGATAGTGGTCGAGATAACCTCCAACAGTTTGTCAAAGGAGACGTTGATGTTTAATCAGGGGGGAGGACATTGACTTGTGGTCATCCTCCGACCCAGGAAATCAATATCGGTTGCAATCAAGCGCTTGATTTGATTTGTGACCCGAGGTGCCTCTGTTCGCCAGGTCATGCAGCACATGAGGGAAAAGCCAACCCCAACATTTTAGCCCTGTAGACCACCATTCCCTTTGAGAACAGGAAGACCTATTGATTCTTGTTCTTAGTTTTTTTGAAGGCTTGTCATTTTTTCCCATCATGCCAAGTTCATCATCGATGGAGTGCAAGCACTTCCTCGTCGTGTAAAGGTCACAAGCCTTTTACGGTGTGTTATGTGTCAGAGACAGTCGGCTTAATGTAACATCTTACTAGCGAGGCTTTTTATGTACTCAAGGTGAGATCGATTCCGATCAAACAGCCTCTCTTTGTGAAGATATGTAGGCATATGGATGGATGAACCGAAGAAGAGGTCTTTTAAAATGCAATGTGTCACGAACCGGTTCGAAGCCCACAACGTGGAGATAAGGAAAAACAAAAACATATAATGGTGTATGTAGTCAGTAGTATTGTGAGTGTGAGTGTTTGCATGCATAGATGTGATAATGAGGGGTGTTGAAAGGTGCCAAAGCAAGAAAACAAACTAAATGGCCTCAAAAAATGCCACAACCAAAATCCAACAATGTGTCTGCCTGGAGAGAGTCTCCTCAATGAATGGGGAAGAGGTGTATTTATTTATTAAAAAATAAGGGTATAATTGATTCCAGGACAGGTGATAATTTCTTATTGAACTAACATGGCCCACAGTGCAAGTTCTAATGTTATCAGAATAAATACACAGGAATCATGGGAAAGATACAGAAATTACAATAAATAAACAGCTAAGATACAGGGTTGGTAGCACAAAAACTAGAATCACTCTATTACTACAACTATTATCAATGACTTCTTATAGCAACACTGCTTCATGATATGTGGCGCTGTCTCTTCCTGACAATAAAGGCTGGAAAGGAGGAGATGAATAGATACAGAAATGACAATAAGTAAACAACTGGGATACTTTGCACAAAACCTAGAATCACCCTACCTTAACTTATGCTACTATGGTCAATGACTTCCTATAATAGCACAGCATGCTATGTCAAGCTTTCTCTTCTCTTGCTGACAATAAAAGGCTGGTAAATAGAAAAGCAATAGTAGGGAAACACCGGGGGGCGTCGCCTGCTTTTACTGCTACGGATCTACCCCAGTGCAAATTGCAGGTCAAGCAGGTTGATTTGCGGGTTTAGCGTCGTCGTCCCCCCACCCCCCCGAAGTGACTGCTGAATCGGCCACTGTCGGGAGAGTATATTAAAAGCACCCAAAGGGCCACTAATGATTCTCTCTCCACCAATGTGCGGCTCGCCCAGGAAATGTCCCGTGCCTTAATGAACAATTCAGAAGCTAACGATCAATTAATGTGTATGTTAAAGAAATGAAACCCGGTCACTTGAAATGTAACCATAGGGCTCGAGACCATAATTGTTAAGCACTATTGACAGATCAAGTGTGTTGTAAAAAAAAAAATGATGTAACAGAATAACAAAGACGCAGGACGTCATCTATCTTGTCTGACTGGGGGTCAGATGCAGTACAGTGTGCACCAGATAACATCCCTCATGTCTATTACGGCGCAGTGCTTTTTTCTGTCCTGCTGACTAACTTGGGGCAATCCGTCAGGAATTCATCATTTATCAATCTCCGAGATATCCCCTCTGGCAGGAGAGAGCCGGATTAAGCTTGACGCCTCGGCTTTGCCCAGAGAGAAGAGGCCAGTGGGGACTCCCCAGCCTGCCTGCTTGTGCAGATCTGGCAACACTGGACACCTTTCATAAAACTTGAGTCACCGAGGGTAATAAATGACAACTACGATATTTCCTGATCCTCACCTGCTTCTGTGAACACACTCTCTCTAACCGCAGCGCCTCCCTCAGCCTGCTAACCATGTCGAAAGCATCTGGGAATAAATATAGAGCAGTAGCGCATGCCCACTGGGGTTGAAATTTAATGAATATGCATGTGCACTTTGGGATGTAGCTATGTACTGTATGTATCATTGCATGTAGAACTTGGCATGAGTTCGCCGCTTGCATAATTTGAATCGCATGATCTCAAAATAGAAGCACGGCTAATGTACAGACCATAAATAGCTTGTTTGGAGGGGGCATACACTGAGTGTACAAAACATTAAGAACACCTTCCTAATATTGAGGTGTCAACCTAAAAGGTGTCGGAAGTGTTCCAGCAGGATGGTGGCCCATGTTGATTCCAACGCTTCCCACAGTTGTGTCAAGTTGGCTGGATGTACTTTGGGTGGTGGTCCATGCTTGATAAACACAGGAAACTATTGAGTGTGAAAAAGCCAGCATCGTTGTAGCTCTTGACACAAACCAGTACGCCTGGCACCTACTACCGTACCCCGTTCAAAGGCACTGAAATATTTTGTCTTGTCCATACACAATCCATGTCTCAATTGTCTCAAGGCTTAAAAATCATTCTTTAACCTGTGTTCTCCTCTTCTTCTACACTGATTGAAGTGGATTTAAACAAGTGACAACAATAAGGCATCATAGTTTTCACCTTGATTCACCTGGTCAGTCTATGTCATGGAAAGAGCAGGTGTTCTTAATGTTTTGTACACTCAGTGTATATCTCCCATTTCTTTGCATGTAAGTGGTTTTGTTTGAGACCAGGCAAGGAGTTATACAGTGTATACTGTACACTGAATGTATCAATAACTTAAACTACAAATTGGAAGATTGCCTGGCCAATAACATCATGGAAAAGCCCCCTGATTGTACATAGGAAATTATTTCCTTCATTTACAAGAGTTACAGTAATGTCAGTCCATTCTAAACCTTTTTAACAAGGAGTAAATAGTTCATATATAACCGTTGCATACATACCAGACCTGTGTAATATGCAGTATGTTGTGTCATTGTTTTCTGTATCAATATCTTTTCTGTATACATTCAGTTTTTCATCATTTCAACTCATCATTTCAACAAAATGTATAGTGTTAAAGGCCCAATGCAGCTGTTTTATATCATTATCAAAACATTTTTGGGTAACAATTAAGTACCTTACTGTAATAGTTTTCCATTAAAATGGACAAAAAATAGCTTTTTATTAATAAAAAAAATATTTCTCAAGCAATAATTTTGCCAGGACTGTCTGGGAGTGGTCTGATTGGGTTTGGAACTCTTTGTAGCCAATTTACCACCTGGTGATTTCACCAAGCAAACCTGCTAATTAAAAAGTCCTGTGTAGATGGTATTTTCATCCAGAAACTATCAGGAAATAACACTGATCAAATGTTTTCACAC
Organism: Oncorhynchus mykiss; assembly: GCF_013265735.2. Taxonomy (NCBI): domain Eukaryota; kingdom Metazoa; phylum Chordata; class Actinopteri; order Salmoniformes; family Salmonidae; genus Oncorhynchus; species Oncorhynchus mykiss. Next base: position 38,554,025 of record NC_048566.1, read on the forward strand.
TTGTACAGCTGTAGAATATGATACAAAACAAAATAAAAACTGCATTTTGGTAAGGTAATAAAACAGGCTTATATGAAAGAAAGAAGCAGAATAAAACAAACGCTACAGGCGCAACAGTCAAGGAGGGAATTTCAGATATTTTCTTGACCCAGAAAATTTGGTTTGCCATGCGAGCCACAATAACAGAAAAATTATGGAACAGGGAAAAATCTGACTTATCAAAGTTACAGCATAAGATAATCATGGCAAAGGTGACATGCTGTGCACATGAGATTTGAGAAATTAGATTTGCAAAAGCCTATGTTCTCTGTATTGTAAAAAATAACCATCTCCACATTATTTGCATCTGGAATAAGCCCCTGCACCACCCCGACCCCACATCTGAACTGCATATTAAACACTGAATCCTGTATTTTAATGAGCCAAAATGACAGAGGCAGGCTATTTCAATGTTCTACTATGTGTTTTTGAGGTTTGAGCACCTTTCACAAACACCCTTCACCTCCAATGTCTACCACATCCCTCGTCCTCTCTTCTGCTCTCTGGCATGCTGTCTCTCTCACAAGCCTGCTGCCAGTGACTTTGAGTGCCTACTATACAGACAACACCTGACACCATGGCCACAAGACCACTCACACTTACAGCACCTGCACGATAAGATAACACAAGTCTTTCCCTGGCTAGGCTGGCTGCAGTACAGCGTTTTTTTTTTTCACCCTCTAAATGTTCCTCTTGTTTGGCTTCAGCCACATGATGATGCAAGGAGCCGGACAAAGATTTTATTAGCTACAATTAATTTGTCAGCAGAGAGGGTTGAGACCTAAAAAATAAGCTGCTGTGTTTTAGGAAGCCATTTATCTCTATGCGCCACATCGTAGAGGAGGGGGGGATGATGCCTGTGCTGCTCCACTGCCTTGCTAGATTACGCTTAGTATTGGCTGTGGATGGGAATCGATAATGGGGCATCTGTGGGGCATCATTTTACACTAAGCACATTCCCCATAGGTGATTCATGGACCATCTTTAAGAACACATTGTGAAAGGCTATTTTCGTGTCACAGATGGGTCATGACGTCCTGTACCAAGAGGAAAATGGGTAATGTTTTTTAGACTAATGTGTTTGCATGTTGCCTCCAATTGATTTTGTTTTGCAATCGTGGAAATTCATATGGTAATCAGAGTTTCTCTAAATGGATGGAGGCAGGTATACTACAGCCATTAAAAGGTTTCAGACTATATCAGACTGAGACCTACGCTACTCTCATGAGATTTCAGATATATTGTTACGAAAAAAAATATTGCAGTCAGAGTGCAGTACAACTGCAGTATGCTGCAAATGCTGAGTCCAAAATATATACATGTATATATGTTTTAATTTTGCAATGTAACTGCAGTTATTATGCAAATACTGCGTCCAAAATACTACAGTCGGCTGCAGTTACTGCACATTTATTGCAGTTTCAAAACCGCAATATTTTTTGTAAGGGTAGCTTTGAAAACCTGAGGAGAAGGGATTTGCTCGGTCAATCGGCAAATCCCTTTCAGATTTGGAAATCACGGCTCAATCACTGCTCCATCCAAACTGCTCAGTGTTTTTTTTGTCACTAAAAGACAGAACGCTCAATGCTCGCTGGCTGTGATTGTACAGTGAAGCTCCGTCCTCTCATCAACCAGCACTTCAGTTCAGACAATCATCCATGCCCTTACCTGTGTTTCTCTCCTATCCATCTCCATGGCAACCGCATCTGCTTGATCAGGCTTCTATTCATCGAGTGACACTCCAATGACCACTTCATGGATCAATGAAACGCACCCATCTGGATAAGAAAATATAGGAGATTTATAATAATGATAACACAGTTGGTGTTCGGGCCTGTTTCAAGTCCAGAACATTTTAAATTGAAGCCTGAAGTGAAGTGATGAAAAAAGCCCAGTGAAATGGGGAATCAATATGGAGGATAAAGATTTGACTGTTTACCAGAGCGGGAAATTCCAGTTCCTTGATCCCAGTGGAAGGTTAAAGGTTAAAGCAGCTTGGCCCTTCCCCAATATGCTTATCGGGAAACACATTGCAAATTGATTTATTTTTATTTTTATGTTTTTGGATTGTATGGGGTGTTTTATGGTTTGTGAGAGTATTGGTGGAGTGATAGGTGAGGGACTCATATCCATTCATACATCTGCTAAAAAAATCGACAGTATAATATCCGGGTCACTGCCAGTCTTCGCAAAGCATATTTAGGACTAGAGCAGTCCCTATGGAGTTATGTGTTGAGTCATGAGGCCAACTAAGGGAGTGTCAATAAACAGTGTCCAAATTAGGACAGCCACAGAGGCCCTCGGGCTTCCCACTGCTGTCTAATTCAATTGTTCCTTCATAGTCAACCAACCCTTCCAGCCAACTAAACATCCAACCAACCCTTAGGCAAACAGCTGGGTGGCTGGCCTACCAACAGTGACCCTGTGTAGCTAGTAGCTACCATCGAGAGTTCCCTGAAAAATGAATTACCTCCACAAATTGAACCAAGGCTAAATCCATAATGTTAGGGCTGATCCATCATTATCTCTTCTGTTAAGTTTGGCTTTCTGTTATGTAGCTGCCAATGTGCAGCTAAAAGATTTGGACAAATGAACATGGTTGTATTTAATCCTTTTTAACTGCAGTGCCATTCACCTGTCCATTTTATCACATTTAGCAGCTTTGTTGTGAATGCTCTTGGCATACAAACTGTTACTGATAACATAAGTCAAAAATTAAAATAGAAAATAAAAGTTATTTATTTTTTACTTAACACTTTTTTCTTCTTTAGCTTCTTAAAGCATTGTTGGTTAAGGGCTCGTAAGTTGTACTTGGAGGATATGACAAATAACATTGGATTTGAATAACCCTTTTTGCCTGTTGTTAGCGTTTATCAGTAATTTGAATGACCCTGTGTACTAGTAGGAAGAGCAAAACCAACACATGAATAACACATTTTGGATTCCTATGGAGGAGATATTTAAAATGTGACTAGAACTCCTGCTGACCATGGATTACTCATTCAGTTTACAGCAGATATGTGCCTTACTGCTGTCACTGCCATTGCAAGGAGTCCTCATTTGTTGAGTGTTACCATGTTGATGCTAGCTCAAGGCACTGTGGGGTTCCTGGAGATATTGTATGATGGAAGAGATTGTCGTAGGCTGATGTGCTAATGAAAATCTGAGACTGATATTAACACTAACGTGTAATAGCGGTTTAGTCTGCTTTACTGTCGTTCTATAAAAAATAAAAACAGAGCTACCCAAGCTCACTTTCAACAGCTTCCCAACACTGGATTATCAGTCTTGATTAAAGGAGCAATGACATGTACATTTTTGACAGACTTTACTTGGACATAAGCCAAATATAAGCACACACAAACAATTCATACTTGCAAAATATTGAAAATTCAAGAGCCTAAATGATCATTATAAATACTCAAGGGTAATAGGCCAATGCTAAACGCAGAGTGAATTAAGAAAGTAACTCGTTTTCATCTTGTTGCAGGTCATTATCTCAAAGAGAATAAGGCATCAAGACATTCTCTCTACGACAAACAAAGTCTGACGAACTTCCATGGTAAACAAAAGTCTAATGGCTGTCTCGCTTGAGTGACTGATATTCACACGGACCTGTAATATCGACGTAATCTGCTTTACTGTCGTTATTTGTTGCGTATATTAAAACGGCATGCTATGTGCATAAACCACTCAGGGAAATTACTATGGCGAGGAGTCCTAAGAATAACAGAGCTACCCTATTGACCCTACATAAAAGGTGACTGTACAATCAAAATATTGTACAGTATGTTTTAAGTCTGGTTCCACTACCCCAAATAGAGCTACCTACTGTAAACATGTCCTCCTGAGAGGAAATACACTGGACAACGACACACAACAGGGTAGGTCTGTGCTGGAGCAGCAACATTGCTCTTACAACAGAGGTAGCTAGAGTAATAGCGCATGACAGGACCCTTTCCTGATCTGCCTTTGGGCAGTGAGTCATGTGTGGTTTTAGTCAAGCTGGCCCTCACAGGATCTCTCCATTCCAAAGCATATTCTGTCAGCAACCTTCCTCCCCCTACATCCTTCTCATGTCACCTTTCAATCCTCTACCATGGCTGATCCACTTGCCCCTAAGCCAAGACCAGAACTGACAGTGACCGCTCAGGCTAAGGCCTCGGGCCTTCGTAACGCATCATCTGCACGCTGGCAGAATGGGCCATCCAACTCCATCTACCCCGATCACATATGACAGTATGAGGACTGCAGACTTTCGGAAAGGCTGTTTGTGAACAGGCTGTGACAGCAACACTGGCTAACAATACACACTGCTGCAGAAAGCCAAGCTATTTTTATCAGCCCAAACCCAACCAGGTGATAGACGGAGGACGAGGCAGCAGACTCCGACCAAAGGAAGTAGCAGCGTCAAAATAATATTTTTTAAAATGGGGAAAAAAACATTGACATCACAACAAGAGAATATCACCTTTCTGTTTTAATTTATAGCCAACACCTTAGCTAGTACCACTGCTGTCTGCAGCACCAGTGATAAAAAGTTAATGGAAGTCGGACATCCAGGCAGAAAGCCGGAGACACAATTAAGCAGATAATGCCAAGGATCCTTTTATGGAGGGACATTGTCCCATTCAGGGGAGAACAATGACTGCAATCTTTCACATGGCTGTCCAGTAGTATAGGCACGCTCAGGAGGCTGGCGAGAGGCCAGCCAAAGTTCTGCTATGAAGGGAAGCCAAAATTAACATGAGCACTGAAACAAGGAAGCTATGGGAGACAGGATTACGATGTCACAGTAGCTGCCGTTCAACAGAAGCATCCCACCACTGCAGTATTAGTCTTGATTAGATGACAGACAGATTGTATTTTGTTTTAAATGAGCAATGACATGTCAATGTCACATTGCCTTTTTGACTGACACAAGTACTTGGAAATTAGCCAAAAATACGCATATAAAAACAATTTATAGTTGCTAAATATTTAAAATTCAAGAGCTGAAATTCTCATTCTATATACTCGAGGGTAATAGGCCAACACGAAATGAAATGTTGCAGTTCATTATCTCAAAGAGAATAAGGCATGAAGACATTCTCTCTACGACAAACAAAGTCTAACGAACTTCAATGGTAAACAAAAGTCTAATGGCTGTCTTGTGCGAGAGAGATTATTTTAGCATTTCTATTCAATGCATAAAAGGCTCCAGTAGCTTAATATTTCCAACTCAAATCAAAGGAATTATTAAGCAACAAATGATGTGCTATTTTTAGGAAATAAACAAGACATTAAGACAACAAAAATATAAAGTACTTATGAGTTTTGGTGAAGTACTTGGTCACACTTTATTAAATAGTCTTTCATGAATTTTCACTTTCATGTTAAATTGGGTAATAATACTGAGAGAGAAAATTCATAAAGAAAATCATGTATTTTGGTCACAATCCTTTACATTGGAGTATGTTCTCCAAATGATATGTGGTCATAGAGCATTTAATTTGGTAACAAATGTGTAATTACTAGATGAGTCAAAATTATCTGTACTTTATAGTAGCCAGTAGCATACCATCCTGCATCCCACTGCTAGCTTACTTCTGAAGCTAAGCAGGGTTGGTCCTGGTCAGTCCTGGATGGGAGAACAGATGCCACTGGAAGTGGTGTTGGAGAGCCAGCAGGAGGCACTTTCCTCCGGTCTAAAAATGTCCCAATGCCCCAGGACAGTGATTAAGGGCATTGCCCTGTGTAGGGTGCTGTCTTTTGGATGGGATGTTAAACAGGTGTCCTCTCTGTGATCACTAAAGAGCCCATGGCACTTATTGTAGGGATGTTAACGCCTGTGTCCTGGCTAAATTCACAATCTGGCCTTCATACCGTCATGGCCACCTAATTATCCCCAGCTTACAATTTGCTCATTCATCTCCCAAGGTCTTTGCTATAAATGAGAATGTGTTCTCAGTCAACTTACCTGGTAAAATAAAAAATAGTACCTGGCAGAATTGCTTCAGAATCAACCAAATTATTGTGAATGTTAATTGAATCCAGTTCAGTGGACATTGTTTTGAGAGCTCTGTAATTTCCTGTAATTCACTCAGATGTAATATAATATGCCTAGTTACTGGCCGTTTCTATTTTCAGCATATCTGCTCAGCCAATCACCATTATACTTAATTAAAAATATGGGAATTGATGGAAACCTATGATTTGAGACTAAATAAAACAAAATTATTCAGCTAGGCAAGTCAGTTAAGAACAAATTCTTATTTACAATGACAGCCTACCGGGAAACAGTGACTGCCTTGTTCAGGCGCAGAATGACAGATGTTTACCTTGTCAGCTCGGGGATTCAATCCAGCAACCTTTCGATTACTGGCCCAACGCTCTACCTGGCACCCCTCTATTAATAAGTTGACCTTTGACCCCTGGCTTGCTGCAGTCTCTTATCATGATTGGCCAATCCTCAGGTTGGGTTGGAGCTTCATTTCTCAGAAAGAATTCAGTTGTATTTTCAGCTGCAGTGGAAACATTGTGTAATATCAATATGATTATTGATTTCCATGCTTAATTATTTAGCAAATATATTGACTCAAAAAAGTGCCACATACAGTAATGTAAGAGAAATCCATTGCTTTATCGCCAACCTTGCATGGTCAAAAGGCCATAAACATATATAAGTAGATAATGATTTTCATGCATGGAACAAGAGCAGACTGTCCTAACTCATCTAGACAACGAGGCTCAAATTGCCAGTGTTCCAGCTCAGCAAATCAAGTTCTGTGTATTTGTGTGTTGCACACATGCACACACACACATAGTTGCCAGGCATGCAACCATACGAAGAATGATGATCAGGGCTAATGACATGAGAGACGGTGTAACCACAGTGATAAACACAGCAGCTTGTGTCTTGTAAGGAAAATGAGAGGGTGCAATGAGGCATGATAGCAGCAGCAGGGAAGACTACACCACAGTATCATCTAATTTCTGCACAAATGTGTGTGTCCTCTGCTGAAGACACACACCCACAGCCATGCACCCGCACAGGTTATCCATCCATGAATTAATGCAAGTCAGTTGTTGTTTCTGCTATGCATCCAACCTTACATTAGTACAGTTTATTGACTCCTTGTGAAATGGACAGTAGAATGCTGCTCCTCTACAGCAGGCTGACAAATTGTGATCTATGGTGAGTTAAACTGCTCACATGGGCACCCTAGCCCATCCATTTATCACAGTGTAACTGTAATCAACGTTTATCTGGTTCAGATCACGGCTACGCAGCATTCCATTTCAGTTGTATTAAGTGCACATATGGAATTCAAAATACCATAGAATATTGCTTCTATCAGTCCCTCGTGGTTCTTTATGTAGGCTTACAGTATTTAGTGGGAATGTTTCTTAATTATATCATCAGTATTACTATTAAAGGATCATGTCTATCCATACAGTACTCATCCATATACAGCTGAAGTTGGAAGTTTACAAACACCTTAACCAAATACATTTCAACTCAGTTTTTCACAATTCCTGACATTTAGTCCTAGTAAAAATTCCCTGTCTTAGGTCAGTTAGGATCACCACTTTATTTTAAGAATGTGAAATGTCAGAATAATAATAGAGATAATTATTTCTTTCAGCTTTTATTTCTTTCATCACGTTCCCAGTGGGTCAGAAGTTTACATACACTCAATAATTATTTGGTAGCATTGCCTTTAAATTGATTAACTTGAGTCAAACGTTTCGGGTAGCCTTCCACAAGCCTCCCACAATAAGTTGGGTGCATTTTGGCCCATTCCTCCTGATAGAGCTGGTGTAACTGAGTCAGGTTTGTAGGCCTCCTTGCTCGCACACGCTTTTTCAGTTCTGCCCACAAATTGTCTATAGTATTGAGCTCAGGGCTTTGTGATGGCCACTCCAATACCTTGACTTTGTTGTCCTTAAGCCATTTTGCCACAACTTTGGAAGTATGTTTGGGGTCATTGTTAATTTGGAAGACCCATTTGTGACTAAGCTTTAACTTCCTGACTGATGTCTTGATGTTTCTTCAATATATTCACATACTTTTCCTGCAGCAAAGCACCCCCACAACATGATGCTGCCACCCCCCGTGCTTCACGGTTGGGATGGTGTTCTTCGGCTTGCAACCTCCCCCTTTTTCCTCCAAATATATTTGTCCCCATGTGCAGTTGCAAACCGTAGTCTGGATTTTTTATGACTGATGTGGAGCAGTGGCTTCGTCCTTGCTGAGCGGCCCATCAGGTTATGTCGATACAGGACATGTTTTACTGTGGATATAGATACTTTTGTACCTGATTCCTCCAGCATCTTCACAAGGTCCTTTGCTGTTGTTCTGGGATTTATTTGCACTTTTCACACCAAAGTACATTCATCTCTAGGAGACAGAACACGTCTCCTTCCTGAGCGGTATGACAGCTGCGTGGTCTGGCTGATTACTTTTGATTTTCCCATGATGTCAAGCAAAGAGGCACTGAGTTTGAAGGTAGGAAATACATCCACAGGTACACCTCCAATTGACTCAAATGATGTAAATTAGCCTATCAGAATCTTCTAAAGCCATGACATCCTTTTCTGGAATTTTCCAAGCTGTTCAAAGGCACAGTCAACTTAGTCGATGTAAACTTCTGACCCAATTATAAACAATTGTTGGAAAAATGACTTGTAAATTACAAAGTAGATGTCCACACCGACTTGCCAAAACTATAGTTTGTTAACAAGAAATGTGTGGAGTTGTTGAAAAACGAGCTTTAATGACTCCAACCTAAGTGTCTGTAAACTTCCGACTTCAACTGTGTACCTTATATCCATATAGTAACCACGTGTACTGTTGGATACTACTCATACTTAAGTTTTAGCCTTGAAATCTGGACTGAATGTTCCACTCAAGAAAGAAACTTCACTGCCGTCAATATTGCTTTCGATTATGATCCAAACACGAAGTGAAAAAGGAAACCTGGGGGAGGTAATGATAAAAAAAAGAAACCTGAGGACTTCGTTTGACATGATTAGATCTTTTCACATGGCCAATGAGAAATGTATCGTGCTGCAGCTGCGCTCTAATGAGTACTGGCCAGAGATGAGGGCTGGCCTCCCTGTCTGTCCAGCCTCTGTGTTTGTCAGTCACACACACATACACGCACATGTGCACACGCGTACGCTTGTACATATTCTCACACGTACATACAAACACACACACATTCACACATCACACACGTACGGACACACACACACGCACTGTACACACAGTGCAGCAGACACACACCATACACACACATGCTTACACACACTTACAGTTCATACCCTGGATGCATATCCTGCCTGTGTGAGCACTATCGAAACAAATAGTATTTTTTCCTTCATTTGGACCTAGTGTAAGGCTTGAAACGGCAGCAACAGCACTTCCTTAAACAAGCCAAGAGTTTATATACCATACCCATTGTTATGCTAAGATGCATGGATTGGGGTGGCGGAGGAGTTCCAGATGTGTGAGTGATCATGAATGACAAAGGGATCTGTGTCGAAAAACTGGTGAGAGTGCAGTGGTGGTGGTTGGTGTTGGTGTCGTTGAGCGCCGGCGGGTTCCTCTGTGACCACGTAGCTACTCCGAGAAGCCTGTCATCTGATACAGAGCCCTGTGTAAGCACCCTTGGCACCGTTAGAAGACCCCTAATAAGGAGAAGGTCTTATGAATTATAGATCCCTGTATAGTACCCCTCCACAAGCAACACAGTGCTCCTTTAAGATACATATTCCCTTTAAATCCAAAGGCTTTGCTCTCTCTCAGTCTTGGCTTTCTGAGTACAGCTCTAGCTCTCCGAGGCACGGAGCAATAGATGCCCCAGAATGAGAAACCAATTAGGGGCTGCTGGTTCCCTCAACCCATTTTCCTTCCCTCCTTCCTTCTACCTTCCTACCCCACACACTAGGCTATTCCATGATCCTTTAACTTCTCTCTGCTGGTTGGTGCTAAATCCCTCCTCAAGCTTGTGCTCCATTCTAGACCGAGTCTACACCAGGGCCTATCCACTGTGTGTCTTGGGTTCTAGGTGAAGCTACCTCCTGCTCTTCATGCTCCCATACTCAATAATCAGACCCCATGGATGGGCTCTTCTGACAGATTGGCAACCCACTACCTGCTATTACTCTGAGTTCAATCATGCTGTTTGCTACCAGACAACAAAACAGTGCAATGGCCTCTAGATTGCTAACAGTGTGAATTCCATTTAAATGCATTAGCATGAGCTTGCTGACATGTGGCAGTCAGTGTGAGGTTTTTGATGGGATTACCCTGATGCCTGATGGTCAGTCTATTCCCTTGCCTCATCAGGAAGCACCACCAATTGCAAATCAAGGACAGACCAGGGTCTGTACTTAAGAAACTGTTTCCCAAATGGCACCATATTCCTTATATGTAGTGCACTACTTTTGACCAGGGTCCATAGAGAAGTATTGCACTACGTAGTGAATAAGGTGACATTTGGGACAAAGCCAAAAATCTAGGCTACATGTAAGAGTATCACCTGACTGATGGTAATATATATTGGCAAGGAGGCCATGACATTCTGTCACGTCCTGACCTTAGTTCCTTTTGTATGTTTCTATTTGGTTGGTCAGGGCGTGAGTTGGGGTGGGCATTCAATGTTTTTGTTCTATGTTTGGTATTTCTATGTGTTTTGCCTGGTATGGTTCCCAATCAGAGGCAGCTGTCAATCGTTGTCTCTGATTGAGAACCATACTTAGGTAGCCTGTTTTCCCACTCTTGTTTGTGGGTGGTTGTTTTCTGTTTAGAGTATGTACTTCGCTATTTTGTTTTGTGTGTTTAATTAATAAATTAACATGGACACTGACCACGCTGCGCATTGGTCAGACGACGAGGAGATCCGTTACACATTCACAGTCCAATGCTGTTTCAGCCGTATTCAGCCCATGTGTCAATAGCATCCACAGATTGTCTGTAGACTGTATGTATAAACTTTAACAAGAGAGTGATGTAGATACAGTATGTGGTCATTGTGACAGCTTGGGTTGTTTCACTGATGTCCTATCTCAAGGAATTCAGGCCGGGCAGGCCTGAAATACATTTTCTGTAGTTTGTCAGGGAGCCAAATGATGCCGGACCAGTCAGCCATGGTATTCACATTAAGACAGATACTGTAGTTAATGACGGGTAGGTTACAGCCCTGAATATGAAACCGTTAAACTGATAAATCTACAGCGCAAATTAACCTCAACATTGATCTGCATACGCTAATCTGTATTTTTAAAGCAGATACTCTCTAAACTCCTACCTAAGAACCTTTTTAAATTACGAATTGGACATTGGAGTAGCGCAGTTGACTCAGAAAGAGCAGACTAGAGAAGATCTCTTTCCAAAAAAATGAAAGACTTACTATAGCAGTTGCTTTTGTTACATTCCCCTGGCTATTTGAATAGGGATTCGGAAAAAGACTGGAATTCAGTATCAGTTGTGGGCCCACAAATGACAGTGCAGCCAGACCTGGTATTCATAGACAAACCTACTGTACCTTCAGGCTGTACTTCACTTATATGTCAGCACACAGACAGTATCCATTCCATACTTCTCACGCTGCACTCTCTCTCCCCCTCCCTCAACGGCAGGTCAGAGGGCTGAGAGATAAACAGGGCTACATTGAAATATTCAAAGGCAGTCGATGCCTGGCCCAGCGTATTAATGCCTGGGTCAGTTTCCAGGTCTTCAGGTGTATGGATGAAGATGGATGAGGATGCTGATGAGGGTGGATGAGGTGATAGTACAGGCTCAGTGCTATCAGTAGCTTGTCTGTTCCCTAACAGGCAGAGCCCTCTCCTGGCCATTCTGGCTCCCCATTGCTCAGTTTCTCTGGTAATTCTGGCAAATGCCAGATGGGCTGGACAATTATTTTCTTGGGTGTGCAGGTTAAAATTGGCAAACAAAAACAGTAATGTTATGTATACAGTTGAAGTCGGAAGTTTACATACACCTTAGCCAAATACATTTTAACTCAGTTTTTCGCAATTCCTGACCATCTTAGGTCAGGATAACCACTTTATTTTAAGAATGTGAAATGTCAGAATAATAGTAGAGGGACTTATTTCAGCTTTTATTTCCTTCATCGCATTCCCAGTGGGTCAGAAGTTTACTTAAACTCAATTAGTATTTGGTAGCATTGCCTTTAAATGGTGTAACTTGGGTCAAACGTTTCGGGGAGCCTTCCACAATCAGTTGAGTGAATTTCGGCCCATTCCTCCTGACAGAGTTGGTGTAACTGAGTCAGGTTTGAAGACCTGAAGGGGGAGGCTTGCAAGCCGAAGAACACCATCCCAACCGTGAAGCACGGGGTTGGCAGCATCATGTTGTGGGGTGCTTTGCTGCAGGAGGGACTGGTGCACATCACAAAATAGATGGCATCACGAGGCAGGAAAATTATGTGGATATATTGAAGCAACATCTCAAGAAAGGAAGTTAAAGCTTGGTCACAAATGGGTCTTCCAAATGGACAATGATCCCAAGTTTACTTCCAAAGTTGTGGCAAAATGGCATAAGGAAAACAAAGTCAAGGTATTGGAGCGCCATCACAAAGCCCTGACCTCAATCCTATAGAAAATGTGTGTTTAGAACTGAAAAAGTGTGTGCGAAGACCTGCTCGCACACACTTTTTCAGTTCTAAACACAAATTGCAGTGAATTCTGAGTGAAATAAAGTCATACACCAAGTAGATGTCCCAAACATTGTGTGCCTTTTGCACACAATGTATATAGACTCTCCTTTTTTCTACTGTATTATTGACTTGTTAATTGTTTACTCCATGTGTAACTCTGTGTTGTCTGTTCACACTGCTATGCTTTATCTTGGCCAGGTCGCAGTTGCAAATGAGAACTTGTTCTCAACTAGCCTACCTGGTTAAATAAAGGTAAAATAAAAATAAAAAACTTGCAAAAACTATAGTTTGTTAACAAGAAATGTGTGGAGTAGTTGAAAAACAAGTATTAATGACTCCAACCTAAGTGTATGTGAACTTCTGACTTCAACTGTATATATATATACAGTGCCTTGCGAAAGTATTCGGCCCCCTTGAACTTTGCGACCTTTTGCCACATTTCAGGCTTCAAACATAAAGATATAAAACTGTATTTTTTGTGATGAATCAACAACAAGTCGGACACATTCATGAAGTGGAACGACATTTATTGGATATTTCAAACTTTTTTAACAAATCAAAAACTGAAAAATTGGGAGCGCAAAATTATTCAGCCCCTTTACTTTCAGTGCAGCAAACTCTCTCCAGAAGTTCAGTGAGGATCTCTGAATGATCCAATGTTGACCTAAATGACTAATGATGATAAATACAATCCACCTGTGTGTAATCAAGTCTCCGTATAAATGCACCTGCACTGTGATAGTCTCAGAGGTCCGTTAAAAGCGCAGAGAGCATCATGAAGAACAAGGAACACACCAGGCAGGTCCGAGATACTGTTGTGAAGAAGTTTAAAGCCGGATTTGGATACAAAAAGATTTCCCAAGCTTTAAACATCCCAAGGAGCACTGTGCAAACGATAATATTGAAATGGAAGGAGTATCAGACCACTGCAAATCTACCAAGACCTGGCCATCCCTCTAAACTTTCAGCTCATACAAGGAGAAGACTGATCAGAGATGCAGCCAAGAGGCCCATGATCACTCTGGATGAACTGCAGAGATCTACAGCTGAGGTGGGAGACTCTGTCCATAGGACAACAATCAGTCGTATATTGCACAAATCTGGCCTTTATTGAAGAGTGGCAAGAAGAAAGCCATTTCTTAAAGATATCCATAAAAAGTGTCGTTTAAAGTTTGCCACAAGCCACCTGGGAGACACACCAAACATGTGGAAGAAGGTACTCTGGTCAGATGAAACCAAAATTGAACTTTTTGGCAACAATGCAAAATGTTTGGCGTAAAAGCAACACAGCTGAACACACCATCCCCACTGTCAAACATGGTGGTGGCAGCATCATGGTTTGGGCCTGCTTTTCTTCAGCAGGGACAGGGAAGATGGTTAAAATTGATGGGAAGATGGATGGAGCCAAATACAGGACCATTCTGGAAGAAAACCTGATGGAGTCTGCAAAAGACCTGAGACTGGGACGGAGATTTGTCTTCCAACAAGACAATGATCCAAAACATAAAGCTAAATCTACAATGGAATGGTTCAAAAATAAACATATCCAGGTGTTAGAATGGCCAATGACCTGAATCCAATCGAGAATCTGTGGAAAGAACTGAAAACTGCTGTTCGCAAATGCTCTCCATCCAACCTCACTGAGCTCGAGCTGTTTTGCAAGTAGGAATGGGAAAAAATGTCAGTCTCTCGATGTGCAAAACTGATAGAGACATACCCCAAGCGACTTACAGCTGTAATCGCAGCAAAAGGTGGTGCTACAAAGTATTGACTTAAGGGGGCTGAATAATTTTGCACTGCCAATTTTTCAGTTTTTGATTTGTTAAAAAAGTTTGAAATATCCAATAAATGTCGTTCCACTTCATGATTGTGTCCCACTTGTTGTTGATTCTTCACAAAAAAATACAGTTTTATATCTTTATGTTTGAAGCCTGAAATGTGGCAAAAGGTCGCAAAGTTCAAGGGGGCTGAATACTTTCGCAAGGCACTGTACACACACTGCATTCGGAAAGTATTCAGACCCCTTTACTTTTTCCACATTTTGTTACCTTACAGCGTTATTCAAAAATTTTGCAAATCAATATACATATACTTAAGTATTCAGATCCTTTACTCAGTTCTTTATTGGAGCACCTTTGGCAGCGATTACAGCCTTGAGTCTTCTTGGGTATGATGCTACAAGCTTGGCACACCTGTATTGGGGGAGTTTCTACCAATCTTCTCTGCAGATCCTCTAAAGCTCTGTCATGTTGGATGGGGAGCGTCGCTGCACAGCTATTTTCAGGTCTCTCCAGAGATATTTGATCGGGCTCTGGATGGGCCACTCAAGGAAGTTCATAGACTTGTCCCGAATCCACTTCTGCGTTGTCTTGGCTCTGTGCTTAGGGTCGTTGTCCTCTTGGATGCAAAACATTTGCTCCAATGTGAGGTCCTGAGCGCTCATGAGCAGGTTTTCAGCAAGGATCTCTCTGTACTTTGCTCCGTTCATCTTTCCCTTGATCCTGACTAGCCTCCTAGTCCCTGCCGCTGAAAAACGAGTTCAATCTTGGTTTCATCAGACCAGAGAATATTGTTTCTCATAATCTGACAGTGTTTTACTGAGGAGTGGCTTCTGTCTGGTGACTCTACCACAAAGGCCTGATTAGTGGAGTGCTGCAGAGATGGTTGTTCTTCTGGAGGTTCTCCCATCTCCACAGAGGAACTCTGGAGCTCTATCAGACCTCCCTGACCAAGGCCCTTCTTCCCTGATTGCTCAGTTTGGCCGGGCGGCCAGGTCTAAGAAGAGTCTTGGTTCCAAACTTCTTCTCTTTACGAACGATGGAGGCCCAGACCTGCACCTCAACACAATCCTATCTCAGAGCTCTAAGGACAATTCCTTCGACCTAATGGCTTGGATTTTGCTCTGACATGCACTGTCAACTGTGGGACCTTATATAGACAGGTGTGTGCCTTTCCAAATCATGTCCACTCTGTTGATTTTACCACAGGTGAACGACAGTAAAGTTGAAAGAACATCTCACGGATTATCAATGGAAGTATATGAAAGTATTCAGACCCTGTGCGATGAGACTACAAATTGACCTCAGGTGCATCCTGTTTCCATCAATCATCCTCGAGATGTTACTACAACTTGACTGGAGTCCAAATGCGAGGGCCATTGTGAGGGCAAAGGCCTATAGGTCTCATGGGTTGTAGCCTACAAGTGCAAAGAAATAGGGCAATTAATTTACTGTTGGACAATTACATGGCTACTAGCAGTGGGAATTATATTAAGAGTTAGCAATCTAGTTAATGTTTTTAGTTTCCATTTCCTCAGGTGTTAAACCACAAATCAATTAGCCATTGATATTAGTGCACAGAAAAATGGCTGCTGCAGCACTCCATCACTCTCCTACTTAGTCAAATAGCCCTTACACACCCTGGAGGTGTGTTGGGTCATTGTCCTATTGAAAAAAAAAAATGATAGTCCCACTAAGTGCAAACCAGATGGATGGCGTATCTCTGCAGAATGTTGTGGTAGCCATGCTGGCTAAGTGTGCCATGAGTTCTAAATAAATCACTGACAGTGTCACCAGCAAAGCACTGGTAACTCTAATGAACCTATCCTCTGCTGCAGAGGTAACTCTGGGTCTTCCTTTCCTGCAGCGTTCTTCATTAGAGCCAGTTTCATCATAGCGCTTGATGGTTTTTGCAACTGCACTTCAAGAAATGTTCAAAGTTCTTGACATTTTCCGGATTGACTGACCTTAAAGTAATGATGACTGTCATTTCTCTTTGTCACGACGTCGGTCCCTCTCCTTGTTCGGGTGGTGTTCGGCGGTCGATGTCGCCAACCTTCTAGCCATCATTGATCCATTTTCATTTTCCATTGGTTTTGTCTTGTCATCCTACACACCTGGTTCCAATCCCATTCATTACATGTTGTGTATTTAACCCTCTGTTTCCCTTCATGTCCTTGTCAGAGATTGTTTGTTTTATGTAGGTGTGTTATTTGTTCTGGAGTGCGACGGGTTTTGCACCCTATTATGTTATTTTTGTATACTTTGGTTTTCTGAGTTTATTTTTAATGTTTATTAAACAGCTCAGTTTTTACCAAGTTAATTCTGCTGCGCCTGACTTCCCTGCCACCAGCAGCATTACACAATCTCTGACCACACTATGGAGTCAGCAGGAGAGTGTCATGACGTTGGCCTCTTTGGGTATAGCAAGCCCCATCCCCCTCTCCCTGCCTCCCCCTTTCCTCCTTCAACTAGGTTGCTGTGGTCAGAGAGACGTCGTAAATTCCTGAGGATCTCCTCATGGACACACAGTATAGAGAGAGTACATTTTCATAGAGGACAAAGGAAATCCTTCCACCTCACAGAACTTGAGGTACGAACAAATGTCATGTTCCGGAGAAAGTATAGAAGATCAGTGAAGAATCCAGCTACGAACTGGTCCGTTTGTCACAACTTGGGGAAGCTCATGGGAGACGGTGTGACCACATTACCATAATGTTGTTTATATAATAGCCTCAGATATGAGGTTTACATCTAATTGTTGAATAAGATGAATGAGTGAGTATGATACTGTTTGTATAATTGTGTAATATGATTTTGGACTGTTTAATGAAGAAAATACAATTCACTTTTGATTTGAACTAAATCAGAGGACCGCCCCTGAGCCCAGTTAGGGTCAGGCCTCCTGGGACAGCCCTTTTTCGGCCCTTCCGAATAAAACCCCCACTCGGGTTTTCGATCAGCAGACTGAGCTTACCTCAATTACGAGATGGCTAAAGGTTGCGGACCATGTTTTTCTCCATTAGGAGGACAAAGGTTGCTGAATCTTTTAACAATACCACGTGGTTAAACTCTTAGACTATCGATACCAACAGAATAAGAACAAGTCTTTGATAATAATTACTAGTCTCCAGCTAGAAATTCGGTAACATTGAACGCAAAGAACGACAACCGCCGAAATATCTACTCTATAACGAATCAAATTAATGTCACTCTGAACCAGCCACTATAACCACGACAGAGGGAGAGAGACTGACAATTCTACAAAAGAAACAGACTTTTCACCAGCGATCAAGACGACACACTGAGCGTAAATATATATATTGATTGCAATTGTTCACAAATGAGTGAGCGTTCATGTGCAAAGGATTAGCATTTCAATTGTTGTAATTATCACTGTGTAGTGACTTCTTAGTCGACCCCCATTTCCCCTTTTGTCTAACAAGCCACGATGCCGGTTTAGCCCACTAGGGCACATTCTCCTATCATTTCTTGTAACCATACATACTGTATGTTTATGCATTTCTGTGAATTACTTAGTTAGTAATAAATAAATGATTTAAGACAATTGATGTATGGATGACTCATAGTGAAGACTGGGTTCGTGCAGATAACCAACAATTTAGGACGATTGGAATGAGACTAATGTGAGGTAAAGTAAATAATTAATTAATTCGAAGACTAATTGATCAGATAAAATATCTGAATATTTTTCCTTGGTGCCCCGACTTCCTAGTAATTACGGTTACATGATTAATTAGTCTAATCGCGTAATACTAATTACAGAGAATCTTTGATAAAAACTATAAGTCTTCAGTTAATGATAGTAAAGACACGACACCCCGGCCATTGAGGTGGAGGAGCGCATCCGGTAGCATGCAGCAATGCTTTACCAACTTAGCACTGCCATGGATCGCGTTGTCCAAACTATGGACCGCTGGGAGAGACAGGGAGTTTTTCCAGCGCCTCCACCAGCCCAACCGGGGTCTCTCTTGAGCGCCCCTTTCCCGCCTGAACCAAGTGGATTCCGTCTCTCCTTACCCCAGGAGTACGACGGGAGGGCTGCGAACTGCCAGGGTTTTTTGTTGCAGTTGAACCTTTATCTGACCACCGTCCACCCGGCTCCATCGGACCATGAGAGGGTGTCTGCCCTCGTCTCGAGCCTCACCCCGGGAGAGCCCTGGAATGGGCCAACGCCGTGTGGAGAGAGGGAGATGCGGCATTGGACCAGTTTGAGGAGTTCACCCGACGTTTCCAGCCAGTCTTCGACCACCCGCCCGAGGGTAGAGCGGTGGGTGAGTGCCTCTACCATCTGAGGCAGGAGACGAGGAGCGCCCAGGAGTTCGCTCCGGAGTTTAGGACCCTGGCTGGATGGACGCGAGGACGTCCGTCGGGAGCTGGCCTGCAGAGACACCACCCTCACCACCATCAATTTCATTGATAGATCATTAGCTCATAGTTTAGGCACCCCCATTTTCCCCGTGGATGTGCCCTTCCCCGTCCATGCCTTAGATAGTCGACCATTAGGGTCAGGGGTGATTAGGGAGGTCACCGCGCCTCTGGGTATGGTGACGCAGGGGGGTCATACGGAGAGAATTAGTCTCTTCCTCATTGACTCTCCAGAGTTTCCCGTGGTAATGGGCCTTCCCTGGTTAGCCTGTCATAACCCCACTGTTTCTTAGCTACAGAGGGCTCTCACGGGGTGGTCGCGAGTGTGCTCAGGTAGGTGTTTAGGGATTTCCGTAGGTGCTGCAATGGTGGAGAGTCCAGACCAGGTCTCCACCGTGCGCATTCCCCCTGAATATGCCGATTTGGCTCTCGTCTTCTGCAAAAAGAAGGCGACTCAATTACCACCTCATCAACGGGGGTGATTGTGCAATAGACTTCCTGGTAGACGCTGCATTTCCCAGGAGTCATGTGTATCCCCGCTCACAGGCAGAGACAGAGGCTATGGAAACATATGTCTCCGAATCCCTGCTCTAGGGGTACATTCGATCCTCCACTTCACCCGCCTCCTCAAGTTTATTTTTTAGGAAGAAGAAGGATGGGGGTCTGCGCCCGTGTATTGACTTGTGGTTTGAATCAGATAACTGTGAGGTATAGTTACCTGCTACCGCTCATAGCTACAGCGATAGAGTCAATGCACGCGGCGCACTTCACCAAACTAGATTTCAGGAGCGCTTACAACCTGATGCGTATCCGTGAGGGAGACGATTGGAAGACAGCTTTCAGTACCACCTCTGCGCACTATGAGTACCTCGTCATGCCGTATGGGTTGATGAATGCGCCATCAGTCTTCCAAGCCTTTGTAGACGAGATTTTCAGGGACCTGCACAGACATGGTGTAGTGGTGTATTTTGATGACATCTTGATATACTCAGCTACACGCACTGAGCATGTGTCTCTGGTGCGTAGAGTGCTTGGTCACCTGTTGGAGCATGACCTGGACGTCAAGGCTGAGAAATGCCTGTTCTTCCAACAGTCCGTCTCCTTCCTAGGGTATCGCATTTCCACTTCAGGGGTGGAGATGGAGAGTGACCGCATTGCAGCCGTACGTAATTGGTCGACTCCCACCACGGTAAAGGAGGTGCAGCGGTTCTTAGGGTTTGCCCATTACTACAAGAGGTTTATCCAGTGTTTTGGTCATGTGGTATCTCCCATTACCTCACTGCTGAAGGGGGGCCTGGTGCGCTTGCAGTGGTCAGCTGAGGCGGACAGGGCTTTTAGTCACCTGAGGGCTCTGTTTACCTCGGCTCCCGTGCTCGGTGCTCTCTCAGCGCTCGGGTACGCCACCGAAGCTCCGCCCCTGTGCCTTCTTCTCGAAGAAGCTCAGCCCGGCGGAGCGAAACTATGATGTGGGGGACCGGAAGCTGTTGGCTGTCGTCAGGGCCCTGAAGGCGTGGAGACATTGGCTTGAGGGGGCTAAACACCCTTTTCTCATCTGGACTGACCACCGTAATCTGGAGTACATCCGGGCGGCGAGGAGGCTCGCCAGGCAAGGTGGGCCATATTTTTCACCCGATTTGTATTTACCCTTTCATATAGACCATGCTCTCAAAATGTTAAGGCAGACACATTGTCCCGGCTGTATGACACAGAGGAGCGGCCCATGGATCCCACTTCCATACTCCCGGCCTCTTGTCTGGTGGCACCGGTAGTGTGGGAGCTGGATGCGGACATTGAGCAGGCATTGCGTACAGAGACAACTCCCCTTCAGTGTCCGGCTGGGCGTATATACGTTCCGTCTGCTTTCATCGACCGGCTAATCTATTGGGACCATATGTCACCCTCCTCAGGTCGGATGGTGCGCTTTCTTAGAGAGAAGTACTGGTGGCCCACTTTAGCTAAGGACGGGAGGGTTTATGTTACCTCCTGCTCAGTGTGCGCCCAGTGCAAGGCTCCTAGACACCTGCCCAGAGGTAAGTTACAACCCTTACCCGTTCCACAATGACCATGGTCGCACCTGTCAGTGGATTTCCTGATTGATCTTCCTCCTTCACAGGGAAACACCACTATCCTGGATCGTTTCTCTAAGTCCTGCCGTCTCCTCCCTCTGCCCGGTCTTCCTACAGACTGTGGAGGCCTTGTTTACACACGTCTTCCGGCACTACGGGGTGCCTGAGGATATAGCGTCTGATTGAGGTTCCCAGTTCACTTCAAGGGTCTGGAAAGCGTTCATGGAATGTCTGGGGTCTCGGTAAGCCTTACCTCAGGTTTTCACCCTGAGAGTAACGGGCAGGTGGAGAGAGTAAACCAGGATGTGTGTAGGTTTCTGCGGTCCTATTGCCAGGAGCGGCCGGGGGAGTGGGCAGTGTTCGTGCCCTGGGCAGAGATGGCCCAGAACTCGCTCCGCCACTCCACCACAAACCTTACCCCCTTCCATTGTGTATTGGGGTATCAGCTGGTTCTGGCTCCTTGGCATCAGAGTCAGACTGAGGCTCCTGCGGTGGACGACTGGTTCCGACACGCTGAGGAGACATGGGACGCTGCTCATGTCCATCTTCAGTGCGCCATGCTGCGCCAGAAAGTGGGCGCAGACCGTCACCGCAATGAGGCCCTGGTGTTCGCACCAGGGGATCGGGTCTGGCTCTCGATCCGAAACCTGCCCCTACACCTGCCCCGACAGAAGCTGGGTCTGCGGTTTGTGGGGCCATTTTAAAGTCCTGATGAGAGTGAACGAGGTATGTTATAGGTTATAGCTTCCCCCCGATTACCGCATTAACCCCTCGTTCCATGTGTCTCTCCTCAGGCCGGTGGTGGTTGGCCCACTCCAGGAGTCTGAGGTGCAGGAGGTTCCTCCGCCCCTTCTGGACATTGAGGGGGCCCTGGCGTACTCCGTTCATTCCAAACTGGATTCGAGACATCGGGCGATGGGCCTTCAGTACCTCATGGACTGAGATGGGTATGGTCCGGCGGAGAGATGCTGGGTTCCAGTGGAGGACGTGTTGGATCCTTCTATGCGGCGAGATTTCCACCGTCTTTATCCGGATCGCCCTACGGGTCATCCCCGAGGTCGGTGCCGACGCACAGCTGGAGCCGCGCATCGGGGGGGTGCTGTCACGACTTCCGCCGACGTCGGTCCCTCTCCTTGTTCGGGTGGTGTTCGGCGGTCAACGTCGCCGACCTTCGAGCCATCATTGATCCATTTTTCATTTTCCATTGGTTTTGTCTTGTCTTCCTACACACCTGGTTCCAATCCCATTCATTACATGTTGTGTATTTAACCCTCTGTTTCCCCTCATGTCCTTGTCAGAGATTGTTTGTTGTATGTAGGTGTGTTACTTGTTCTGGTGTGTGATGGATTTTGCACTCTATTATGTTACTTTTGAATACTTTGGTTTTCTGAGTTTAACCTTTCTGATCTCCCCATCCCGGATCCGGGATCGTGAATACAGACTCAAGCTCATTACCATAACGCAACGTTAACTATTCATAAAAATCGCAAATGAAATGAAATAAATATGCTAGCTCTCAAGCTTAGCCTTTTGTTAACAACACTGTCATCTCAGATTTTCAAAATATGCTTCTCAACCATTGCAAAACAAGCATTTGTGTAACAGTATTGATGGCTAACGTAGCATTTAGCATTAGCATTCAGCTGGCAACATTTACACAAAAAAACAGAAAAGCATTCAAATAAAATCATTTACCTTTGAAGAACTTCAGATGTTTTCAATGAGGAGACTCTCAGATAGCAAATGTTCAGTTTTTCCTGAAAGATTATTTGTTTAGGACAAATCGCTCCGTTTTCTGCGTCACGTTTAGCTATGAAAATCCTGTATCCAGGATTGTGTAAATCTATCAGCAAGCTCATTAGCATAACACAACGTTAACTATTTATGAAAATCGCAAATGAAATGAAATAAATATGCCATCTCTCAAGCTTAGCCTTTTGTAAACAACACTGTCATCTCAGATTTTCAAAATATGCTTCTCAACCATAGGAAAACAATCATTTGTGTAAAAGTAGCTAGCTAGCGTTAGCATTTCGCGTTAGCATTTAGCGTTAGCATTAGCGTTAGCATCCAGCACGCAACATTAACAAAAACATAAAAGCCTTCAAATAAAATCATTTACCTTTGAAGAACTTCTGATGTTTTCAATGAGGATACTCTCAGTTAGATAGCAGATGCTCAGTTTTTCCAAAAAGATTCCTTGTGTATTAGAAATAGCTCCGTTTTATACATCACATTTGGCTACCAAAAAAAATCCGAAAATTCAGTCCTCAAAACGCGAACTTTTTTCCAAATTAACTCCATAATATCGACTGAAAACATGGCAAACGTTGTTTAGAATCAATCATCAAGGTGTTTTTCACATATCTCTTCATTGATACATCGTTCTTGGACACATGCTTTCTCCCCTGAATCAAATGGTAAAGTAGAAGCAGCTGGCAATTGCGCACCGAATTCGACGCAGGACACCAGGCGGACACTTGGAAAATGTAGTCTCTTATGGTCAATCTTCCAATGATATGCCTACAAATACGTCACAATGCTGCTAAGACCTTGGGCGAACGACAGAAAGTGTAGGCTCATTCGTTGCGCAATCACAGCCATATAAGGAGAGAATGGAAAACAGAGCTTCAGAAATTCTGCTAATTCCTGGGTGATGCATCATCTTGGTTTCACCTGTAGAATGAGTTCTGGGGCACTTACAGACAAAATCTTTGCAGATTCTGAAACTTCAGAGTGTTTTCTTTCCAAAACTGTCAAGAATATGCATAGTCGAGCATCTTTTCGTGACAAAATATCGCGCTTAAAACGGGAACGTTTTTTTATCCAAAAATGAAATAGCGCCCCTAGAGCTCTAACAGGTTAAAAAAAAAAGGTTTATTTAACAGCTCCGTTTTTACCGAGTTCATTATCCTGCGCCTGATTTCCCTGCCACCAGCACGCACCGCATTACACTCTTTGCTTATTTGAGCTGTTCTTGCCATAATATGTGCTTGGTATTTTACCAAATATGGCTATCTTCTGTATACCACCCCTACACAACTGATTAGCTCAAATGCATTAAGGAAAGAAATTCCACAAATTAACTTAACAAGGCACACCTGTTAATTGAAATGCATTCCAGGTGACTACCTCATGAAGCTGTTTGAGACAATGCCAAGAGTATGCATAGCTGTCATCAAGGTAAAGGGTGGCTACTTTGAAGAATCTCAGTATAACACTTTTTTGGTTACTAAATTATTCTACATACTACATGAGGGTGGGTAGCAACACATCTGCCATGCTGATCCTCAACACTGCAGCTCCACAAGGGTGCGTGCTCAGTCCCCTCCTGTACTCCCTGTTCACCCACGACTGCATGGCCAGAAACGACTCCAACACCATCATTAAGATTGCAGATGACACAACAGTGGTTTGCCTGATCAACGACGAGACAGCCTATAGGGAGGAGGTCAGAGACCTGGCTGGGTGGTGCCAGAATAACAACCTATCCCTCAACGTAACCAAGACTAAGGAGATGATTGTGGACTACAGGAAAAGGAGGACCGAGCACGCCCACATTCTCATCGACGAGGCTGTAGTGGAGCAAGTTGAGAGCTTCAAGTTCCTTGGTGTCCACATCAACAACAAACTAGAATGATCCAAACACACCAAGACAGTTGTGAAGAGGGCACGACAAAGCATATTCCCCATCAGGAAACTAAAAAGATTTGTCATGGGTCCTGAGATCCTCAAAAGGTTCTACAGCTGTAACATCGAGATCATCCTCACTGGTTGCATCACTGCCTGGTACGGCAATTGCTCGGGCTCTGACCGCAAGGCAGAGGGTAGTGCGTACGGCCCAGTACATCACTGGGGCTAAGCTGCCTGCCATCCAGGACCTCTACACCAGGCGGTGTCAGAGGAAGGCCCTAAAAATTGTCAAAGACCCCAGCCACCCCAGTCATAGACTGTTCTCTCTACTACCGCATGGCAAGCGATGCCAAGTCTAGGAAAAAAAGGCTTCTCAACAGTTTTTACCCCCAAGCCATAAGACTCCTGAACAGGTAGTCAAATGACTACCCGGACTATTTGCATTGTGTTCCCTCCCCAACCCCCACAAACCCTCTTTTTATGCTGCTGCTACTCTCTGTTTTTCATATATGCATTGTCACTTTAACTATACATTCATGTACATACTACCTCAATTGGGCCGACCAACCAGTGCTCCAGGCTATCTGCATTGTGTCCCGCCACCCACCACCTGCCAACCACTCTTTTACATTAACTTTCATGTTCATCTGTAAATACGAATAAAACTGTCAAATTATGAGCCCAGTTGGTTTAAAGACAGCAACCTTCTTGCTAGCCATGATTGGCTGAGATAATGAGTGCGCTGGACATGCCGAGAGATGAGTTCAGATTGGTCTGCTATATAGCACGCTTCTGTCTATTTGAGCTGGTCAGTATGAGTAGGTAATCCTGTCTAACGTGGCATTTAAAAAAATTTAAAATATTTGTTTTGCGGCCTCCCGGGTGGCGCAGTGGTTAAGGGCGCTGTACTGCAGCACCAGCTGTGCCATCAGAGTCCTGGGTTCGCGCCCAGGCTCTGTCGTAACCGGCCGCGACCGGGAGGTCCGTGGGGCGACGCACAATTAGCCTAGCGTCGCCCGGGTTAGGGAGGGCTTGGTCGGTAGGGGTGTCCTTGTCTCATCGCGCACCAGCGACTCCTGTGGCGGGCTGGGCGCAGTGTACGCTAGCCAAGGTGGCCAGGTGCACGGTGTTTCCTCCGGCGCATTGGTGCGGCTGGCTTCCGGGTTGGATGTGCGCTGTGTTAAAGAAGCAGCGGCTTGGTTGGTTGTGTATCGGAGGACGCATGACTTTCAACCTTCGTCTCTCCCGAGCCCGTACGGGAGTTGTAGCGATGAGACAAGATAGTAGCTACTACACAATTGGATACTACGAAATTGGGGAGAAAAAGGGGTAATTCAAAAAAAATATATATATTTGTTTTGCGTAGTAAAACTGCATAAGTGTTGCTCTCCACTTTCTGGAGGACCGAGTTTTGAAATCTGTGGAATTAGAGTATGATAGCTAAGGAGACGAAGAAAACACCTTTCTCCGGATTACATCTTCAAACGAAGGGCAGCCATGGCATCGGTGACAGGGAGACGTGTCCATCCATTATGTATAGGGGTAAAATAATCTAGCTTGCTACATTTTCAGATATTCCATGTTTCTCATTTTTACAGAAAGTGGTTTCATTTCAAGATAATGTGTACTGTTGGCTCGCTAGCTAACGTTACGTGTATGATCTTATTATTCATATCTCAGAGCCATTTGCATTGCTGGTTTTAGTCTAATCTTAGCTAGCTAACAGGTTAAACCTGGTTGCTTAGCTACCTGCTGATTCATACAGGATAGTAACATCGTGAGTTGGGATTAAGGTTAATTGTTTAGCTAGCTAGCCAGCTACACGTCTTAACAAAAAACTTCAATATGCAAGTATGCATTTCAATAGAATGCCACAACTGTTGATAGATGTAACTGGTCAATTCGCTCTGGCTATCTACTCCGATTTCAGAACATGGGTACGATAGGCTAGCTAGCTACATTTTCAGATATTACGCATTTCTAATTTTGACAAAGTCATTTTAATTTCAAGTTAAAGTGTACTGTTAGCTAGCTAGCATTAAGTGTGTGAGCTTATTATTCTATCTCAGAGTGATTTTGCTTAGCTAGTTATAGCTTAATGTTATTTAGCTAACATTGAACCTGGTTGGTTAGCTACATGCTGATTCATGCAGGGTAGTAAAGTCATGAGTTGGGACTATGGTTCTTGGTTAACCTAGCTAGCTAGCTACATGTCTTAACAAAAGACTCCACTATTCAAGTAACCATTTCAGGCGTTTTCTTAAATTCAGTCTGGCAATCTACTACTAACACTCTGTCTCATCTGATTGTGCCAGAGTGCAGAATAACTGATGAATTTACAAACTGACATATTCAATGGGTGTTGAACAGTGTCAGTAAAAGTCTGCAAAAAAAGTGTAATTAAATTGTTGCCAGCAGCACAGTTACAGTCACCAATGCTCTGGATAGCATGAAAACAGCTGAACCAGCTCTACTAGGGCGAGTAAAATGGTCAGAGTGGGGTGTTCTTTCATTTTGTGTCTGGAAGTAGCAAGGAAGCTAGCTGTTGTGAGGTCAGAATGCTCGGATCAACCCAAATCGTCGGCCAGAGCGTCCAGTGTGCACTCTAAACGCTCTGAATTTATAAACAGACAATCTGACAGCACAGCTGCAGTCACCAACGCTCTGGATAACATACAGTAACAGCCTAACTAGCTCTGCTAGGGCGAGTAATGTTCAGTAAGCTGTTCTCGCATTTGTGTCTGGAAGTAGCTAGCAAGTTAGCCAGTTAGCTTGGGTGCTTGACTGCTGTTAGTACAGAATTCTCGGATCAACCCTTAAAGAGATGGGTTGGGCTAAAGCTTAAGCAGGTGTGAACGATGCTGAATGGAATGGGTGTAGACAAAGTAAAGCTCTCCAGTTGGTAACAAAGCATTCAAGGCCATTTTCTCAAAAGTGAGGTTACAAGTTCAACAACTTGCTAGCAACTCTCTAGAGACAGCCTGAGCGGTAGAGATACTCTCAATAATCGGCTATGAAAAGCCAACTGACATTTACTCCTGAGGTGCTGACTTGTTGCACCCTCGACAACTATTGTGATTTATTATTATTTGACCATGCTGGTCATTTATGAATATTTGAACATCTTGGCCATGTTCTGTTATAATCTCCACCCGGCACAGCCAGAAGAGGACTGGCGACCCCTCATAGCCTTGTCCCTCTCTAGGTTTCTTCCTAGGTTTTGGCCTTTCTAGGGAGTTTTTCCTAGCCACCGTGCTTCTACACCTGCATTGCTTGCTGTTTGGGGTTTTAGGCTGGGTTTCTGTACAGCACTTTGAGATATCAGCTGATGTAAGAAGGGCTATATAAATACATTTGATTTGATTTGTTTATTGTTTTCTTTGAAAGACAACCTTTTACAATAGACAGCTACTGTAACTTTTGAGAGCGTTGCAGCAGCAGTGTACATTAGACATTAAAATATAAGTACTGTATATCTGAAAAGAGGCATCTGAGCATTGGAAGGAACTGTGCCACTTTTAACTTTGCTCTGGCAAATGGGGAACTGGTGATTCCAGAGTCCTTTGTTTTCTTGATGGCTGAAACCCTTCACTGCTTCAGCTCTGAGGAGAGTGAGACTTCACAGGGTCCTCTTGAAGCCATAACATCAACCATACTGAGACTCAGAGAGAAAAGTATGATGAAGTTGCCCTGGGAATTCACTTGTTTTTTGGGAATAATAAGTAGAAAGCAAGAAAAAAAAGCTAGTGTTGTTTTAGAAAAACTCGCCTCCGAGAACCTTTAGCATGCTCCTACGCCTGCCATTTTGGGAGACACTCCTTGGAGGAGGGCTATTCATGTGAAGAACATGCTGGGAAAACTTTGCCGCCATTGGGATGGAAAACAGCAACAGGGTAATCTTCCTCTTAAGCCTTCTGGCATTTCCGATAACTCTGACTGGCGATGAATTTAGAAACCCGAACTCCCAAAAAAGCTGTAGTTACGCAATCAGTGCTGGACATAATTCTTGTATTCAGTGAGACGCCTGGATTGAACAACAGAAACAATGCTGAAAACCGAGTAGACAAAACAAATACAGCCATTTCCTAAGGGAACAGAATACTGTATGTTGATACGCTTTAGAAAAAGCATTGAATAAGTCAAAAACTTTTGCAAGCCCAAGACATCCTGTAACCCACAACCTATACTCACGATAGATCCATCTGGACAGTCAAATATTTATGGCAGGTTTTTTCAGGGCTCTATTTATAGAGGTCCGCTGAGTGCACAACTTAAGGTCACCGCAGTCACTCTGGTGAGTCACAGACAAGCTGGGAGAGGGATAGGAAGAGGTCATGGGGTCAGAAGCTGAGTGGAACCGTGTTGAATGTCAAACTGAAGGGGAAGGCATCAGAGGCTTGCCTAGGCAACAGAACAGCTCTGCAGAACCAACTTATGAGGCCTGGAGAGTTAGCTATTTCTCTAACTCGCTTTAGCTCTCTCTCCCTCTCTCCGCAGAACCTAGGAGGCCTAGAGAGTGTGCTACCTCTCTTTTTTTCTCTGTCTCCGTCTCCCTCTCTCTCTCTGCAGCAGAACCTAGGGAGAGCTTGCTATTTCTCTCTCTCTCGCCTGCTTTGCCCTCTCTCTCTTTCTCCCTCTCTCGGTAGCACCTATAGGCCTGGAGAGTTTGCTACCTCTCTCGCTCTCTCTTTTCTGCATTCCTTGCACAGACACACACAACCCAAAGAAAGTCTGATGTATCTCTACTCACCCTTAAACATTTAGACAAATCTGCAAACTTCCTGGAGAATTGGTGTGCAAATAGGTTTAGTGGAGGGCATCCCTTGTGCAATTATCTACTATCCAACACAAAGAACGTCTCTAATTAATAAGCTAATGAAAGACGCCTGCTGTGAGAGGCATTTGTTAATGATCAGGTTAATATTGCAACTGGGAAGGATGTGAACTTAAAGTGGATCTCATTAGCATCGCTCAAAGTGCTTTTCTTGGCAAATCATTTGGGACATATTGTACTTTTGCCTCTACATGTTGCCTTGGGTTTGCTTAAATACTGAATGTAAATTCGTTTCAGAGTTTAGTAGGCTAGTGTGTGTGCGCATGTGTGCCCGAGTGTGTCCATATGCATCCATTTCTTCACAAGCTGAAATGCTTCAACTACGCAGCACTCCACCACCGAAAATGGCAACAGCAAGACCATTGGTATACAACACAGAACAATACGTGTATGAGGCTTTTCCCAGCAGTACAACAAAGCCATCTAGACCTCTAAAATCCACACAAATGCTTGTTTCAGATGGTGAAGGACATTACTGACGCACTCACCCTGAAGTATACTGGAGGAAGACCTGAGAAACAGGTGAACAAGTAGGAGGGATATAAAAATCTGAGCTACGTAGATCGACACAGAGAGAGAGAGGACAATCAACAACTGGCTAAAGGTGGGCTTTTGTAATTTATTCATTTGAAATGCAAAAAGGCTAGTAGACCTGTATCTTCCATGCTCTGTCTGTTCGATCACTTTGTGCACCACAGCCCCTCTTTCTACCAGTTCCCAAGGAGAGGTGAGGTATCTCGGTCATGATTGCTGGTACCCCCTTCACTGCTCCCCAAAAAATGATCCCCCCCTCCTTCGATCCCACTGCTCTTGTTTCTTCGGTCCTGATCACTCACTCATACCACTGATTGCTAATATTTAATGACTTCTGCACTGTACTGAAGTAGGACGTTTTTTTGGAGACGTGAGAAATTGCTACAGCGACTGTTATTTAGCAAGAATTGATGGGCTGATTAGCTGGTTGTGAAGTCATTGTATGCTTGCCTACGTCCCAAATGGCAACCTATTCCCTATGGACCCTGTTCAAAAGTAGTGCACTACATAGGATACAGGGTTTAATTTGGGATACACTCATTGTGTTGCGTAACAATCACCAGCTATTTTATTGTGAGCCTTCTACATCCTGATCACACGCCAAGCAGTAAAGAAAGGATAGGGGTGGGGGGGGGGGGGTAATCAGCTTAATTCAACTCCATCAGACATTCTTCTAGATGGCAAAGGAAATCCACAGTGTATGGAAGAGTCTAGAGACCAGTGAGAGAGAGAAAGACAAAAGAGAAGAGCATTTGGGGGATAGAGATGAAGAGAACGAGTGACAGAAAGGAGGAGGACTGAGAGCTGATGTTGTCAAAGACACACAGAACATGTTAGAGCAGACATTTATGAAATTATGATCGCAAGATCATCACCAAGGGAAAGTTTGTCCCTTTTGAGTGA
This sequence comes from Oncorhynchus mykiss, assembly GCF_013265735.2. NCBI lineage: Eukaryota > Metazoa > Chordata > Actinopteri > Salmoniformes > Salmonidae > Oncorhynchus > Oncorhynchus mykiss. Next base: position 38,584,869 of record NC_048566.1, read on the forward strand.
CTGAGTGAATGAATGACGTAGACTCATCATCACCTAAAGCTGGAATCCGAGTTGCTTGATCAATTAACAATACATACTAATTGATTCTTGAAGAAAATAACTTATAACTGCCATGAGCTTAGTTCATCTGTCATAACCCAAAATATACAGTTGAAGTCAGAGGTTTACATACACCTTAACCAAATACAATTCCTGACATTTAATCCTAGCAAAAATTCCCTGTCTTATGTCAGTTAGGATCACCACTTTATTTTAAGAATGTCAAATGTCAGAATGATTTATTTCAGCTTTTATTTTTTTCATCACATTCACAGTGGGTCAGAAGTTTACATACACTCAATTAGTCTTTGCTAGCATTGCCTTTGAATTGTTTAACTTGAGTCAAACGTTTCGGGTAGCCTTTCACAAGCTTCCCACAATAAGTTGGGTGAATTTTGGCCATTCCTCCTGACAGAGCTGGTGTAACTGAGTCAGGTTTGTAGGCCTCCTTGCTCGCACACGCTTTTTCAGGTCTGCATACAAATTTTCCATAGGATTGAGGTCAGGGCTTTGATGGCCACTCCAATACCTTGACTTTGTTGTTCTTATGCCATTTTGCCTCAACTTTGGAAGTATGCTTGAGGTCATTGTTTATTTGGAAGACCAATTTGTGACCGATGTCTTGAGATGTTGTTTCAATATATCCACATAATTTTCCTGCCTCATGATGCCATCTATTTTGTGAATTGCACCAGTCCCTCCTGCAGCAAAGCACCCACACAACATGATGCTGCTTGGAAATTGCTCCCAAGGATGAACCAGACTTGTGGAGGTCTCCAATTTTTTCTGAGGTCTTGGCTGATTTATTTTGATTTTCCCATGATGTCAAGCAAAGAGGCACTGAGTTTGAAGGTAGGCCTTGAAATACATCCACAGGTACACCTCCAATTGACTCAAATTATGTCAATCAGAAGCTTCTAAAGCCATGAAATCATTTTCTGGAATATTCCAAACTGTTTAAAGGCACAGTCAACTTAGTGTATGTAAACTTCTGACGCACTGGATTTTGTGAAATAATCTGTAAACAATTGTTGGAAAAATGATTTGTGTCATGCACAAAGTAGATGTCCTAACCGACTTGCCAAATCTATAGTTTGTTAACATTTGTAGAGTGGTTGAAAAACGAGTTTTAATGACTCCAACCTAAGTATATGTAAACTTCCGACTTCAACTGTAAGCTTGTTTTACAAGTTAAATGTAAACAAACACTGTATAGCCTAAAAACATGGTTAAAACTATCGTTTTGATATCATGGATGGTCAGTCATTGCATCCAAAGCTCTGTCTATGAATGTGAGAGTGGTTAAATTTCCCTCAGCCTTTTACCAAAACAGAGCCTGGTTGACGACTTTGTTATTGTTTCAATTAAGGATTATAGTGTACAGACCCCTCCAATGTTCTCTGCTGCTTAGCAAATGACTTACTTTACATTAGTCACATAATAGAGTCACTCAAAGCATGAAGCCATCATGTACACAACCGTTCAAAAGTTTGGGGTCCTTGTTTTTGAAAGAAAACCACATTTTTGTCCATTAAAATAACAAAAATTATCAGAAAAACAGTGCAGACATTGTTTCTGGCCATTTTCTTCTGAAACTCATCAGTATGTTCTGAGACATGGCTATTCAATGCAAGAAATGTCCAAGAAACGGAAGATCTCGTACAATGCTGTGTTCTACTCTCTTCACAGAACAGCGCAAACTGTCTCTAAACAGAATAGAAAGAGGAGTGGGAGGCCCCGGTGCACAACTGAGCAAGAGGACAAGTACATTAGAGTGTCTAGTTCGAGAAACAGATGCCTCACAAGTCCTCAACTGGCAGCTTCATTAAATACTACCCACAAAACACCAGTCTCAAAGTCTACAGTGAAGAGGTGACTCCGGGATGCTGGCCTTCAAGGCATTTAGCCATTTCACACCGGTTACATGAGGCAGGAAATCCAAGGAAACGCCAACTCTAATCATTATTCTTTAAGCCAAAGACTTAGTATGTCTTTCAAAATACTACACAACTGTCAAGGGTAGAGTAGAGAAATAGTTATTCATATTTAATATCGACAAAGTAACAATTCCAAAGTAAAATACTTAGAGAAGAGCACCACTTCCATGCTGATAGCTGTGGTAAATTACCTTCAGATGTGTCATTTGTGCTTCTCATAAAACAGGTATCAAAAGACTGGAGGATCCCCCGTGCTGACATTTGGAAATTTGGTTTACACCCCTTTGATATTTCAAATGAGCCCAGGTTTAAACATGTCATCTTTGAACATTCACAGAGTTTATGCAGGATGTCAGAAATCAGACAGTTACTTTAAAGGGGTTGGAATCCACCAAGCTTTCATCTAGTGCATTTTTTGCACCTAAATCCGACACTGCCCAGGCTTGCAAGCTGCCATAAACTCAAAAGTTTAAGGACATTTTTACAACATCTCTTTTATGCTGTATGTGTAACCATCAGTCTCTTGATCCATAAAACACCACAGGTGTTATATAGAATACCAATTACCAGTGCATACTGTATATCCCCTATAAAACAGTTTACTGATAGGCCTATGGCAAATCTGATGGAAAATGTAATACAGTCTCAAACTCACTCATCCCTCTTCTAGAAAGAGCATAATACGTCACTCCAAAGAGTATTGCTCATTCACTATGGATGAATATGGATATGAATGAATATCTCTTCGTCCTCAGCACCTCACACTATTGGCCTGTCCATCACTATACCGGGAAAAGACAAATCAGCGAGAAATGGAGAATAACACATCACCCTATACGCCTGGAAGGCCCTTGCCAAAGCCACAGTACTCATAATGAAATATTAATCTGCGGTTCTCCACTAATGATAATGCACTATCAAGCATGAGCTGGTTGGAGTGAGCCAGGCAATTCCTCCATTGCACAGCTGTTAGAGAGGATAACCCCTCTATTACGACTCCTCAAATGAGATTTGTATCTGCAAATCACAAAGTGGATAAAGTCGGGTGGTCCGTTCGTGCTTATTAATTCTATTCAGCCCCAAATCCCTCAGATTGTTGTACTCTCGACCCTTCGGCTCTGTATTACATATTGGGGCGGCAGGTAGCCTAGTGGTTAGAGTGTTGGACTAGTAACCAAAAGGTTGCAAGGTCAAATCCCTGAGCTGACAAGGAAAAATATTTTTTTCTGCCCCTGAACAAGGCAGTTAACCCACTGTTCCTAGGCCGTCATTGAAGAAAATAATGTGTTCTTAACTGACTTGCCTTGTTAAATAAATATAAAATATTGTATTAACGAGAAAAGTACTTGACACAAGTCTGTACAAGGAACTAGACTTGTCTGTCTGTGTTACTGTCTCCCACTTGTCCAAACTTTTTTTTCAACCCCTCTCACACACGCACACGCGCACACGCACACACCACACTCCGCCTCTCTCTGAGTCATAAGCACTTGTGAACAAGACAAAATGGTAACTGATTAGAAGTGAGTGCCCATACGAAAGAGCTGTCCTTACGCAAAGCTCTTGAATTAATTCTAGCTGCTTTGAGGTTACATTGCCATGAAGTCAATATGTCTCTTCAGATTCCATCCCCCAAGCATGCACACAAAGGTATCCACTCCTATGACACTTGCCTTTTGAAATACAAGAAATCAAATCTACAGAGGCAGTCCTATTGATTGACAGAGAGTTCAAAAGGAAAGTTTTTTTCATTTGGCTTCAAAAGGAACGTGGCAGTGTCTGCACACACAATCCGAGTCTCTTTAACTTTAAATGAATTTCAGTCTGGGGAAACATTTTCTGTTTAAAACATTAAGAAAAGCTTCAACTCAGTGGGAGATAGTATTGGAGCAAATGTAATGAAATCACAGATCTTATCCTTGGAGAAAGCCCTAATGTTGACAGTGATTTAAAACACAGAGCCACCTAGCAGAGTGGAATCCTCTTATCGACTAAGAGAAAGCTAAAAATCAAGTAAAATGTTGCTTCCATCCATAAGGGATAGCGAACAGTATAGCAAACATCATTTTTGGGTGTGTTTAATGGTATTTTAAAAATGACCTCAACACCAGTTTGTATAATCCAAAGTAACATTTGAAACGTGTTTAAATTAAGTACATACAGTTTAGTGGGATTCTCAGTGGGGCATTTGTGTGAGGACAAGACAAGGTCTGGATTCAAATGCTGTTAGGTGTGTTGAAAACCCAGGCTAGTTTGGCAACATGCGAACACTGGACAAATCCTCTGCAACATTGTACCACTGTTGCCAAGTTCATGAATAAGGGGAAGAGGGTCAAAGAGAAGGAGCATCTCATACTCTCTCCCTCCCCACAGACCCCCAGGTAGTACACTTGATCTGTTTCACTCTATAGACTACGGTTTGCTTTTGCTTTCCTATCCCTACAGTTACTTCTCATTGTTTTCCAGAATGGACTCCAGTGTGTGGGCTCCAGAGGAGAATAAGGACGGGGCAGCCCAGCCAGCAGGCTCCTGGCATGGGCCTCCTGCCCATCAGACTTGACAGAGGGAACAGATGGAGCTCTCTGAATGGGGAGGTCTCACATCCGCTCCAAGCCCTTGGAGCCCCGCTCTGGCCCATGCCACGCCAGCCACCTTGAATTCAATACAGCCAGCTGTGCATGGCCCTTGCAATTCCATCAAAGCAATTGGCCCATTCTTTTATTGTCCAAGCCTTAATCCATAATCCCTAGGACAACCTGTGCTTTGTGGAATGTGTGTTTGTGCATGTCTGTGTGTTACCCACCTTTGGTGATACAATAGCCACAATAAAAAGAGAGCAGATTTGAGTAATAGACAAAGTCGGTGGCTCGGTCCCTATGGATACTGCTGTTGTAATTGTACAAAATGAAATGGATGTTATTAAATGATAAGGGTTGTGCTATAACCTCTGAATGAAGTGGTCATTTTACTGTGGACCCTCTCCCTCTTGTATTGATAACTATGTGTTATACTCTATGATTTTTTTCAGCAAAGCTCCAATTGTATAGCTTTGTGACTGGTGCTGAGCAATTAACCTGTTTCCCTTTTTATTTGGTTATTAAACAATTATCAGATTTCAAAAAGTCTTTACGGCGAAAACATACCATGCGATTATCTGAGAACAGCTCCCGGCAGACAAATCATTACAAACAGTAACAAGCCAAGTAGAGGAGTTACACAAGTTAGAAATAGTGATAAAATGAATCACTTACCTTTGATGATCTTCATATGTTTGCACTCACAAGACTCCCATTTACTTAATAAATGTTTGTTTTGTTTGATAAAGTCCATGTTTATATCCAAAACCTCCATTTTGTTCAAAAATCCACAGTCTCAAACAACATCCGGTGAAATTGCAGAAAGTGAAACTCAACAAGACAGAAATTCTCACAATAAACATACATAAAAGATACAAATGTTATACACCAGCTTGAAGATAAACTTCTTGTTAATCCAACCGTCTGTGTCAGATTTCAAAAAGGCTTTATGGCGAAAGCAAACCATGCGATTATCTGAGAACAGCGCCCAGCAGACAAATCATTGCAAACAGTTAGCAGCCAAGAGGAGTAACAAAAGTCAGAAATAGCGATAAAATGTATCACTTACCTTTGATGATCTTCATATGGTTGCACTCCGAAGACTCCATGTTACACAATACATTTTTGTTTTGTTCGATAATGTCCCTCTTTATGTCCAAAAACCTCAATTTTGTTGGTGCGTTTTGTTCAGCAATACATTGGAACAAAGCGCGGTCACAACAGACAGATTAAAAATAAAAAAAGTACCATAAAAGTTTGTAGAAACATGTCAAACGATGTTTAAAATCAATCCTCAAGTTGTTTTTGTCATAAATAATCAATAATATTTCAACCGGACAAAAGCTTAGTCAATAGAAGAGGAGAAACAAGAAAGGCGCGCTCCCGATCGCACGCTGGACTCATGTCTGGAAATTTCCACTGTGCTCTCATTGAAAGTGCTGTATCTCCCTAATTTTTCAGAGTAAAAGCCTGAAACAATGCCTAAAGACTGGCCATATGTAGAGGAAGCCATAGAGATCGTGAACTGGGTCCTAAGTCTTTGTATGGTGGATAGGCTTTCAATGGAAAAACAGCCTTTCAAAATAATAGTACTTCCTGGATGGATTTTCCTCGGGTTTTCACCTGTCATATCAGTTCTGTCATACTCACAGACAATATTTTAACAGTTTTGGAAACGTTAGAGTGTTTTCTATCCAAATGGTTAACTGGTTAACTTTGGCACACTATTCATCAAAAATCCCGAATGCTGCCCCCTACCCTGGTGAAGTTAAGTATTAATTGTTAACCATTAATGGTAAATACACTGCTCCAAAAAATTAAGGGAACACTAAAATAACACATCCTAGATATAAATGAATGAAATATTCTTATTAAATACTTTTTTCTTTACATAGTTGTATGTGCTGACAACAAAATCACACAAAAATGATCAATGGAAATCAAATGTATCAACCCATCGAGGTCTGGATTTGGAGTCACACTTAAAATGAAAGTGGAAAACCACACTACAGGCTGATCCAACTTTGATGTAATGTCCTTAAAATAAGTGAAAATTAGGCTCAGTAGTGTGTGTGGCCTCCACGTGACCGCCCTACAACGCCTGGGCATGCTCCTGATGAGGTGGCGGATGGTCTCCTGAGGGATCTTCTTCCAGACCTGGACTAAAGCATCTGCCAACTCCTGGACAGTCTGTGGTGCAACGTGGCGTTGGTGGATGGAGCGAGACATGTCCCAGATGTGCTAATTGGATTCAGGTCTGGGGAACGGGCGGGCCAGTCCATAGCATCAAAGCCTTCCTCTTGCAGGAACTGCTGACACACTCCAGCTACATGAGGTCTAGCATTGTCTTGCATTAGGAGGAATCCAGGGCCAACCGCACCAGCATATGGTCTCACAAGGGGTTTGAGGATCTCATCTTGGTACCTAATGGCAGTCAGGCTACCTCTGGCGAGCACATGGAGGGCTGTGCGGCCCCCCAAAGAAATGCCACCCCACACCATGACTGACCCACCGCCAAACCGGTCATGCTGGAGGATGTTGCAGGCAGCAGAACGTGTCTCCAGACTGTCACATGTGCTCAGTGTGAACCTGCTTTCATCTGTGAAGAGCAGAGGGTGCCAGTGGCGAATTTGCCAATCTTGGTGTTCTCTGGCAAATGCCAAACGTCCTGCACGGTGTTGGGCTGTAAGCACAACCCCCACCTGTGGACGTCGGGCCCTCATACCACCCTCATGGAGTCTGTTTCTGACCATTTGAGCAGACACATGCACATTTGTGGCCTGCTGGAGGTCATTTTGCAGGGCTCTGGCAGTGCTCCTCCTGCTCCTCTTTGCACAAAGGTGGAGGTAGCGGTCCTGCTGCTGGGTTGTTGCCCTCCTACGGCCTCCTCCACGTCTCCTGATGTTCTGGCCTGTCTCCTGGTAGCGCCTCCATGCTCTGGACACTACGCTGACAGACACAGCAAACCTTCTTGCCACAGCTCGCATTGATGTGCCATCCTGGATGAGCTGCACTACCTGAGCCACTTGTGTGGGTTGTAGACTCCATCTCATGCTCCCACTAGAGTGAAAGCACCGCCAGCATTCAAAAGTGACCAAAACATCAGCCAGGAAGCATAGGAACTGAGAAGTGGTCTGTGGTTATCACCTGCAGAACCACTCCTTTATTGGGGGTGTCTTGCTAATTGCCTATAATTTCGACCTGTTGTCTATTCCATTTGCACAACAGCATGTGAAATTTATTGTCAATCAGTGTTGCTTCCTAAGTGGACAGTTTGATTTCACAGAAGTGTGATTGACTTGGAGTTACATTGTGTTGTTTAAGTGTTCCCTTTATTTTTTTGAGCAGTGTACATCATTTTTCTCTCACAATTTACAGATCTCTGGACAGATCCACTTTTACTACTGCTCCGTGAGGTTAGAACACGTACACAGACATTTGGACCGCATGAGAGAGGAATGTAAACAACACAACGACGAGAGGGACAGAGACATGAAATTATGCTTTGAAGAACTAGTAAAATAATTCCGTCAGACCGCTCTGCAGCATACTTAGGCAGGCTAGCTAAATAGGATAACTAAATACAGTATGTGGAGCAAATAGGTTAGATGGTCTGGATGGCTGACTGATACTGCCTGAGCAGAGATGACTTTAACGAATGAAAATGGTTGAAAAGTTTAATTAATTCATAGTAATTTCCTATTTTTCTATTGATGTCTACCCAATGTGGTCCTAACAGAGACAATGGAGTAATATTTTGGCAATTGAATGTTCACCATTTTTGGCTTTGGAATTTCCATTTAAAAAGCTCTAAAATCATTGTAATGTAATTATTTCACAATGCATTTAGTGTTAAAATATGCATCGAAACCAAAAGTGAAAACAGTATATATATATATATATTTTTTTTATGAAACCAAATCCAAACCGATCTCAAAAAGCACTAATCGCTCAGCACTATTTGTGATAGCTGCAGTGGTGATTTTGACATACTTCTGAAATTTCTGTAAGTGGGAACTAGAACCCCTGTATTCAAATGAATAGATTCCACATTAATATCCTACTTCTACTACTGTGTCAAAATAACCATTGTAGCTGTAGTAGGCTACTGTAGTACAACTCTAGTAGTACTTCACCTACTATATCAAAGGTCATATATTGAGACTAGAGTTTGCTCTCAGACAGAATCAACATTCCCAGTTGACTGAACTCACTAAGTTAATGTGCCGGGCATATGATTAACGAGTGCCAGATGATAATAATTTTGTCCACTCATTTCCAAGACATGTCGCACACATCTCATTTTGGTGAAATGCAGCAGTGACTCTTTACATAGAGGAGTACGTCAGTAGTTCTTGGTAAATTATGCCTAGTAATCGAACAATACTTTAAAACACCTTAAATAATTTCCATACATCGCTGCAATCTGCCAATTTTAGTGAGGGTGCATCTGTCTTGACTTGGTAATGCACCTACTGTAATGACACTGTTGGAGTGAGGCAAAGACTGATGGACATTTGTAGTCAAAGTGATACAATTGTATTTGGAAGCATTTCATTGTCCAACTCACGGCATTGTTGACAATTACCATTCCTCCCACATTCACAACATATTGGATCAGTCCATCCAGCCCCTCCATTTAAAAATGTCTGTCTAATGCAGATTAGGCAAACTCTTTCCAATATCTCTATTTTCACCTGTCTGTTATACAACTCCAATTGGTTTGTTTTTGTCCAAGGAGCCTCTATTTAAACGGCACATACTCCCAATTACATTTTTATTTGTGCAGGTTTCTCAGGCGTATTTTAATCAATATACATTTTAATTAATCTTCTGGAAGAGGCAGACGGCTCGTGTATGTTTTCTTATAGATAATGAAACAAATGATTCTGGTTTTAATTTGTTTGGTTTACGATTGCATTTTTTCTGTATCCAGCAGTTTTCAACTAAAGATGACACCCTCTAGCTCAGTGCAGGTTTTACATGGAACTTCTTCTTTCCTTGAAGAAAAGTCAGAAAAGACTGCTAAGGATATGTGCTCACACACAGTATTTTCACATCAAGTTTTTTTCTTTCAGCTCCTCCTCTGTCCTCTTAGCCTAGCCGACCCGTAGTAAGTGTCTATTCTTTTTCTCTTTGCCAAAATGCCTTAATAACCTCCATAATCTGCTCAGTTGTTTCTCATTTCTTATTCCTCATCGATTTTCATCATCGTTCATAAATCACCCTAAGCTGCCCGCTCAAACACACCAGGTAATGTTACAGCACGCCATCGATTGAATGCCATGAGCACACCAAGAACAGTGCACTCTTACTATTCAATATAGTACAGTTTACCCCATGCATGCTAAGATGTTTCATTGAATTTCATAGTTGGACTCACACACTGGATAGCTTCAGATGTGGTGCTTTAGAAATGGGTTTGATGAGTGTGTATAAGATTTAAGCACAGTAATGCCTCAAGCTGTACCATAACATTTGATGTTCTGTATGTTGTAGGAATTGGTAACCCCAAAACTTATTTCAGGAGTTTTTATCCAATATGGCAATCTCCAGGAGGCCAAACGAAAGTGCTCCACCATCCCCTCCCATCAAGTACATTAAACAGTACAGAGCACTCCCAGCAATTTCCTCTTGATGGACCTCAATGATCGCAGTCTAATGTTTATCACTCCCCGTTTTACAGTGTAGGTATTGTAGTTTGTATTTATGAGATCACACATGAGATTACTGCGACTGCTAAATGACATATAATTACTGTTCACTTCCGAGGTCCAGGGCCTACTGCTATGATGAGGTAGCCTATTCCTTCAGTTTAGGGTGATGGTGGAAAATACACACTGTAACAGCGAGCAGGCTATTTTCTTATCCTAATGTGTCAATCAAGGATAGGTGAGACATAAAACATTTACTTTTTCAAAGCAGGTTTCATTTGGAGTGTATTATTTTTGAACTGCATGTTGAACTGTCCTCCAAAAACAATAACTGCACTTCTACATTTAACCAAAAAAAATGATAACAACAACTCAAAACACCTCAGTATTAGACGGTAAAAGCTCCTGCCAGATGTAGTCAGGAAAAAGCAGACTGCTGATGGACTTTCTGACACCAGCCCTCAATTAGAGGTTGCATGCAAAATCACTGATGTCACCAGCAATTATGACTGTAATGTTCTACAAATTACTGCATTTTCTCTACCTAAAAACACTTCAAACATTGACAGTTTGGTACAATAGGTGTTCAGAGAGAACTTGCATTCATTCACTTACAGTATTGTGCTTCTCTACCTGTCTCTAGTAAACAGACTTATGCCACCAAATGCATTACTTCCTATATATTTGTTTCTGGGAGGTAAAATAGGAAAAACAGAGTAAAGCTTTCATAACACTACTACAGTATGGCCCATAGGAAAACAGTCAAATTAAGTTGAATGTTTGTGAAAAATGAATAGTTATGAATCTGTCCATGAAGCAGAAAGAGAGTAAAGTCACTAGGGAGTTTCTGCTGCTTGCGACAAAGGACCTGCCCTGAGTCATAAATACTTAAAATGGTATTGGGGAAAAAGTTGAAAAGCTCGAAATGCAACATGAAAGTTGAGAGGAGAAAAGCTATGATAATTCCTGGATATTGTTCAGTATATTCCATGCTGTTTACCAGTGATCTAGTTCCTTTTTTTCCAGCAGCATGCAAGGTTTTGAAACAAGAAATCTGCTTATTAACAGTGCATGAATGTAATTCAACTTTAGCATATTACGTGGATAGTCAAGTTATATGTGCTTTATTGACAGACATTCTACACACCCTTGTGTATCTCTCCAGATCTTTTAGCCCTATATCCAGCCCTACTAAGTAAGAACGAATGTTATACAATATAATGTTATACATATGGGGGATACAACCATCCCAGCTCTGCAGATTTAGCTGCAAATAGACAGAATCATTAGATAATTTTGGTACTGTCCATATGTAGCTTGTTTTTGGTCGCAGGTTCAGGAATGGCTAAAGTTTTGCAACATTTACCTGGAGCTAACGCTGCAAATAGCACTGCTAGGTGATTTAAAAACGTGACAGTCAAATCGATCGACAATATAATAATACTCTTGGCGTAGAATCTTTGAGAATAGAAAGGTTCAGAACTTTTGTGAAACAGCACAGTTGGAAAAATATATGGAAAATAAAAATCAATATGTAATTGTCCTGTGTGATGCTGGTGTAGAGAGTCAGGCTCAGGACAGCAGATATGAGTAATCAACGTACTTTACTCAAAAATACAAAAATACACAGCAACATAGCGAGCCCACAAAAACGGACCGATGTACAATAAACAATCACTCACAAACAAAACATGGGGAACAGAGGGTTAAATAATAAACAAGTAATTGGTTGAGTGAAGCCAGGTGTGAAAGACAGACAGAACAAATGAAAAATGAAAAGTGGATCGGCGGTGGCTAGAAGGCCGGTGACGCCGACTGCCAAACGCCGCCCGAACAAGGAGAGGGATGGACTTTGGTAGAAGTTGTGACAATATTGGATGGTATTCAGAGATAGATGGGTGGGATTGAGTGAAGCTGAAGGATGGTACTAAAAACAAACAGAAGATAACTATTGTAAAATATAATGTGTCCGGAAAATGTATATAGTATGTATAAGCTGGAAGTAGAAGAGTTGTTGCCCATTAGTTTACTCCAATTAGGGGAGGGATGGTAGGGTCAGGGGAAAATAACAACGGAAAATATAGTATATATCCAGCACCAGTCAAAAGTTAGGACACACCTATTCATTCCAGAGTTTCTTAATTTGTACTATTTTCTACATTGTAGAATAATAGTGTTAATCAAAATATATTTTATATTCTTCAAAGTAGCCACCATTTGCCTTAATGACAGCTTTGCACACTTTTGGCATTTTCTCAACCAGCTTCATGATATAGTCACCTGGAATGCATTTGAGCCAATCAGTTGTGTTGTGGCAAGGTAGGGGTGGTATACAGAAGATAGCCCTATTTGGTAAAAGACCAAGTCCATATTATGGCAAAAATAGCTGAAATAAACAAAACGAAACAACAGTCCATCATTACTTTATGACATGAATGTCAGCCAATCCGGAAAAAGTCAAGAACTTTGAAAGTTTCTTCAAGTGCAGTCGCAAAAACCATCTAATGCTTTGAGGAAACTGACTCTCATGAGGACCACCACAGGAAAGGAAGACCCAGAGTTACCTCTGCTGCAGAGGATAAGTTCATTAGAGTTAACTGCACCTCAGAATGCAGCCAAAATAAATGCTTCACAGAGTTCAAGTAACAGACATCTCAACATCAAATGTTCAGAGGAGACCGCGTGAATCAGGCCTTCGTGGTAGAATTGCTGCAAAACAAACAACTAAATGACATCAATAATAATTAGAGACTTGCTTGGGCCAAGAAACACAAGCAATGGACATTAGACCGGTGGAAATATGTCCTTTGGTCTGATGAGTCCAAATTTGAAATTTTTGGTTCCAACCACCGTGTCTTTGTGAGACGCATAGTAGGTGAACTGATGTGTGATCTCCGCATGTGTGGTTCCCACCGTGTAGCATGGAAGAGGAGGTGTGATGGTGCTTTGATGGTGAGACTGTCAGTAATTTATTTAGAATTCAAGGCACACTTAACCAGCATGGCTACCACAGCATTCTACAGCGATAAACCATCCCATCTGGTTTGCGCTTAGTGGGATTATCACTTGTTTTTCAACAGGACAATGGCCCAACACACCTCCAGGCTGTGTAAGGGCTATTTGACCAAGAAGGAGAGCGATGGAGTGCTGCATCAGATGACCTGGCCTCCACAATCACCTGACCTCAATCCAATTGAGATGGTTTGGGATGAGTTGGACCGCAGAGTGAAGGAAAAGCAGCCAACAAGTGTTCAGCATATGTGGGAACTCCTTCAATACTTTTGGAAAAGTATTCCAGGGGAAGCTGGTTGAGAGAAGATTGTGCAAAGCTGCCATCAAGGCAATGGGTGGCTACTTTGAAGAATATAACATATATTATGATATATTTAACACTTTTTTGGTTACTACATGATTCCATATGTGTTATTTCATAGTTTTGATGTCAATGTAGAAAATAAAGAAAACACTTTGAATTAGTAGATGTGTCCAAACTTTTGACTGGTACTGTATATGTTTGTATATATTTACCCAAAAATATATGGGGGATTGGAAAGAAGCCACAATTGACGTAAGCCACAACATGAACACATCTGATTGTCTCCATCGTACCATGACATATTTCACTGTGGGACAACAAAAAAGTTATGTTGCGTCATGTCATTAACATCTGTTTCGCAAATGACTGACGCTTCATCCTACACTCATCACGGTTTGCTGCTCACTGGTTTATCTTGCCATTACTGTTTAATTAGCATGCCTTAAAGTGACCATCAAGGCTTCCAGAGGCTCCCACTCCATGTACCTTAATGTATCTTATGGAGTCATTTCTTTACAGGGGGGTTCCAAAGTCTGTTATGTGTATGTATTGTAGGGATGCAACCATGGAGACGGTTCATAAACTTTCATCGGCCCATTTACTCCCTAAGTATTTCACTTTAGGTACACTATCGTATAAGCATCCTTCCAAGGACTCCTTAGTCGAACACTAAGTCACCTGGTGTGACAATTGAAGCAATAATTTTTTTAAAAGGAAACTTCACCATTAGACACTATTTTGGGATGTTTTTCCAATCTCCCTACATAATTATGAGTGATGGGGGTGTTTCAAACATAATTATGCACCATAACGGTATTTTGGGGATTTTCACGCAGGGAGAGTTCAGCCAATGACGTCATTTGTTGAATGAGCCTGCTGTCTGATCTAAAAATGTATGGTGTTTTGTAGTAATTATTGTGGCCTTTATGTTTTGCCGATTGTACGATCACGCTAGCAGCAAGTATATATTGTTGTCCTTGTTCATTAGAGCAGAGGTTGACCCATTTCCCTTGGCTATTTAAAGACCACAGCTTGACGAGAGCCCTACTTCCTTGTTCCAACCCTTGAATGCAGCCTTTTTAAAATGGGAGTGGTACTAGTTTCTACAGGTTCACGGGGAGTTACCATGCACTGTCTATCTGAGATGGCTAGCAAAATAATTACAATGGCTGCTTCTGATGATTCCTCTTTCCAAGAAGAACTGGACAACGAAACAGGGTTTGATATTCTTTTACATGCAAACATATGACAAACGAGTAAATGGTTACACTGTCGGTAGTTAGCTAGCAATATAGCTAAGCTCTCTTTTCACACGAGGCAGTGTTGTTTAGTACAGTATAATTGTGTCATCGATTCGACAATGACGGGGCATGCTAGTACCACTACAAGTTGAGCTAGCTAGCTTTGTTGCTATACCCCAAATGTATTTTAGCCAAATGTTATAGATAGCTAGCTAGCCACAGTGCATCTCATTAGGACTAGGAGCAAAATTAAATTAAATGTTTTGATGACGATGATGAAAATTAAAGGAATGACGTGTGTCTCACGTGTGTGTTATAGCGCTCCTACACACAATAACGCTTGGTGACCTACAGATCTTGTGGGGAGAAGCTAGGCACAGGACACCAAATCCTCTTGCCTGCATGTGTTGTTGGGGCCATTTGAGCAATTCAACAGGAGATTAGAAAGGTCCATAACAACATTCTCCCCTTGTATGAAAGTGACTTTGAACACCTCACAGCACCCCCCCCCCCCCCCCCCCAAACAGTTTTCCCTTTGTAGAACTGTAGTATTTATTATAAGCGTAGTATATTTTTCTTCTAATGTATATATGTCATACATTGCCTTTATTGTTCATGCATACTTTGGAGGTTAATTTCTTTACTATCAAATGAGGAGAGTCAAACTTATCACACAATTCAGAGTTATACTTAAACTAAATCTTTATTCACTTATTAACCCTTTCATGCGCCCGGTCGCCCCAGCGTGAGTTTTTTTTATGCACGTGACGTTAGAACGTTCTCTCCATTCCAGATTGTTACACAACAGTACATTTAATCCACGCTGCCCTCAAACCAAGGCACGCAGCCTGTTTCCATTTATAGTCTGTTTTCAACTTGTCAATTTCAAATTATTTTCTAACAAGTTTGAATTGAGGTGTGGTCCGCCTCATTCATTCGCATAAAAGTAGTCATTTTTACTTTTGCGGACCAATTAATGATTTTGACATTTCTGACCCGGACAAAATTCCCCAAACACTTCGTGCAGTTCAAGTCTGCAGGCATTTGCTCATCTTCCATCCTGCACACACATGTTCACATTTACCATCTGTTGCCTGAATCACAGTCATAGTTGTTTTCGTTACCAATAATAACTTTGGAAATGTGTGAGTTTCTATCAAAGTAAGTGCTTTATTACGTTTGAAATAGTTTCTACTGTAGCTCACTGTGTATATTCCTCATAACCGCGGACATGCGAGGTAACTTTACTCATTTCATTACCTTTATGGTGTTATATTCAATCGTGCTTATGAAGCTTGCTACATTCTTCTATTACAGTCGTGGCCAAAAGTTTTGAGAAGGACACAAATGTTAATTTTCACAAATTCTGCTGCCTCAGTTTGTATGATGGAAATTTGCACATACTCCAGAATGTTATTAAGAGTGATCAGATGAATTGCAATTAATTGCAAAGCATTGATTATGCAAGAATGGGCTGCCATTAGTCAGGATGTGGCCCAGAAGTTAATTGACAGCATGCCAGGGCGGATTGCAGAGGTCTTGAAAAAGAATGGTCAACACTGCAAATATTGACTCTTTGCATCAACTTCATGCAATTGTCAATAAAAGCCTTTGACACTTGTCAAATGTTTATAATTATACTTCAGTATTCCATAGTAACATCTAACAAAAATATCTATAGACACTGATGTAGCAAACTTTGTGGAAATTAATATTTGTGTCATTCTCAAAACTTTTGGCCACGACTGTAGCTCTGGAAAACAATGCTAATTGTGTCAGAAGTATTGGCTTGTTGTAATTTGAAACTACCCTGGAAAATATATTTTCTTGTACCACTTGGTCATTTCTTTAGTGCATTCCACAAAGCTGTTTATCATGTCTGCCTTATCCACTGCCCCCATTTGAGGTTATAGTCAGGGACACAGTCTGGTTTGATTTTTCTCTCTCCCCTCAGGTGGTCCATCTACCCTGTGGCCGACATGGTTGCTGTATGGACAGCGGAGAGGACATGGATGTCTCGTTTGTCATGTCACTTTACTGCCAGCTGTTGATATTTCTTATTTTGTATGGCAGTAGCATTGTTGATGAAATGCAGTCATTGCAGCAGAACAAGGAAACGGTCTTGGGAAAAGAGGGTGGCAATGAAGGGAGTTGCAAACATAGGATCTGTGCTTCAGTATTCTCTTAGGGAGTTCTTCTTCACTATCCCCATGAGGACTGTCACCAGGAAGGTATACATTTCACTAATTGTGGTTGTTCCCCCCACTCCTGGCTCTGTTTCTCCTGTAGCTCCAAGGCATAGCAATTGGTCTCTGCTATGTCTTCCACCAGCTCCTCTGTCAGAAACAACTTGAAGCACTCTGCCACAGGTGGAAATGGTAAGGGGCATTGCACTCCAGACTGGGACTCATCAAAGCAAACAGCAGGGCCAGGAGGGTTGAAATGGCTGTCAGCCTTCCAGCTACCACAGAACTCCTGTACTTCATCCACTGTCGGTCTGCCTCCATCACCACCAGCATCTTTAAAGGGAACTGGGACTTTGTCAGTGGACAAGGGGTCTTCAGATTCAGGGTTCTCAGTGGCTAGGGGGCAGCTCCTCACTGTCACTGGCAGAATCTAATTCCTGACTTTCATACTCAGATTCATTGTCAGAATTTTTTTTTAAATAACTCACAAACGCGAAAATTCTGGATGTCTCCTTTTTGAAAGACGTTGCTAAAGCTACAGTTTAGCTTACTTGCTACACACATAAACAACACTGAATGTCTCAGAGTGGGAGAGGTTATGTGATTGACTGCCAGCACGCGCCCTTTGTATCAATAAATCAATATCAGAAAATGTTTTGTCTGGTAATTATTGATATGTTTTCAGGTAACGGTGATAAATCATGCATTCCGATTCTTGCATCGATTGTAATGGGCACATATTATGTGTGTAAAATACTTTTTTGAAGGTTGTACTGATTGTGATGAGCTAAGCTAATTCCAGCTATGTGTGTGGAGCCATGTTTGTTGACATACAATGTATTCTGGGTTTCACGCAATCGTCTGTCTGATCAAATATGCTATAACAAAATGAGGTGAGTAAGGGTTCACTCCTTTTTTGAGAACTTCAGGAAGTGAATGGTGGGATGTGAACAAGGATAGACGACACACCCCTTCAAAATGCATACTATAAACAGACCAAACTCATCTTGTCTTCTCTTATTATCTTTGGTTTCTGTGAGGAAAAAAAGCATGGCAGCACGTTGAAACTAATCGCCGGATTACTTTCGATTTCTAGTGTTTTACTCAATTATTTTGACACCCGTGATGTGATCAATCATAAATAGTAATTGCTATAAGTTAACTTCTTGATGCACCCGTCCCGTTAGCGGGATCATTTTCGTCAACATCCGCTGAATTGCAGAGCGCCAAATTCAAATTAAATGACTAAAAATATTACATTTTCATGAAATCACAAGTGCAATATAGCAAAACACAGCTTAGCTAGTTGTTAATCCACCTGGCGTGTCAGATTTCAAAAAATCTTTTCGGCGAAAGCGTACCAAGCGTTTATGTAAGGACATCTCACTCAGTAGGCAAAACATTACAAACAGCTAGCAACCAAATAGATTGGTCACGAAAGTCAGAAAAGCAATAAAATGAATCGCTTACCTTTGATGATCTTCAGATGTTTGCACTCACGAGACTCCCAGTTACACAATAAATGTTCCTTTTGTTCCATAAAGATTATTTTTATATCCAAAATACCTCCATTTGGTTGGCGCGTTATGTTCAGAAATCTACACGCTTGAGCGGTCACGACCAGGCAGACGAAAATTCCAAATGGGATCCGTAAAGTTCGTAGAAACATGTCAAACGTTTTTTTATAATCAATCCTCAGGTTGTTTTTACAATATATAATCAATAATATTTCAACCGGACTGTAGCTTCTTCAATAGGAGAGAGAGAGAAAATGTCTGCTCCAAGCTGTTGCGCATGCAAAACGCTGCTGGCACCCAGCCATCCAATGACGCGCTGAGATCTTTCTCGCTCATTTTTCAAAATAAAAGCCTGAAACTATGTCTAAAGACTGTTCACAACATGTGGAAACCATAGGAAAAGGAATCTGGTTGATATCCCTTTAAATGGAGTGAAGGCAGGCAATGGAACAGAGAGCTTTCAGGAAAAACAGCACTGCCGGGTTGGATTTTCCTTAGGTTTTTGCCTGCAATATCAGTTCTATTATACTCACAGACAATATTTTGACAGTTTTGGAAACTTTAGAGTGTTTTCTATCATAATCTGACAATTATATGCATATTCTGGACCTGAGAAATAGGCAGTTTCATTTGGGTACGCTTTTCATCCAAACATCAAGATACTGCCCCCTACACTCAACAGGTTAATTCATATTGTAGTTTGTCAGCCGAGAGTTATAGAAATACGCTTGTGTTGCGTCAATCTTTCCTCAGTTAGCGCTACGACAAATGTAGCCTACATTTTTCAGGTTTGGATGATTGTGTTATGCTATAGATACTTCTGTGAATATCTGAACATTGCATCCGAAAATAAACTGCTTACATTCTGGACATAACTTTGTAAGGACTGTGTTTGTGTAAATAGTTTCTGAAAAAAAGTGTGGCCAGCTCAAATGCTGATTGTTGCGTCATTCGAAACTGGCCGTTCTAAATAAGCGTTCTAATCACACGGGTGTGATCATACGCTTCAGGGACCACTGTAGAATGATCACACCCGTTTGATGGTACATGTGAAAGGGTTTAATAAGGGTTAGCAAGTCAATAGATCACACACATAAAGTTAATCGATTGAGTGCTCTACGTTAATGATGGCTGGTCGACGAATCACTGAGAACCCCGAGACAAAAGTACAAAGGTATTTTTAAAGCCAAGATACACCCCAATCAGTCTCCATGACAAACAACAGATGTATGAATACAAGGCCTGTCTACCTATTTGCAGGCTAGCATATTGTTATATAACAAATAAAAATGATACACCAACTTCCTGCATCACGTGTTTTAGCAGTAAGATTGTAGCTAAATACTTCCATGCATTTCATGAATATCACAATGAATTGATCCAGAAGTTGAAGTTGATACTAATGGTTTCTGATGCAGATGGAATCATTTAGTCACTTGTCAGTACACTTGTACACGGTGTGGTGCCAAGATAACAACCTCTCCCTCAACGTGATCAAGACAAAGGAGATGATCATGGACTATAGGAAAAGGAGGGCAGAGCACACCCCCATTCTCATCAACGGGGCTATAGTGGACAAGGTTGAGAGCTTCAAGTTCCTTGGTGTCCACATCACCAACAAACTATCATGATCTGATGACATCAAGATAGTTGTGAAGAGTGCGCGACAAAACCCACGACAACACCTTTTCCCCCTCAGGAGACTGAAAATATTTGGCAATGGTCCTTAGATCCTCAAATAGTTCTACAACTGCACCATCAAGAGCATCCTGACTTGTTGCATCACTGCCTGGTATGGCAATTGCTCGACCTCCGACCGCAAGGCACTACAGTGCATACGGCCCAGTACATCACTGGGGCCAAGCTTCCTGCCGCCCAGGACCTCTATACCAGGCGGTGTCAGAGGAAGGCCCTAAAAATTGCCAAAGACTCCAGCCACCCTAGACTGTTCTCTGCTACCGCACGCCAAGCGGCACCAGAGCCCCAAGTCTAGGTTCAAAAGGCTTCTTAACAGCTTCTACCCCCAAGCCATAAGACTCCTGAAAAGCTAATCAAATGGCTACCTGGACTATTTGCAATGACCCCCCCACATACATTTTTACACTGCTGCTACTCAGGATCTGTACTACTGAAGCTGGTGTCAAGGTCATCATTAGCAGCAGAATTTGTCTGTCGTACATACACTAATCAGTGATTCCCCAACATTTTACTACTTTGTCCCCATCAATACACACTCAAACAAGGTACCATAGCCCTCCTTTCAATAGATCATGCTGACTAACCTTCACACACAAATAATACCCACCCTCAACAGACACAAGTCAATCATCCACACCATACCCTACTTACTAATAAATCAAATAAAATCTAATTTTATTTGTCACATGCAACGAATACAACAGGTGTCCTTACAGTGAAATACAAGCCCTTAACCAACAATGACTGAAGAAGCTAAGAGAAATGTGTCAAGTAAAAAATAGATTAGTAAAAAAAATAAAAAAAATAATAATACAAAAAGATTTAATACATAATAAATAAATACAAGTAATAAAAATGTATCTTGGACTTCAAGATTTGCAATCAACTAAGCCTCCATAAAACAGAGAACTACAGTAGAAGATGAACCCCACTTATAAACACACCAACTATGACCATGTTTATGCCTATTCGAGTATATGTATTTGCTCATCATGGAGTCATTGAAAAATGTAGCAAATTTGACTTACACTAGTTGCTGAGGTTGATGTTGATGCCACAGCAA
The DNA here is from genome assembly GCF_013265735.2 of Oncorhynchus mykiss. Lineage (NCBI taxonomy): Eukaryota > Metazoa > Chordata > Actinopteri > Salmoniformes > Salmonidae > Oncorhynchus > Oncorhynchus mykiss. The sequence continues at coordinate 38,606,096 of NC_048566.1, forward strand.
ATGTTGATAGGATCAGACTCTGTAAATACAACACATAGGCCAGTCACGTTAGCCTCTGTGGTAATTAGTTAGCTAGCTAACGGTTAGAAATGGTCCGGTAGTCTGTAGCTAACATGACCTAAATTTAGCTTGCAAAGTTACAAATCACATCGCCAGATAGCAGCTGGCTAATTACATTGTTTTGCTTTGGAATGTCTAGCCAGCATGTTATGAAAGCTAGCTACAGTGGGGAGATTATTTGATAACCTGCAAAATCGGCAGTGTTTCCTACTTACAAAGCATGTAGAGGTCTGTCATTTTTATCATAGGTACACTTCAATTGTGAGATAGAAAATCACATTGTATGATTTTTAAGTAATTCATTTGCATTTTATTGCATGACATAAGTATTTGATACATCAGAAAAGTAGAACTTAATATTTGGTACAGAAACCTTTGTTTGCAATTACAGAGATCATACGTTTCCTGTAGTTCTTGACCAGGTTTGTACACACGGCAGCAGGGATTTTGGCCCACTCCTCCATACAGACCTCCAGATCTTTCAGGTTTCGGGGCTGTCGCTGGGCAATACAGACTTTCAGCTCCCTCCAAAGATTTTCTATTGGGTTCAGGTCTGGAGACTGGCTAGGCCACTCCAGGACCTTGAGATGCTTCTTACGGAGCCACCCCTTAGTTGCCCTGGCTGTGTGTTTCAGGTCGTTGTCATGCTGGAATACCCAGCCACGACCCATCTTCATTGCTCTTACGGAGAGAAGGAGGTTGTTGGCCAAGATCTCGCGATACATGGCCCCATCCATCCTCCCCTCAATATGGTGCAGTCGTCCTATCCCCTTTGCAGAAAAGCATCCCCAAAGAATAATGTTTCAACCTCCATGCTTCACGGTTGGTATGGTGTTCTTGGGGTTGTACTCATCCTTCTTCTTCCTCCAAACACGGCGAGTGGAGTTTAGACCAAAAAGCTCTATTTTTGTCTCATCAGACCACATGCCCTTCTCCCATTCCTCCTCTGGATCATCCAGATGGTCATTGGCAAACTTCAGACGGGCCAGGACATGCGCTGGCTTGAGCAGGGGGACCTTGCGTGCGCTGCAGGATTTTAAACCATGACGGCGTAGTGTGTTACTAATGGTTTTCTTTGAGACTGTGGTCCCAGCTCTCTTCAGGTCATTGACCAGGTCCTGCCCTGTAGTTCTGGGCTGATTCCTCACCTTCCCCATGATCATTGATGGCCCACGAGGTGAGATCTCGCATGGAGCCCCCAGACCGAGGGTGATTGACCGTCATCCTGAACTTCTTCCATTTTCTAATAATTGCGCCAACAGTTGTTGCCTTCTCACCAAGCTGCTTGCCTATTGTCCTGTAGCCCATTCCAGCCTTGGGCAGGTCTACAATTTTGTCCCTGATGTCCTTACACAGCTCTCTGGTCTTGGCCATTGTGGAGAGGTTGGAGTCTGTTTGATTGAGTGTGTGGACAGGTGTCTTTTATACGGGTAACGAGTTCAAACAAGTGCCGTTAATATAGGTAATGAGTGGAGAACAGGAGGACTTCTTAAAGAAAAACTAACAGGTCTGTGATAGCCAAAATTCTTACTGGTTGGTACGTTATCAAATACTTATGTCATGCAACAACATGCAAATTAATTTCTTAAAAATCATACAATGTGATTTTCTAGATTTTTGTTTTAGATTCTGTCTCTCACAGTTGAAGTGTACCTATGATAAAACAATTACAGACCTCTACATGCTTTGTAAGTAGGAAAACCTGCAAAATCGGCAGTGTATCAAATACTTGTTCTCCCCACTGTAGATAGATTTTGGTTTAGATAAACAAATGTAGAATTGCTAGCTAGTTAAGTTTGCTATGTTACCTACTTCTTAGTTAGGTAGCTGATTAAATGTTACCCCAGCAGCCTGTGCTTGCTTGTAGTTTGCACATACTGAGCACCACACCAAAAATACAAATAGTATTCGCAAATTGATGTTCTATGAACGAGTCACTGGTCCAGTGAGTAATGTTAGCCAAATATGATACATATTATGTTAATAACATTATAATGGATACACACAGTGAAAGAGCAGCGGTGCAATTTCCCTTTAAAAGAGAGACATGACATAATGGCTAATGTATTTCATAGCCACTAGTGTGGCATGGAAGTATTGTTTCACACATCCCTTAGAAACTGATTTTTGCAAGAGATGTTTGGAAAGTAGACATGTCCTAGCAGAGCAAGTTAGTCCCACAGTTGACCAACTTTGTTAACTATCTAGCTCAAGTTTTTTGCAGTTATTTAGCAACAGCTCCTACATACTTTAGCTAGCTACTGTTATGCTTCTGATATGACAGCACCTGTCTCCACAAGTGTCTCCAGTTGTGTTTACATTCTACCAATACTCTTGGAAAGTTGAGGAGTCATAAACTGCAATGGTTAGCTATCTACCTAAATGTGTTTACAGTTAATTAGCAACCCTTCTACACTCTTCTGCTATCTACAGTTGTGTTTACATTTTACAGATTGTGTCACGCATCCATGTGTATTGTGACACAATCCACTTTCCAGCTGTATTACCTAAAAATGACCTACATCTTAGGGGGGAGGTATGTGCTTGTGGAAGTAGCATTACTCTCATTCTGAGCAGAGCATAACACTCCCTTGAACAAGGCAAAATAAAATATTTAGGCCTTTGGTATTAAAAAAAATGCTGGTGAAGAGGGCTGACAGTGCCTACCATCAACCCCAATATTCTCACTATTAAGAAATGGCAAATGTACAACACTGATGATGAAGTCATTTTCAATACATCACATTTGTATGATTTATTCAGGGATACCCTCATTCACCATCTTCCCATTGGGATTTATATGAAGACTTAAGGGCCTGTGTTGGATCAAACTGTGTTCTAAATACCACCTCTCAACTTTATATAAATGTGCAGTATTTGTCATTTGAAAAAATGCCACTGTATATCACTGGGGGAAGAATGCGAAATGGCAAAGGGAGGACGGTTAGAATAAATTACTTGCCGAAAAATGTTCTATTTCAACAGTGAGTGCAGAAAACAAGTGTGCCAGCTCCCTCAGTAATTCCAGAGGTACTTTCATTTGTTCTTCCCTTTGTTTTTGAACACAGATGTGGGGAAAGAAGTTGCTAAATATCCACCCCTTCCTCTCAACTCCCTGACGAGCTCCTTTTTTCTCCCGTCGCTCTCTCTTAAGAAATAGATCATTACCTGTCTTCTATTTTCAGCATCTCTGCACCTCTGAGTCAGGCCCGTAATTTGAATTGCAAGTGACAAAGTCCCTCTCGGAGGTGTCAGTAGCAGCATCCCCTCCAGTGTTTATTAACTTTACGGATTGAATAATTACCTGGGGTCGCTACATAATTGAGTTGACCTTATAAAAATAACAAGAGCGATGGCTCTGATGTCCCCACGTTAGACGCCATGGCACACCTTTCTCGACGCCATATGACCCTCTCTCCTATAATTTGGACTGGGTTCATCTACCTCATCCTATTATAGCTTCATTACCGGCTTCAGGAATCAATATTTTATCCTCAACCTGTTCCAACTGCTTTGGGGAGGTAGCATACAGTAGATGTCAGGATATCCGGGAGGGGGAAGAATAGGTTTGGTCAAAGAATGAGGGATGAGGGGAGGAGAAAGATTGCTTTCATCTTGGACATCACTGAAATAACTGTTAAAGGAAGGAAACCTGGATATGGCTCAATCTAGGAATTCATGATTCATGCCCGCCTGAGGCAGTCATACCATGGATACTTAGCTAGACAAATTTGGACTGCATTATAGACATTCTTTTGATGAACCAATCCACCTATAGTCTGGTTAGATACAAATGTCTGAAAACCCTCATGCTCATAATTTGTAAGAACCAATGCAGCCATAAGTTATTGCAATAGCTGAGCAGCGGTATTTGAGAAAAGTCAATCTGAGCTCCTAAAAACTCTGAGGATTGATTCTAGCTACAGTGTTATTATTTAGTATAACGGTACGTTTGTGGTATTTTACTCCCAGCTCTGCCTGTCGGATCATCTGGGCTCCCGAATGAATTGGAGAATAAGCGATTGGAGAATCAGCTGATCTTCCAGTAATCTGTTGCAAATCTGTCTAGTTCCTCGCAGCTCTAGTTTTTTTTGTTTTTTTTTACAAGCGTGGACTTGAATTATGGGTGACTTGCAGGTGTGTTTTTGGTGCATTTGCAAGAGCGTCCCCTGGTGCACACCAGTCACTACCAAAGAAGTACATAAGGCTAGGGGGCAGTATCCTGAATTTTCGCCTGACTGACATGCCATAAGTAAAATGCCTGTTACTCAGGCCCAGAAGCTAGGATATGAATATAATTTGTGGAATTTGAAATTTCTAAAACTGTTAAATAATGTCTGTGAGTATAACAGAACTTATATGGCAGGCAAAAACCCGAGGAGCATTTTTTGGAGGTCACAGGCCTTTTCGATGCAAGCCGATGGGCCATACAAAAAAATTGCTCCCAAGTTGCAGTACCTAGGGCTTCCACTAGATGTCAAGTCTTTATACAAGGTTTCAGGCTTGTTTCTTGAAAGACGAACAAGTAAATGTAGTTTATCCAAGGTGAGCCTCATTAGGAAAGTAGTCTTTTTGTGCGCGTGATTGAGGACGCGCTCTTCGTTATTTATCTTCCGTATTAAATATTATAGTTTATTTAGATATTAGAGTACCTGACAGTACCTGACAATTATTTACAAACGTCATTTGACTTTTTGGGTTCCTTTGTATGCATGTTGAACGAGATTTCGCTACACTCGCATTATCAGCTGCTAACCATGTGTATGTGACAAGTGGCTATTTGGACATAAATGATGGAACTTTATGGAACAAATCAGTCATTTATTGTCGAACTGGGATTCCTGGGACTGCCTTCTGATGAAGATCATCAAAGGAAAGTGAGTATTTATGGTATTGTTTCTAACTTTGTTGATTCCAAAATGGCGGCTATTCCTCTGGCTGTTTTGGGTTCTGAGCGCCGTTCTCAGATTATGCTTTTTCTGTAAAGTTTTTTTGAAATCTGACACAGCGGTTGCATTAAGGAGAAGTCTTTAATTCTGTGAATAACACTAGTATCTTTTATCAATGTTTGTTATTAGTATTTCTGCAAAATCACCTGATGTTTTGAAATCAAAACATTACTGCACGTAAGGCGCCAATGTAAACTGAGATTTTTGGATATAAATATGCACATTATCGAACAAAACATACATGTATTATGTAACATGATGTCCTATGAGTGTCATCTGATGAAGATCATCAAAGGTTAGTGATTAATTTTAACTATATTTCTGCTTTTTGTGAGTCCTATCTTTGGCTTGAAAAATGGCTGTGTGTTTTTTCGGCTTGGCGGTGATCTAACATAATAATATGTTGTGCTTTAGCTGTAAAGCATTTTTTAAATCGGACACGATGGGTAGATTAACAAGATGTTTATCTTTCATTTGCGGGTATTGGACTTGTTAACTTCTCCAAGATAGGGGGCAGCATTTGGAATTTGCATATTATTTAGTATATTTGGATAGAAAACTCTGAAGTTTCTAAAACTGTTTGAATCATGTCTGTGAGTATAACAGAACTTATGTAGCAGGCGAAACCCAGAGGACAAACCATTCAGATTTTTTGAGGTCTTTTCAATGAGTTTTCATTGGGAATCCAGATTTCTAAGGGACTTGCGTGCAGTTCCTACCACTTCCACTGGATGTCACCAGTCTTTAGAAATTAATTAGGTTTTTCCTTTGTGTAATGAAGAAGTAGCCCTGTTCAAAATGAGGGTCACGACCAGAAAGCTAGTGTCCGTTTGTTTTCTTCCTGTATTGAACACAGATCATCCCGTCTTCGATTTTATCAATTATTTACTTTAAAAAAGACCTAAAGTTGTATTACAAAAGTAGTTTGAAATGTTTTGGCAAAGTTTACAGATAACTTTTGAGATATTTTGTCTGCAAGTTGGAACCGGTGTTTTTCTGGATCAAACACACATTTTGGATATATTTGGATGGAATTAATCATTTGTGATGTTTATGGAACATATTGGAGTGCCAACAGAAGAAGCTCGTCAAAGGTAAAGCATGATTTATAAGGGTTGAAATAGGTTCTCTCTTTTGTTTACGGAGGTGCTATCCTCAGATAATAGCATCATTTGCTTTCGCTGAAAAGCCTTTTTGAAATCTGACATGTTTGCTGGAGTCACAACACCTGTAGCTTTAATTTGGTATCTTACATGTGTGATTTCATGAAAGTCCGATTTTTCTTGGAATTTATTTGAATTTGGCGCTCTGCATTTTCTCTGGCTTTTGGCCAAGTGGGACGCTACCGTCCCACATATCCCAGAGAGGTTAATGTGTGAAAGTTACATATTTCAAAAATATATTTTTGAATTTCACGCACTGCCTTTTCAGAGGAATGTTGTCGAGGTGTTCCGCTAGCGGAACCCCTGCGCTAGAAAAGATAATTGAGAATATGGCACTCTTGAGTAGTGCACTGTGTCGAGAGCATATATTGGTGAGAATCAGTCTGTTACTCAGTCTCTATGTTGTTGTATAAATCAGCAATATCGGTAACATGAAGGTCAGGGAAATGTACACTTTCCACATGAAAAAACCCAAAGGATGTACCCAATACAATGCACATGCTTAAACTATAAGACTCATACTGTTACCATGAATCTTCACTGACCAAACATCAAAGCTGTTGGTCCTCAAACATCTCAGAGAGCGAGTAGAGATCCTGAGATATCTGGCATTGTTACCGCCTCTGTTTGTTTGGCTCCAGGCTCTGGGCTGAAAGACTGTCAGGGAGAGCTACTATGTAGTGAAACGAAACAGGCTGTCATCTCCGTAATGAGTTAGTCTGCCGGCCGGGGCTTTATACACACATACACCTCACTGTCTGATACAGGATGGTATTGCAGCATTGCCTCCACACACACACACGCGCACACGCATGCACCTCCATATCAGAGACAGGATAGTACAGAAACACTGCCTCCTATACCCTCCAACCATCCACATCCAGGCTCTGAGAGCTAAATTGGGCTGCCACAAAATACTTTCCTTTGAGAAAATGTACAATAGGTTTGTTATCGGTTTTTGGAAGGTTATGGTGATTTAGAGAGTTGTTATAGCATGGATTGTCGATAGTCTAGGACCCCCAGGATGTGTACTGGGAGCTTGCGAGGAACAATTGGCAAGTGTCTTCACTGACATTTTCAACCTCTCCCTGTCCGTGTCTGTAAGACCAACATGTTTTAAGCAGACCACCATAGTGCCTGTGCCCAAGAACAAAATGACTACCGACCCGTAGCACTCCCGTCTGTAGCCATGAAATGCTTTGAAAGGCTGATCATGGCACATATCAACACCGTTATCCCAGAAACTATAGACCCACTCCAATATGTATACCGCGCCAACAGATCCAAAGATTATGCAATCGCACTCCACACTGCCCTTTCCCACCTGGACAAAAGGAACACCGATGTGAGAATGCTATTCATTGACTACAGCTCAGCGTTCAACACCATAATACCATCAAAGCTCATCAGTAAGCAAAGGACCCTGGGACTAAACACCTCCCTCTACAACTGCATCCTGGACTTCCTGACGGGCCGCCCCCAGGTGGTAAGGGTAGGTAACAACACATCTGCCATGCTGATGCACAACACAGGGGCCCTTCAGGGGTGTGTGTTCAGTCCCCCCCCCCCCGACCCCCTTTACTCCCTGTTCACTCATGACTGCATGGCCAGGCACAACTCCAACACCATCAAGTTTGCCGATGACACAACACCGACAATGACAAGACAGCCTATAGGGAGGAAGTCAGAGACCTGGCCGTGTGGTGCCAGGACAACACCTATGATTGTGGACTTTGGGAAAAAGAGGCCTGAGCACACCCCCAATCTCATCGACGGGGCTGCAGTGGAGCAGGTTAAGAGCTTCAAGTTTCTTGGTGTCCACATCACCAACAAACTAACATGATCCAAGCGCACCAAGACAGTCGTGAAGAGGGCACGACAAAACCTATTCCCCCTCAGGAGACTGAAAAGATTTGGCATGGGTCCTCAGATCCTCAAAATGCTCTACACCTGCATTACTGCCTGGTATGGCAACTGCTCGGCCTCTGACCGCAAGGCACTACAGAGGGTAGTGCGAACGGCCCATCCCTGGGTCCCAGCTTCCTGCCATCCAGGACCTCTGTACCAGGCGGTGTCAGAGGAAGGAACTAAAAATTGACGCTTCTAAACAAGACGCTTCTAAACAGCTTCTACCCCCAAGCCATGACTCCTGAACACCTAATCAAATGGCTACCCAGACTATTTGCATTGGCCCCCACCCCCCCTCTCACCTCTTTTATACAGCTGCTACTCTCTGTTGTTATCATTTATGCATAGTCACTTTAATAACTCTACCTACATGTACATATTACCTCAACAAACCGGTGCCCCCCCCCAGATTGTACCGGTACCCCCCTGTATATAGTCTCGCTATTGTTATTTTACTGCTGCTCTTTAATTACTTGTTACTTTTCCGTCTTATTCTTATATGTACATTTTTTAAACTGTATTGTTGTTTAGGTAAGTAAGCATTTCACTGTAAGATCTACCTGTTGTATTTGGCGCATGTGACTAATCCAATTTGATTTTGATTTGACACCAGGTGTGTGCAATTAATTATCAGGTAGAAAATCAGCAGTATTCGGAGTAAGTTTTGAATATCCCTGGTCTAAGATGCATCATGTTACAATAAAACTGCTGAATATTACTGCAGCCAATTCAACAAAGAAAATGTGTTTCCTTTTATTTGTTTGGAACTGTATATTCTAGGTTACACAGTATAGTGATTATCACACTTGGACATTTCCAAACAAATATCAACCTCAACACAATATATACAACAACCCCAAAAAATGTACAGGGCTGTTGTTCAGAACATGTATGAATGAGTGAAAATTTGCTGCCATGGTGTTTGTCTTCGCCCATTTGTTGTACAAACACCACACAGCCTCCCTCGGTCTGTATGTCGTTGCAGACAGGAAGCCAAGCGCTTCTTTCAATTATTCTCTCATTTGTTTTGGGCTCCCCCTGGACAGGATGGGGCTGACTGTTAATCCCACTAGTAATGAGAGGATCTCTCTCCCCACGGAGAAAGTGTCTCTTTGGGTGTTATGTGCCCTCCCACTCTGCCCCAATAAATAGCAAGTGTTTGTGTGGAACGTGGGGGGCTGTGTGTGTGTGTATGTGCCTGCGCCTGCTTATGTGCCTGTATGACAGGCTGCACAATACCAGTGAAGAAGCTGAAGTGTTAGTCTTAGCCTGTAATCACAATTCCCAGAAAGTCAAGATGGAAATGTGCACTAGGGCATAGGTTACTATGTTTTGAAATGTCATGACAATATGCATAGACTATGGTAAGCCATACCTATTTATACCTACGGTAAAAAGTGATACATACGTGTCCTATACGTATGTATCACAGGTGTTTCCCATATGTCAAAGAATGGAAAGAGTTGAAGAGAAAACGAGGAGGAGAGAACATGTAGCAATCTGCAACACTCATTATTGGCGTCAACAGAAATAGAATGTAATTCTGGGAAAGTATAGGCAGTGATTGCTGCTTATACTTTCCCAGTAATTTCACAGAATTACGTTCTATTTTTGAACAAGGACAGTTTATGACCCTGGTTTTTCATATACACAAAAACATTTGTTTGGATGTGTAAAGTAATCCGTTTAATCACTTGATAATTGCAAATGACTAGATTAAAAAAACAGAAAAGGTTTCAAATGTCCAGATTAGAGATTTTACATTGCGAAACACTTATAAGAGGGGCGGCAGGTACCATAGTGGTTAGAGAATTGGGCCAGTAACTGAAAGGTTGCTAGATCGAATCCCCGAGCTGACAAGTTAAAAATGTGTCGTTCTGTCCCTGAACAAGGCAGTTAACCCACTGTTCCTAGGCTGTCATTGTAAATGATAAGAAAAAATGGACTTGCCTAGTTAAATAAAGGTTAAATGAAAAATATATATATAAGTAGCAATAGTTCATACAATCCACCTCTTTGGTATTCATATTTCCTCTCAATCCCTCTCACTTGTTCAGGTGAAAGTCAGGGAACAATAGCACTCCAATCCTCAAAGATGAAAAAAAAAATTCTCAGCACAACAACGCTCGTTTGTATCAATTATCACCCTTCGGATAATCACTACATCGTGCATCTCCCAATGGTGTTAACACAAAATGGTGCTGACAAAAAAGTCACGAACACAAACCTGTTTGTATTCTTCTGCCTAATAGGGAGTGCTTCCCAGCCAGATAACAGACCACTAACACTTCAAAGCACATTTTTATCAATTACTAGCCAATGGTGCTAACACAAATGTCGCTAACCAAAACCTTTTTTTTATTCTTCATTCCCACCCCTCAGAGTGTGTGTGCTTCCCCAGCCAGACAGCTGCACATCAGTGGTGTCTGAAGGTCAGGGTACAGCCCGGATACCAGCATGAGATGTCACACTAGGACGTGGCATGGCAGTCATGCACAAAATTGCCTCCACAGATCAGACCACCACCCCATCTGCTGCGGAGGATGGAGAGTTCAATGGTGTATCTAATAGTCCTCTTTGAGGACACACCGGTGGCTTCTGCCAATTTGTAAATAAAATGTTTACCTCCAGAGACCTCGGTGCATATTATCACAGTAAGTGGTAACTATGTATTGGATGGTAGTTGTATTCTGTGGGTGAGTTACTCAAGTTTACCTGTTGTCGAGTGAAGTACCATCATTGTTAGATCACTGCAGGACAGTAGAAAAAAGTATTTCTCTACCTCTACTTTTATATAATTACCCAGGTTTACTTGATGCGGAATGAAGCACAGTCATTGATAGATCACTGTTACATTGGGAATAGAGTGAAACTGAATCACTCTCATTCTATTTCAACCTATTTAAAGCAAAGATGTAATTTCTAGTAAGTCATGAGGCATGTAAGAGAAAACAAACACAAAGCAGTGAATGTGGCTGACTGGCAGAGTTGAAAAGACGCAGAGAGCGGGCGAGCGATGACAGAACGATTCTGTGTCTAAGATCCCCTATGTTGTTGGAATTATAAAAGTGCTGACCCCTGGGGGAATTTGATAGCTAGGAAGGCTTGCAGTCACACTGCATAGAATATGTATTATTATTTTATACAGCTTCACGGATTGGTTGGGTGGGGGGATAGGCTACCATACAGAAAGTCTGCAATGTCAGCGGAGCGCCTTTCGGGTTTCTATTTCTGTTTCTGTTCCGTTTCCGGCTGATGTGTCCTATCTTGGAGGAGTCAACCTTCGCTCACAAAGGAGGAGCTCACCCTCCAGTGGGACATCGTTTATTCATGTATCAGATTTATTTTTTGCCTGCCACGGCCTCCGAGGATTCACACCGCATTTATTACAGGAGGGTAATGAAAATGGAATTCATATGGTGGAGCCCCGCTTGCATTGTGTGACTGGGATGTAATGCAGAGAGTAACCTCTATCCTGAGATGCTTGCACAGCGCTCACCTGAACCAACAACTGCCCCACCCACCCATTCACTCCAAACTTTCTCAGGGAAAGTTTTCAGAGGAGAAAATGGTGTTTATAGCTAGGTTTCTATCCAATTGATGACATTCAAACATTCTAAAAATCTGCATAAAAACAATGTGCATTTTCCCACCAGAGGTGTGTCTCCATCAATTGTTGTGGATAAAAGACTGTGCGTGATGATGTAGTGCAGATAAGTTAACTTTGCGGTTAAATTTCAATGTAATGAATAAAAAATACAACTTGAATGGGTTTTCATCGCATTTCCAGCTCTACTGACAGATTTGTTGCAAAGCAAATGTGCCCACTCTGGTGTTGGCACGTGCTCTCTAGCCAACAGCTCGTAGACACAGTTGCGGGTAGGCTACCTGCATGATGAGATTATTATGGACAAAAGAGCAAAAAAACATTTATTTGATTAATGGCAGCCGATCATCATGTCACCAGAAGATCATCATGTCACCATCAAGACCCCTAATATTTATTGGAAAGATGCATCAAGATAATCACGTGCACTTTCACCACAACTTCTGTAGCCTAATTGCAGTGGGAGGACCACCTTACAAATCTCGTGATTCCAAGTTTACTTTGATATTGTAAGGACAGATGCTTGGAGACGAGAAGCAAGTACAGGGAGTGAACATTTAATTAATAAACAGACATGAAACAAGACAGGACAGCGTCTGGACATGAAAAACACAACGTCATTAATGCTGACATGGGGAAAAAACAGAAACAGGCAGATATAGGGAAAGCAATCAAAGCTTGAAGGAGTACAGGTGATTCCAATGAAGCACTGATGCGTGTAACAAAGGTGACAGGTGTGCGTAATGATGGGCAATCTGGCGCCCTCGAGCACCAGGGAGGGGACCGGGAGCAGGTGTGACATATGATGGTTATTATATCAATATTTGCACATAAACTTTTACACCGACATTTCTAACATCATTAATTTTACTTAGTCAAAAATATCCCACCTTGTCAAGCGTATTTTGTCTTGTTGACATTTCGAAAGTTTACTGACACATTTTTATCTGGCCTTTTTTCTAACTATACCATCAAAAATAACATTGCATAACACATTTAGCATTCTTTAACATTATTCTCATTGACAACTGAGTGAATGCCTTACAGTTTTGGTCAACACCCATCCAATGTACTGTGCTTACATTAAACAGTAGCGTTTGTAGCCTAGTTTCAAGGTTGGCAATTCTCTAGCTAGAGCCACCCAGAAGCCCTCTTACTCACCATTAAGAACTATCCAGCCACTTTCCTAAGAGGACACTTTCTCTATCCCGCTCTCCTCTTTATCTCCCCTCTCTGGAGTGTCTCTGTTCATTCCTTCCTTTTCCTTCAGTATGTCATTAATTCATCCATCTACCAGTCTCCCTGACAAGTTAGCTATTTTAAATGAACGTTTGTCAAATCAAATTAAATTGAATTTGTTACATGCTTCATAAACAACAGTAAAATGTTTATGGGTCCTTCCTAACACCGCAGAGAGAAAAATAAAAAAGTAATATGAAGATAACACGAAGAACAAATACACATTGAGTAATGATGACTTCACTACACAAACGGGTACCAGTAGTATGCAGGAGTACAAGGAAATTGAGGAAGACTGCATTTGGAAAGTATTCAGACCCCTTGACTTTTTCCACATTTTGTTAAGTTTCAGCCTAATTCTAAAAAGGTTTTAAATATTTATATGTTTTCATCAATCTATACCCAATACCCCATCATGGCAAAGCAAAACCGTTTTTTAGAAATGTTTGCAAATGTATTAAAAATTAAAAAATTAAATTTGACATACAGTTGAAGTCGGAAGTTTACATACACTAAGGTTGGAGTCATTGAAACTCGTTTAACAACCACTCCACAAACTTCTTGTTAACAAATTATAGTTTTGGAAAGTTGGTTAGGATATCTACTTTGTGTATGACACAAGTAATTTTTCAAGCAACTGTTTACAGACAGATTATTTAACTTATAATTCACTGTATCACAATTCCAGTGGGTCAGAAGTTTACGTATACTAAGTTGACTGTACCTTTAAACAGCTGGAAAACCTGGAAAATTCCAGAAAATGATATCATGGCTTTAGAAGCTTCTGATAGGCTAATTGACATCATTTGAGTCAATTGGAGGTCTGCCTGTGGATGTATTTCAAGGCCTACCTTCAAACATTGCTTGACATCATGGGAAAAAAAGAATTGCCAAGACGACTATAAGCTGTAACCGCTGCCAAAGGTGTTTCAACAAAGTACTGAGTAAAAGGTCTGAATACTTTCACACATTTGCAAACATGTCTAAAAATCAGTTTTTGTTATGTCATTATGGGGTATTGTGTGTAGATTGATGATTGAAAAAAATGATTTAATTCATTTTAGAATAAGGTTATAACGTAAGAAAATGTGGAAAAAGTCAAAGGGTCATAATACTTTCCGGATGCACTGTATGTGGTAAACTCCTCAATGTTATCGGACGAATCCTGGAACATATTCCAGTCTATGCTAGCGAAACAGTCCTGTACATTAGCATTTGCATCATCTGACCACTTCAGTATTAAGCACATCACTGGTACTTCCTGTTTGAGTTTTTGCTTGTAAGCAGGAATCAGGAGGATTGAGTTATTGTGGGACACGCCTAGTCTAATGGTCTGTTGCTTAGTGTTGCTCTGCCCTCAGGTAGCCGAAGAGAGATGGGTACAACGGGGAATAAGAGAGAGAGGGAGAAAGAGGGTAAGGAGAGCGAGTAAGAGAAGAGAACAGTAGAGAGAGAAGAGAAAACAGGAGAGAGAGGAAGGGTGAGAGAACATGCTTCTTGGTGGCAAGCCAAATTATATAAAGTTTACTCATCACGGTCTATAGGCATCTGTGACAAGACAGAGATATTGGGCCATGGGCATATCTGCTAGAGCTAACTGATAAAATCACTGATCTATAAAAAGGCCAAGAATAAGGTGTTGTACTCCCCATTATTCTTTTTTTTTTCTTCTTCACTTATTCTATCTTACCACTTCACTTGGCCCGACTCAGTGAATGGCTTCAGCAATGCCACTAAGCACATCCTCCCACGGGTCCATAGTTCACACCACTGACAGTGCCAATTCATTAGTGTCCACTGACACACAGTCAACCCCGAAGTCATAATGTCACGAGACATTACATTTCATGTTTTTTTTTCCATCGCGAGTCTAGAGGACGATTAAAAAGCAGCATCTTCTTTTTCAAAAACCTCCATAAGCATCCTCCATTAGCTCGAGAAGGATGTGCTCCACCATGACAGTTAACACGACAAAGTAACTGAACCGTTGCAACCCAGAGACACACAGAGACTCATTTACGCATGACTTGGCCCTCTCTCTACATGCTTTTTCAATATTTTAATTAAATCAGATCTGCTTCGTAATTATTCTGATAGATGCAATATAACTTGATTATGTTATATTACAGTTCTTCAAAAATGTGCCAATGTCTACTGTGAATTTTAGCTGAACATGGGTTGTGAGATGGCGTCCCCCCCTACTAATGAGAATGCATCGGCGCGATGGTGTTCCCCATTTATTTCAATGGGCACCATGGAGCTCCCCATTAATTTAAATTTTCCGAGAAGTTACTCAGTGTTCTTCCATTATTTGATTCTTTAATCATCACAAGCCCAGTCAATTACAGCTAATTTAATTTAATTTCAACAACTAATCTGGGAATTGGAGCCCAGACTTTATAATGCACACACTTATACTGTATTTCATCCAACATATATTACCCAACTCTTTTTCATTGTGTTAACACATGGCTGGGGAAATGTTACATTAAATCATATCAAATCAAATTGTGTTTGTCTCATGCGCCGAATACAACAGGTGTAGATATTGCTGTGAAATGCTTACTTACAAGCCCTTAACCAACAATGCAGTTTCAGAAATAAGAGTTAAGAAAATATTTTGTAAATATACTAAAGTAAAAAATGTAATAAAAATCTAAAATTAACAAGAAAATTACATAACAATAATGAGGCTATATACAGGGGGTACCGGTACCGAGTCAATGTGCGGACGGGGTTCAGGTTAGTCGTGGTAATTTCTAAAGTGACTATGCATAGATAATTAACAGCGAGTAGCAGCACTGTAAAAACAACGGGGGGAGTCAATATAAATAGTCTGGGTGGCCATTTTATTAATTGTTCAGCAGTCATATGGCTTGGGGGTGGAAGCTGCTAAGGAGTCTTTTCGTCCTAGACTTGGCGCTCCGGTACCGCTTGCCGTGCGGTAGTAGAGAGAACAGTCTATGAGTTGGGTGACTGGAGTTTTATGGGCATTCCTCTGACACTGCCTAGTATATAGGTTCTGGATGTCAGGAAGCTTGGCCCCAGTGATGTACTGGGCTGTACGCATTACCCTCTGTGGCACCTTAACGTCAGATGCAGAGTAGTTGCCATACCAGGCGGTGATGCAATCGGTAAGCATGCTATCGATGGTACAGCTGTAGAACGTTTTGAGGATCTGGGGTCAAATCTTTTCAATCTCATGAGGGGGAAAAGGTGTTGTTGTCCCATCTTCACAACTGTCTTGGTGTGTTTGGACCATGATAGTTCGTTGGTGATGTGGACACCAAGCAACTTGAAACTCTCAACCTGTTCGGCCATATAGTCCACAATTAGCTCCTTTGTTGTCCTGGCACCACAGTGCCAGGTCTCTGACCTTCCCCCTATAGGCTGTCTCATTGTTGTTGTGACATTTGCCAACTTAATGATGGTGTTGGGAGTCGTGCTTGGCCACGTAGTCGTGGGTGAACAGGGAGTACAGGAGGGGACTAAGCACACACCCCTGAGGGGCCCCAGTGTTGAGGATAAGTGTGCCAGATGTGTTGTTGCCTACACTTACCACCTGGGGGCAGCCCGTCAGAAAGTCTAGGATCCAGTTGAAGGAGGTGGTGTTGAGTCCCAGAATCCTCAGTTTAGTGATGAGTTTTGTGGGCACTATGGTGTTGAACGCTGAGCTGTGTTAATGAACAGCATTCTCACATAGGTGTTTTGTCCAAGTGGGAAAGGTCAGTGTAAGGTGTGCGATTGTATCATCTGTGGATATGTTGGGGAGGTATGTGAATTGGAGTGCGTCTAGAGTTTCAGGCATAATGGTGTTGATGTGAGCCAAGGCCAGCCTTTCAAAGCACTTCATGGCTACCAACATGAGGACTAATCATTTAGGCTGGTTACCTTCACTTTCTTGGGCACAGGGACTATGTTGGTCTGTTTGAAACATGTAGGAATTACAGACTCGGTCAGGAAGAGGTTGAAAATGTCAGTAAAAACACTTGCCAGTTGGTACACGTATGCTTTGAGAACACATCTTAGTAATCCGTCTGGCCCCGCAGCTTTGTGAATGTTGACCTGTTTAAAGGTCTTGCACACATCGGCTATGGAGAGCGTGATCACTTGCTCTAATGCATGCTTCAGTGTTGCTTGCTTCGAAGTGAGCAAAAAAGCAGTTGAAGACGGAAGTTTACATACACCCTAGCCAACTACATTTTAACTCAGTTTTTCACAATTCCTGACATTTAATCCTAGTAAAAACTCCATGTCTTAAGTTAGTTAAGATCACCACTTTATTTTACGAATGTGAAATGTCAGAATAATAGTAGAGAGAATTATTTATTTCAGCTTTTTTTTCTTTCATCACATTCACAGTGGGTCAGAAGTTTACATACACTCAATTAGTATTGGGTAGCATTGCCTTTCATTTGTTTAACTTGGGTCAAACATTTCAGGAACCCTTCCACAAGCTTCCCACAATAGGTTGGGTGAATTTTGGCCCATTCCCTATGACAGAGCTGGGGTAACTGACTCAGGTTTGTAGGCCTCCTTGCTCGCACACACTTTTTCAGTTCTGCCCACACATTTTCTATGGAATTGATGTCAGGGCTTTGTGATGGCCACTCCAGTACCTTGACTTTATTGTCCTTATTAAGCCGTTTTGTAACAACTTTGGAAGTATGCTTGGGGTCATTGTCCATTTGGAAGACCCATTTGCAACCAAGCTTTAACTTCCTGACTGATGTCTTGCAATGTTGCTTCAATATATTCACATAATTTTCCTTCCTCATGTTGCCATCTATTTTGTTAAGAGCACCAGTCCCACCTGCAGCAAAGCACCCCCACAACATGATGATGTCACCCCGTGCTTCACGGTTGGGATGGTGTTCTTCGGCTTGCAAGTTTCCCCCTTTTTTCTCCAAACATAACAATGGTCATTATGGCCAAACAGTTCTATTTTTGCTTCATCAGACCAGAGGACATTTCTTCAAAAGTACAAACTTTGTCCCCATGTGCAGTTGCAAACCATAGTCTGGCTTTTTTATGGTGGTTTTGGAGCAGTTGCTTCTTCCTTGCTGAGTGGCCTTTCAGGTTCTATGGATATAGATACTTTTGCACCTGTTTCCTCCAGCATCTTCACAAGTTCCTTTGCTGTTGTTCTGGGATTGATTTTCACTTTTCGCACCAAAGCATCTCTAGGAGACTGCGTTTCCTTCCTGAGCGGTATGACGGCTGCGTGGTCCCATGATGTGCATACTTGCGTACTATTGTTTG
This sequence comes from Oncorhynchus mykiss, assembly GCF_013265735.2. Taxonomy (NCBI): domain Eukaryota; kingdom Metazoa; phylum Chordata; class Actinopteri; order Salmoniformes; family Salmonidae; genus Oncorhynchus; species Oncorhynchus mykiss. The sequence goes on from NC_048566.1 coordinate 38,624,284, forward strand.
TACAGATGAACGTGGTAACTTCAGGCATTTGAAAATTACTCCCAAGTATAAACCAGACTTGTGGAGGTCTACATTTTTTTTCTGGGGTCTTGGCTGATTTCTTATGATTTTCACATGATGTCACGCAGAGGCACTGAGTTTGAAGGTAGGCCTTGAAATACATCCACAGGTACACCTCCAATTGACTCAATTGATGTCAATTAGCCTATCAGCTTCTAAAGCCATGACATATGTTTCTGGAATTTCTAACGCTGTTTAAAGGCACAGCCAACATAGTGTATGTATACTTTTGATCCACTGGAATTGTGATACAGTGAATTATAAGTGAAATAATCTGTCTGTAAACAAATGTTGGAAAAATGACACAAAGTAGATGTCCTAACCGACTTGCCAAAACTATAGTTTGTTAATAACAAGACATTTGTGGAGTGGTTGACAAACGAGTATTAATGACTCCAAACTAAGTGTATGTAAACTTCCGACTTCAACTGTAGCTCGTCTGGTAGGCTCGCGTCACTGCAGCTTTGTAGTCCATAATAGTCCTCAGTCCTGTATTTACACATTGCCTGTTTGATGGTTCGTTAGAAGGCATAGCGTGAATTCTTATAAGCGTCCGGATTGGTGTGGATGTTGCCTGTAATCCATGGCTTTAGGTTGGGTTATGTACGTCTGGTCACTTTGGGGACGACATTGTCGATGCCCTTATTGACGAAGCAGGTGACTGAGTTGCTATACTCCTCAATGTTCCAGTCTGTGCTAGCAAAACATTCCTGTAGCATAGCATCCGCGTCATCTGACCACTTCTGAGTGAGTCACTGGTACTTCCTGCTTTAGTTTTTGCTTGTAAGAAGAAATCAGGAGGATAGAATTATGGTCAGATGCAAATGGAGTGCGAGCTTTGTGCGCACCTCTGTGTGTAGAGTAAAGGTGGTCTAGAGTTCTTCTCCTCTCTGGTTGCACATGTGACATGCTGATAGAATTTTTGAAAAACGGATTTAAATTTACCTGCATTAAAGTCACCGGCCACTAGGAGTGCTGCTTCTGGATAAGCATTTTCTTGTTTGCTTATGGCCTTATACAGCTCATTGAATGCCGTCTTAGTGCCAGCATCTGTTTCTGGTGGTAAATAGACGGCTACGAATAATATAGGTGAGAACTCTTGGTAGATAGTGTGGTCTACAGTTTTTCATGAGGTATTCTACCTCAGGCGAGCAATACCTTGAGATTTCTTTAATATTAGACATCGTGCACCAGCAGTTATTAAGTTAAGAGTTAAGAGATTTTGTTTAACATGTAAACAATTATTGTCACCCCTCGTTTCAATACTCTATTACCCTACATTTGCGAGGATAACAACACTGAGCCTTTTTCTATAATGTTTTATGAGATTGGAGACCATGTTGGGAGTGATCTCAGACCATTCCTCCATACAGAATCATTCCAGATCCTTGATATCCTTCATCTGCTCTTATGGACTGCCCTCTTCAATTTAAACTACAGGTTTTCAAATGGGTTCAAGTCTGGGGGCAGAGATGGCTATTGCAAAATGTTGATTTCGTGGCAATTTCTTTGTGGATTTTGTGTGTGCTTGGGGTTATTTTCTTGCTGAAAGATCCACTTGTGGCCAAGTGTCAACCTCCTGGCAGAGGCAACATTGGTAAAGTTCTTATGAGTATGATATTTGCCATCCTAATATTTACATTACTATTAAAACGTACTAAAATAACTGACATGAACACTGACATACACGATTGGATGAGGAACACCCAGAGAAGCAGTACAAGAGCCAATCAAAAGTGCCCCTGGGGTCATGGAGAGCTAGTGGTTGTTTGCCCTTCTGGAACACCAATTTAAATGGAGATACAAATGAATAGTGATCTTTCCCAAGATGCCTTCTCTAAACTGAGTCACGTTTGACCCCGACCACCATCTTGCACATAACCTCTCCCGGCTGCCTGTGGCAAAATGTGTGTTAGAGTACAAGCAGAAGGACCACACTTATAGATTTAAGTGAAGGGGCAGGAGAAAGTGTGTCTGTGGTTTGGAGGGTACCAACCCTTGTAGATCTCATTAACTAGAAAACTTTTCTCCCTCTGATGCTATCTGGCACCAAGATCTCTACTTAAGCGTCAGAGGTGGGTAGGAGCACCATGATCTGCACAGGGATCAGGGTGGTGTGAATGGACAGTCATTCAGGAGCAAAGCCGTGGTAGGGCTTGGATGACCAGCTTAATAAGATTGAAGGGCCCAAAATGGATACAACCTTTTTTTTTCTTTAAAAAACAGATTCATAATAGAATAGTTTTGATTTGGCTTCATATTGCTCTTTAAGAAATGCTAGCGGCCATGACTGAAGCCAAGCTAAAGTTGTTGAGTATGTGGTTTGATGTGGGTGCTTCTTGGGTGTTTCTTTGCCTTTCAATCACAAAAAACAAGGGCAGTAGAGAGTAGTGACAGCGAGGTAAGCTAAGCTAGCTTTGCTATGGAGAGAAGTTTTAACGTTGAGGACTTCTCCCCTCCTGACTCGCCATCTCGATGGTCAGCTAATTGAGTTCCAATGACGGACTGGCCATCTGGAACACCGGGATTTTCCAGGTGGGCCGCTAGACAATTGGGGCCGACGCAACGCAAAATATAAATATCCCCAGCTCCCGCTTAAATAAAAATAACCAAGTGCTGTGTGTCTTACTAGCCCAGGCGAGTGGGCTGCCGGCCCTCTGCGGTTGGGTATTACATCTGTCAGCCTCTCTCTCCCATCCAATTACTTTTGGTCCAGTCCATTTTAACTTACCTGGGCCCCGCCACTTTCCCATCTCTGTTTAGTGGTGACATTTGGACAAATAGAAAAAATGTAAAGGTGGTGCTGAAAAGCGGAGAGAGAAGAGTTTGAAGTCTATTGATTCTGATGCAGCCAAATGTTTTAAAATAACAAATTATTAATTTGACGCCTTACCAGTCAATCATCTCAGCCGAGTGAGCCTGAAGGCATTGGCAACCGATCAATCACAGCCTGGATGGGGCGGGACATTAAAAAAGGTTGACTTGCTACAGCAAACTTTTGAAATGTTGAACTCATTGTTGTGCATGAATGGCTATGATTATTGACAAGATTGTACTTAGCATTAACAAATTAGAGACTAACCACCAATGTCGACCATTTTTCGTGCACAAGGATTAAATGAAGGAACTAAACCTAAAAAAATTATAAATGTTGGTTGTGTATTTCTTAAACTGCTGTATTGCCAATTGGAATCAATATTACACTAGTGGTATATAGTATACCATTATATGAAATTATGAATATACTAATATGATTCTATTGTTATACTAATTGATACTAATTACTCAACCAGGTTGAGGATAGTGCATCTGCAGTGGGCAGATGAAGATTGAGCCAGAGCCAGGATGCCACTGTTACCCCAATGTTTTATTATTTTAAGAGGCCGAAGTCAGGGGACCTAGATATGTTTTTTAGTTTCCACCCCCATCAAAAGTGATGCATCTGTGGTGCAGAAGGTTTTCTTTTGTAAAGATAGGACCAACAGGAAGTGGCTGTCATACAGTGAAGTGAACCATGCTTTATTCTGCTTAGTTTGTATGGCATTAGCAAAGCCCACAGAGAACCACCCTTTCATGAATGGAGTGGCAGACTGGAACCATATCCATCAAAGAGTGGAAGAGCATGAGAAGAGCATTATGCATAGAGGTTATGCTGAGGCCTACTTTCTAAAGTCCTCCAAAGGTAACATTGAGAGCTTCTCTACTCTGAAATTCATCAAGAGTAGGCTCAGGAGCACTCTCTCTCAACAGCACCTGGAGGCTTTTAAGCTCGTGGCTACTGAGCGAGATGTTTTAATGGCCCTGGACAGTGACCTGGTTATAGACGGCATTGCTGAAAGAAGTGAGCTGCTGCAGAAATTGCTAATTTAAGGAGGTAGGAAATATGTTTATTTTATTCTATGACTTGCCTACTCAACAGTCTTTTCACCAACAAATGTATTCCTGTATTATTTATTTTACTGGTCAGATGTTCCAGAGATTCTTGCCACCTTGCTGCCAGTGCCATTGTGCCAATATACGCTCCTTCTAGCCAGCCTCCTCCGAATAGCAACACGTTCCCCTTGTTCTATTTTACTAAAGTTATTGTTATAAATATTGTTCAGTTATTCAGTTCAGTTTATTGTTTGTTTACATAAAGTGTGGCGTGGGTTGTGTGTGTGGTGGTGTATCACTGGGGGTTTGGTGAGCCGGTCTGAGTCAAAAAGTCCAGGGACATTTTTCATTCCCAGTCTGTCCCTGTTCAGTTCTATGTGCAGACTAAATCCTGCGCTGACCTTGTGTTGAGCTGACAGTAGCTACCTAGCATAGCTTGGGGATAGCTGCAGCTGGCTAGCCTAACTACAGGGTGTACAATCAAAAACGCATCTTTCGTCCAATGTGTTAATTGTGTATATAATCCTCTAAGAAAACCAAATGGCACAAAGATCATGTCTCCATCATAATCCTTTAAAACGTTAGAGTTGTTACCCTTGTAGGACGGCCAGAATTAGGGTGACTAAATCAATGGAGGCCAGAGAAAAAAAGTGGTCAAAAATCTGGAAAATTGCATTGCGTCAGCTAGGCTGGATTCTGTGCAAGAATTAAGGTTACAGGCTACCTGACAGGTTCACGTTCCCATTGAACTCGTCATCTTTCTTCTCCAATCCACAGGACATAACACTGCATAGAGGTAAGACGGATGTTGATTTTGCAGCAAAAACAGACAAATATGTCCAAATCGGGCTTTACTAACCACATTGTGAGCCTGTTAAAATACATCAATCATGACAGATTTGACAAATATCTACTTTCTTAGTCAGATATTTTATTCATTTTACCTTTATTTAACGAGGCAAGTCAGTTAAGAACTAATTCTTATTTTCAATGACGGCATAGGAACAGTTGGAAATCCCTCTCCCGGATCCGGGAGAATTGTCATCAACTGACACTAATTAGCATAACGCAACGGACAAAAAATATTACTAGAAAATATTCATGAAATCACAAGTGAAATATATTGAAACACAGCTTAGTCTTTTGTTAATCACCCTGTCATCTCAGATTTTGAAATTATGCTTTACAGCCAAAGCAAGACAAGCATTTGTTTAAGTTTATCGATAGCATTATGCCTAGCTAGCAGCAGGTCACAAAAATGGTCAGGATTGGTCACGAAAACCAATCAAATTAAATAGTTTACCTTCGATGAGCTTCGGATGTTTTCACTCATGAGACTCCCAGTTAGACAGCTAAATATTATTTTTATAGCCGAAACACCTACATTTGTACTTCACGTTTGGTTGAGAAATCCACCGGAAACTGCGGTCACGACAAATATTCCAAATTAGATCCATAATATCGACAGAAACATGGCACCGTTTTTTATAATCAATCCTCAAGGTGTTTTTCAAATATCTATTCGATAATATATCAACCGGGACAGGTGGCTTCTTAGTAGGAAAGAGAGAAACAATGGCCGCATTTGTCTTTTACGCACAAAACACTCAGAGCCTCCATCTGACCACTGACGCAATGTTGTCATTCAGGCTCATTTTTCAAAATAAAGTTTGAAACTAGACACATTAGGGAAGCCATAGAAAAAGGAATCTGGTTGATATCTCATTCACTGCTCAATAGGGACGCATAGGAACACAGAGCTTTCTAAATAAGAGTCCCTTCCTGATTGGATTTTTCTCAGGCTTTCGCCTGCAATATCAGTTCTGTTATACTCACAGACAATATTTTTTACAGTTTTGGAAACTTTAGAGTGTTTTCTCTCCTAAGCTGTCAATTATATGCATATTCTAGCATCTTGTCCTGACAAAATAGCCCGTTTACTTTGGGAACGTTATTTTTCAAAAAATGAAAATAGTGCCCCTTAGTTTCAAGAGGTAAACTGCCTTGCTCAGGGGCAGAAATAATAATACGTTTTTTACCTTGTCAGCTCAAGAATTCAATCTTGCAACCTTACGGTTACTAGTCCAACACTCTAACCACTAGGCTACCTGCCGCCCCAGATATTTTGAAGTGTGGCAATCTGGTGTTGCTCTTCTATCCCCCACGGTCTGCATTCCATTGACCTCTTTACCTCATTTATAGCTATCCAACTGAATGCACAGACACTACAGCTGGAAGGGCAGCAAAGGCTCAATTTCCATCTTGTTTCATATCTTTTCTATTGACATTTAATTAGATATAGCCAATGTTCCCTCCCCAAAAAATGTCAGCACTGAACAAATTTCAGGTCTGCTGAGTGCAAACTTGAACGTTGTGAAAATTCTGTGCAACTTCCAGCGTGCGTTTACTATGAACACTGAGGCTGTACCTGCTACTGTGGCTATTTGATCATTATGTAAGCCTATCAGAGTGGCCTACCATCAAAAACAATGGGGAAAATGCATTTTAACATGGAAATAAGTATTCTATCATTCAGTCTACAGTAGCAGCCAATGGCTGGTGTTCAATGTAGGCCTAATTCCATTAGACTTTGAAAAAAACATTCAGGGCTTGACATTAACCTGTTTATCCACTTGTCCTTCAGACAAGGAGGTGACTGAAAATGTTTTTGTGTTGTTTGATGTAAGAAACCAGATATAAAATGCATTATTATTCCCATACCATTATTACAGAGAATCAGACAAATTATGCTACCCTCTGCCTTTTGGCTACTTGGCTTATTCAAGCCTGTCTCAAAATACAACACTGCCCTCTTAAGGATCCGCCCCTTTTCAATTTTCGCCCCCAAAACGACATAGCCAAATCTAACTGCCTGTAGCTCAGGATTCTTTCACTGTAATAGCTACTGTAAATTGGACAGTACAGTTAGATTAACAAGAATGTAAGCTTTTGACCCATAGGACAAAAAAAACTCTTTACCTGACTCACTTATCAATGATGGCTAGAAATGCACACATTCCCCATAGTTGACTAGAAATTATACATAACTGGGCTTAACTCACTAACTAGCAAAGGATATGAACAAAATCAGGGCAATGGTCTATTTGCATATAGGCCTATTGCAGCTCTGATTGGTTATGCTGCACCGGTCTATGTAGAATACAGGCGGAGTCGTGCGTGTCAATCAGTGGAGGCTCCTCAGAGGAGGAAAGGGAGGACCATCCTCCTCAGTGAATTTCATAAAAATAGAAATGGTAAAACATTGAAAATGTTATCCTTATTAGATAAAACTATACTAAATATATTCACATCACCAAATAATTGATTAAAACACACCGTTTTGCAATGGTCTACAGTAGCCTCAACAGCACTCTGTCGGGTAGCACCATAGTGTAGCCGAAGGACAGCTAGATTCCGTCCTCTTGGTACATTGACTTCAATTCAAAACCTAGGAGGCTCTTAGTTCTCACCCCCTTCCATAGACTCACACAGTAATTATGACAACTTCCAGAGGACATCCTCCAACTTATCAGAGCTCTTGCAGCATGAACTGACTTGTTGTCCACCCAATCAAAGGATGTGATAATGAATCTAGTACTGAAAGCATAAGCTACAGATAGCTAGCACTGCAGTGCATAAAATGTGGTGAGTAGTTGACTCAAAGACAGAGAAGACAATAGTTGAACAATTTTGAACAAATTAATTTCTTCCAAAATGAAGGAGAAGCAAGAGAGCGAGAGTGTCATTTTTTCCCCTTAGCTAACAAATGCAGCTGGCTAGTTTAGTTACTCAAACACCCAGCTCAAACAGAGGGATGCTATGTTAGCTAGATGACTATCCAACACAACAATGGAACTCTTCCAAGTCAAGGTGAGCTTTTGGTTTTATTAATTTATTGCCACCAAGATCTGCCCGTGTAACTGCTTACTGACTATACACTAATGTTACCGCATGATTGTAGCAGGTTTACTAACACATTAGTTCAATTAGCTATGTTGACTAGGACGTTACTTTAGCTAATATGGGGACAACGATGTAGGCTGTCTGTAGCGGTTATGACGTGGTTAAGCGTGGAAAGTTTTTTTCGCCAGGTCACATACTGTACAGCTGATGTGTTGTTCATTGAAGTCCATAAACAAAGGGAAAATGTCAGTGGAGGAGAGTGCAGAGGTGAGAAGGAATACAATGAAAGTGCACTGTGTTTATGCGTGATTCAGGGTGTATTCATTCCGACAAATCCTTTGAAAAACATTTCTTAAACGGAAGCAAACGAAACAGGGATAAAAATACCTGAATCTGTCCAATAGAAACTCTTGTTTGCAACTGTTGGACTAATGATTACACCCTAGATAAGCTAGATGCAGGCAAGTGTGCACTGCAGTTTTGAATGTGTCATTGTCTGTCCATGTTTCACTGTCTGTCATCAAATTTCTCTCGACCTGTGTGCAGCTACGTTGTAAACTTCTATTCATAGGCTAGTGTTGTAGCAACCTCATGATGGGTATAGGGGAAATTAGAGTGTCATGTAGTAGCCTAAACCTATCGATGTTAAATTGAACTAGGTGAATGGAATATGAATGACAGTCATCCAACATGCTGTAATAGAAATAAGGCTATGCTCATGAAAAAAAAATGGTCCTCCCTCATCATAAACGGCACTGGTGTGCACCATTGTCGACCTGTGCACCTAAGTTGTAAAAGTTAATTCATAGGCTAGGTTGTATCAACCTCATGATGGGTACAGGGAAAATTATAGTATCATGTAGTAGCCTCAACCTATCAATGTAACATTGAGCTGGGTGAATGGAATATGAATGACAGTCATCCAATATGCTATAATAGAAATAAGGCCATGTTCATTAAAAAAATATCATCCATGTCAGTCAATCATACTCCGATGCATTCTGCCTACATCAAAATCTCTTGCATAGTTAGTTTTGTTTCGGTATGTTGCATTGAAAGTGGCTAATATTGGGTTGATTAGATCACAATTGCCACAGTAAAGGGAAACATTGATAGTGTTAACAGGGAAAACTCAAGAACAGTGGTCACCAACCTTTTCTGAGACAAAATGCAAATCGAGATCTACCACTCAGATTTTTTATAACATGACTTAAAAAACGTAAGCCTATGCAACATTAACCAATTCAAAACAGTACTGTAGCAATGAAGTTTGTGCAGTAAGCTATAGGCCCAATACATTATCACCACATTCTAGATTTGCTTGAATTGCCCTGCCAATGCATTGTTGTTCAGGCCAAATTTGAGGTAGGCTATATGATCACACCCGTAACAGATCCGTTGTTGGCACAGCTGAGGGATCATACATTTAAATTATTTGCTTTCTATTTTACTGCGCTGATGGTGCCTGCATCTGATGGTCAGAGGGAGTGAGCAGCTGAATGAGGGTCCTCCTTTCAACATCCTTCTGCTCTCCCTTTCCTCCACTGACAATAACCAAAATGGCACATAGTTTTCCAGCTAATAGTGAAACTCGAGTCGCACCGCATTATTTCAACCTGTTACTCATATGAACAGAGAAAGTGAAATATTCCTCATTATTAAAAAGATCCAAGCCGCTAATAATAATAATGCAAGCCTACGGATACACTTTCCTACTCAGTCATTTATGCTGCAGTGCGCTGAGTGTAAGTATGAAGAACGTGCATTTTATGACTGATAAGTGTTGAATACAAAGTGTTGACAGTGCTGAGTTAGAACTTAAACATGAACTCACTCATAAAAACAGCCGCTCTTTGCTGTTTTCGTTGACAGCCTCTCTCTAGTCATGGTTTTAAACGTTTTGAAATCTCAGTTTGCATTTTGCTGTTTTGCAAAGTAATCTGAGCCATCTGATTGACCAGCAGTATGCTATAGTGCACTTGACTTTCTCTCAGGTTCTGCCGAGAAGGCAGAGTTTTTAACTTCAGACACATGAAATGGTTCAAAATGGCAACCGTTGCCTACCCGGCGTGCAGGGCAGCTTTTACATAAATGTTTGGCAATTGACTAGGAATGATTGGTTGGTGACCACTGCTGTAGAAAGTTAAGTGAAGTTCAATCTTGTGCTTCTCTGTGGGCTAATCTTTCTTCTGCCTGGAGATGCGCTGCAGTCTCGGGGCTAATACGCGTGCGCAGTTTATAGGGAATATTAGATAAAGCTATCCAAGATTATATTATTGAATGATTTTGCCTAGATCAGAAAGTTTGTCTCATCTGTGCACAACTAGCTAGCCGTTTCACATCCGTTACAGCAGCATGGCTCAATTAATGTTGTATAACTAAAAGTAGCTACTAGTTAGCTAGCTAACAGAGTCACCAGCACCAGTTACAGAAGTGAACGTGTCAGATACTCCATTCCTGGTCATCTGGCAATATTGTTGAAATGCATTGGAAGTTTGCACTATCTTTTTCGAAGTCCATTTTCACTCCTATTTGTGAAATGTGCTTGCGTTGCACCCATATGCTGAGGTCGGACAACAACGTGTTGTCTCAGGGAAATTGAGCATCATTGGCAATAGTGGGCATGTAGTGGGCATACCCAACCCTCAAGTAAGTCATGACTAACTCACTTACAAAACTCAGTTTTGGATGAGACTGGCTGTATTACCAAAATGTCCTATTTACACTTTGACGTCAATTTTTAACTAGATAAAATGTTTCTGGCTCATAGGCCGTTTTCAAAAGGGTACTTTTTTTTGGGGGGGGGGGGGGGGGGGGTTAGCTCTTTGATGTCCATTGTGAAATGGCAATTCATCATTTTGCTTTCTTTTCATTCCGAAGGAACCATGTAACACACCCCTACACACACATAAAAGGCTGGGAGCAGCACAGGGTAGATTTGGGGGTAAGTGCCTTACTCCAGGGTACAACAGCAGGGGGTGTTACCTGATGCTAGTAATCCTTGGACTACTGGTTCGCATCCCTGACAGATTTTGCCCGGTCAGACCCAGGCTTTGAACCAGCAACCCCCAGGTTCCAGGTCGGCTTCTCTAACCTCCAAACTGCCAAGAGTGTAGCGCTTATTTTAGATCCATCTCTGTATGCCACAATTTAGACCTCTAATAACTACATTCAATTATTGAACAGTGCATTCGTCTGAGAAACATGCATCTGGGTCAGAGGATGTTTGTCCTTGGGTGTCCATCACGCATCTATTCCCCGAAGGTTAGCAGGTCTCTTCAGCATTAGATTAGGTACCATTTCCAGGAAAGGGAACTGAAATGTTGCCTATTCAAAAATACAAACTAGGTTACATTTGAACCTTCAGAAACAAACAATTTACAAAATGTTTAATGATGGAAGTCATCAGCAATAGTGATCGTGACCTGTGTTTGGAGTAACAAATCTCAATTTGTTATTCTAGCGCTCTTGAACATACTTGAACTTCCCTCTATATAACATACTCTTGACCATACTTTACCATCCCTCTATATAAAGACAGTTTTAGTGTCCAAGGGCATTATTAGATAACCAAGTGAACTGGAGCGAAAGATTGATTCAGCTTGAACAAGATTCAGATGTAACTTCATTTTCTTGCCTGTCTCAGGATTAAAATGCAAGGTGTGTTTGATATGTCAAGGTAAATAAGCCTGTATTGCCTTCAAGCCTCCAGGGACTCATCTGAATATTTAAAATCTATGGATGAATACACTGATTTAGTATCTCTGAACATACCCCGTGGCTGTTGACGAGGATTTATGAAAGTCAGATGCTGTTGATAACCATTAATAAATCTCAAAGGACAGGAGTCTTATTCTGTATGTGTGAAATTTACGAGGAATTTGGGGCAATAAAGGGGCACTGCAATAGGTACTGGTATAGCCTCTTCCTAAACCAATGTCCCGAGCTCCTAGTTTTTGAAGAAGTCTCAGAAATACTTAGAGACAAAGATATCTGATGATTAGAAGTAATGAACTTGATCAACCAAATTAAGGACTTAAAGGAATCATTTACATAAAGCTGAAATATGTAACTTTTTGGGCAACCTGACCAAATTCATATAGATGTGTGAGTTATAGATCAGTCATTGTCATTGAAAGAAAGTCTAAGAAGCGGTAGATCTGTTTTATGTGTGCTATTTCTATGCTTCCCGTTTTTAAGTTTAGTTTTTGCGTCTTTTACTTTCATTTTTTGTACACCAGCTTCAAACAGCTGAAAATAAACTATTTGTAATATGGAAAATATATTTCACAGTGGTTTAGAAGGTACAATGATTATTTACACAATGACCAGCTCAAATAGACAGAAGCCTTCTTTGTGGCAGACCAATCTGAACTCCTCTCTCCTCTCAATCATGGCTAGTGAGAGGGTTGCTGACTTTTTATGTGGTTTAACCAACTAGGCTCGTAATTTAACATGTTTCATTCGTATTTACAGTTGGCATACACTTTTGTTTTTAAGGCACATGAAAGTTCACATGTTCCAGAAGGCATTTCTACCAAAAAACGCATTTTGATTAAAAATTGCTCTCCTGCGAAGTAGTGACCCCTGACATAAGCCTAGTTTCCCGAAACGAGTCACAATTAGGCAAACTATTAGTATTTTAGCAAGCAGGAAATGGCAGAGGGATTTCTGTATATTGCACCTTTTAAATTTCAAAATGACATATTTGCTTTCCCAGTCCTGACAGTCCTGACAAGGAGAGACAGCAATCTATTGTTTGGTTTTGTTTAACCTGGCTGCTATCATCAAATGCTAACTTTAGCCAAAAGTCAAAGCCAAAGAGCTTTTTGTCAATATTGGATATTAGTCACTCCTTTTCTTTTGATATAAAACTCCTGTATTGCTGACTGCTCACCATCAAATGATTGATCAAGTTTGAGTTTCCCTGTGCTTCTGGGTTCAAAACAGAATCCACACTTTTTAAACCCATCTGTCACACCTTTTCACACCTTACCTGAACTGAGAAGGATATTGATTAGGATACGAGTGGAAGAGCAAATTCTATGAAGTCAAGAATAGGAAGTCTGTTCAGGGGCCTTCAATTCCCACAAACCCCTGTTAAGTCAAACATCAGCACAATGTGGGGAAGCTTTCAAGGTCAGTAAAGACAACCTTACCTAAATAAATGATGTCATCATGAGGCAATCTCAAAACACCCAGAAGCATGGGCTTCAGTGCCGTAAGCGCTTTTTCCCCTCCTTCCACACATCCATCAGATTGATGGTACTTTTTTCACTTTCTCATGATTCATCTGTTTTTCTCCATTTGCATTGCTGCTTGCCTGGCCAGTGGAAGGGATTATTCTGCCCACCCTGCACAGCCCTTTTCTATCTTTAGCCCTCCCTATTTGGGTTACACCCCTGTGAGGAAACCCGTACTCACCTTGCCTGGAGGAAAGCGTTTTGATGAACAGTCTGAGTGACTCAATGAAATAACAGGCCAAATAACAGGCTTCCCTCTTTAATTAAGCGTATAATTACTAAGAAACATGAGTTCAATCTTAAATGAACTGAAAAGATGTCCATATCAAGCTGTTCTAATATGGACATCGTACAGCTGCTTGATCAATTTTTCCCTCTGTTGATACATTGGACTTGCAGACAGAGAACACGAAGAATGTCTTCACCTACTCTATACCCCTTTACAAGTACAGAAGGATTCATTTACATGCCGTCAACACAAAAAAAAATGCCTTATGTCTCATACAGTCTCCCATGTTAAATGGCCTAACTGTAGCTACTATTCTCATTAAATATAATTCCCTCCCACTCAAGTCTCTCTCCAGTGCATTCCTCCAATGCTCCCTAATATGACACTGCCAATTGTTAACCTCAAGGACACCAGTAACATCAGATTCTTTGAAAGATCACAGGACTGACTGAAATAGAAAGTTGAAAGACCCTCTGAAATGCATTTACCGCACATTGCTCCATGAGTATTTCCCACCTTCGAAATAAGAGTAAAATCACAAAATGAATGTATAAAATGACGAATAACATTGATAGTTTTGCCATCTGCAGCTGCTGTTAGTTTCCAAATGGCACCCTATTTCCTACTGTAGTGCACTGCTTTTGAACAAAGCCTTATGGGTCCTAGTCAAAAGTAGGGCACTTTAAAGGGAATAGGGTGCCTTTTGGGATAGAGAATATGTCTAAGAGTCTCATCAAGGGCTATCAATGGTTATTTATTAGGATTGTTTGATGCACCTTTTTTTTCTTTAGAGAATCGCCTAATTAAATAGTCAATGGCGCTTTCAATGCCTGGAAATTTGCTTACTATCGATTCGTCCTCTGTTTCTCCTGCTGTGAGTCAGATGCATTTTTCCTATTGATCCACAACTTCAGTCTGCATGAGCAGTGTACCTGCATAGTATATTTAAGTCCCGAGCAATTATCTATTGATTTTGCAAAACTAAAAGTTTTGCGATGAAGTACATGTACAGTACATACTCAATCGGTCAGTAGGTGGCCATTTCCATCCTTATACCAATATTGGCAAAATTGGTCTCACAGGGGCTCTAATTTCCAAAGCCATTATGAGGAATGCCATTAAATGATTCCATGGTTCCACATGTAGAGAGGAGCGGGCAGGAGGCAGTCGCAGGTTTAGAACTACTGAATTTATTAAAGCACCATATATATATATATATATATATATATATATATATATACACAGTGCCTTGCGAAAGTATTCGGCCCCCTTGAACTTTGCGACCTTTTGCCACATTTCAGGCTTCAAACATAAAGATATAAAACTGTATTTTTTTGTGAAGAATCAACAACAAGTGGGACACAATCATGAAGTGGAACGACATTTATTGGATATTTCAAACTTTTTTAACAAATCAAAAACTGAAAAATTGGGCTTGCAAAATTATTCAGCCCCCTTAAGTTAATACTTTGTAGCGCCACCTTTTGCTGCGATTACAGCTGTAAGTCGCTTGGGGTATGTCTCTATCAGTTTTGCACATCGAGAGACTGACATTTTTTGCCATTCCTCCTTGCAAAACAGCTCGAGCTCAGTGAGGTTGGATGGAGAGCATTTGTGAACAGCAGTTTTCAGTTCTTTCCACAGATTCTCGATTGGATTCAGGTCTGGACTTTGACTTGGCCATTCTAACACCTGGATATGTTTATTTGTTTATGTTTATTACCATTCCATTGTAGATTTTGCTTTATGTTTTGGATCATTGTCTTGTTGGAAGACAAATCTCCGTCCCAGTCTCAGGTCTTTTGCTGACTCCATCAGGTTTTCTTCCAGAATGGTCCTGTATTTGGCTCCATCCATCTTCCCATCAATTTTAACCATCTTCCCTGTCCCTGCTGAAGAAAAGCAGGCCCAAACCATGATGCTGCCACCACCATGTTTGACAGTGGGGATGGTGTGTTCAGCTGTGTTGCTTTTACGCCAAACATAACGTTTTGCATTGTTGCCAAAAAGTTCAATTTTGGTTTCATCTGACCAGAGCACCTTCTTCCACATGTTTGGTGTGTCTCCCAGGTGGCTTGTGGCAAACTTTAAACAACACTTTTTATGGATATCTTTAAGAAATGGCTTTCTTCTTGCCACTCTTCCATAAAGGCCAGATTTCTGCAATATACGACTGATTGTTGTCCTATGGACAGAGTCTCCCACCTCAGCTGTAGATCTCTGCAGTTCATCCAGAGTGATCATGGGCCTCTTGGCTGCATCTCTGATCAGTCTTCTCCTTGTATGAGCTGAAAGTTTAGAGGGACGGCCAGGTCTTGGTAGATTTGCAGTGGTCTGATACTCCTTCCATTTCAATATTATCGCTTGCACAGTGCTCCTTGGGATGTTTAAAGCTTGGGAAATCTTTTTGTATCCAAATCCGGCTTTAAACTTCTTCACAACAGTATCTCGGACCTGCCTGGTGTGTTCCTTGTTCTTCATGATGCTCTCTGCGCTTTTAACGGACCTCTGAGACTATCACAGTGCAGGTGCATTTATACGGAGACTTGATTACACACAGGTGGATTGTATTTATCATCATTAGTCATTTAGGTCAACATTGGATCATTCAGAGATCCTCACTGAACTTCTGGAGAGAGTTTGCTGCACTGAAAGTAAAGGGGCTGAATAATTTTGCACGCCCAATTTTTCAGTTTTTGATTTGTTAAAAAAGTTCGAAATATCCAATAAATGTCGTTCCACTTCATGATCGTGTCCCACTTGTTGTTGATTCTTCACAAAAAAATAAAGTTTTATATCTTTATGTTTGAAGCCTGAAATGTGGCAAAAGGTTGCAAAGTTCAAGGGGGCCGAATACTTTCGCATATATATATATACATAAAAATAAAAAAAATAAAAAAGCGGGGCAAAATAATAAAGTAAAAGTTCTCAGGATTTAGTAGGCGAGATTCCTCTCAGGATAACAAGCAACATTTACAAAGACAAATGACAGAAGGGGTATTACAGTGATAAAGTGGGGATTGGAACCAGGTGTTTGTAATGATGACTAGACAAGTCCAGGGTTGATGAGTGAAGGGTGTTTGCCAGCAGCAGGTTCGGCAGCAGCTAGAAGGCCGGCGATGCCGTACGCCTGAGCTGGCCAGGATGTCATCATGGGGGAGCCAAATCGAAGGCTGGTGTGACACAACCTTAATAATTCCTTCATAATCATTGTCATGTTCTCCAAACAAAGTGCAGACTAGATACACTTTCCTCCTTGATGAGTCTGAAAGGAAATAGTTAAGCTTCTCTTCAGTCATCATCATTATTCTGACAGCTCTTGATGCATGCTAGTCAACAACTTTTCCAGTATAAAATTAGGGCTTGATTTACATGATTTCTAAATATGGCTAAGACTTCAAGGTACGTACAGATCCATTGTGGTTTTGATATGGGAAGAGCTTTGTTGTGGAAAAACAAAAAAACTCAGTGGGTCTATTTCCGTCGAGCGACAATTCTCTGCAGTCTTGTGGATAAAAGAAGTTGAATTTATGAGACAAAGGCGGTGAGCGCAGTACACAGACATCTTTCTTGACAGATGGCTGAAAAACACAGAGTGGCAACTAGAAAGAAAAAGCACAAAGACCTTACACGCCGAGGTAACACTTTGGACAAGATGTCCGTCGCTACCAGATGTAACAGTCTGAGCTCTGTCACTTACAGTCTTTGTAGTTGGTGCGTTTGGTGTGTGTTTATTGTATCTCTGGTCTTTGTTTTGTTGTTTCCTGTTCTACCCTGAGAATATATGCTTCTCTCTTGCTCAGCCATTTTGTATCAAATTCAAACCAACATTCCACTGTGAGAGCCATACACGGTAATTCTTCATTCTTCACAGGCCTCGTTCACACCTGCAGTTAAAACGTTGCAAAAGCTGTTTTGTACTCCATGTTTATGTTTTGCAGTTATCATAATGTAATGATACCCCTTAGGAGCGTGTAACAACAATATTTTCACGTACTTACTTACATGTACTTAGTCCACCTGGATGAGGCCACAACAATCTTCTGCCACTGGAGTCTGTCTTTGGCCACAGTTTGTAACCTGTCCAATGAGAATCATCTCTTCCAGCTCAGCCACCACCCACGTTGTTTTTGGCCTGCCATGGTTGCACTTTCCAGTGTCCATCAATACTGGATATATTTACAATATATTTTCATCAATACTTTCTTGGAGTACATGTTTATTTCAGAAGTGGAGATAGAGTTGACCCATTTTGCATACCCACCACATGAGACATGCATTTCTTCATCACTGGAAAAGATAAACAGTTGTGTTTGATTTCATTTTAAAGCTTACAAACAGGGTTGTCAAACTATTTGATAAGTTATTTTAAAAAATGTTTTAATATACAAATTGACAGTTTTTTTTACCATTAACGTCAAACATTTTTTTTAAATGCATGAACTTAGTTTTTGGGGGGGTTCTTATGTTGCAGCTGAGACCCTATTTTACATAATCTGAGGTGTTTGTATTGTGCTTGCTGTTGGTTGAGATACAGCATGCTCTTGAATACAGGGTGGGTGTCATGTTTTGGCTGATAAATGTACTAAATGGGAATAACATTTAAATTACAACTTTCAAATCGTATCACAAAGATGGTTTGAGGTCCACATATCAAAGAATGTTGACTTGAATGGGAATATAAATTGTTTTAAATTACACTGTCAATCTTCCATAGGAAACCTTTTGAAATCATAGAAATATATAATAAGTAGACATTCCCATTTAAGATGACATTTGAAAGTAGATGGACCCGCAGCCATCTTTGTGGTAGTAATTGGAGATGCTAAATTGCTGTGGTCTGGCAGGATAGGTCCATTCTGTTAATTACAGTACCTGTTAAAAGTTTGGATACACCTACTCATTCAAGGGTTTTTCTGTATTTTTACTATTTTCTACATTGTAGAATAATAGTGAAGACATCAAAACTATGAAATAACACATATGGAATAATTTAGTAACCAAAAGTGTTTAACAGATTGCGACTGCACAATCACCCAACCTCAACCCAATTGCGATGGGATGGGTTGGACCGCAGAGTAAAGAAAAAGCAGCCAACAAGTGCTCAGCATATGTGAGAACTCCTTCAAGACTGTTGGAAAAGCATTCCAGGTGAAGCTGATTGAGAGAATGACAAGAGTATGCTAAGCTGTCATCAAGGCAAAGGGTGGCTACTTTGAAGAACCTAAAATATCTTTTGATTTGATTAACTCTTATGGTTACTTTATGGTTACTGTATGATTCTGTATGTGTTATTTCAAAGTTTTGATGTCTTCACTATTATTCTACAATGTAGAAAATAGTAAAAATAAAGAACCCCTTGAATGAGTAGGTGTGTCCAAACTTTTGACTAGTACTGTATTTCAATGATTGAAATTACGCCCATCCTTTATTCAAGAGTATGCCGTGTCTCAACCGATACGTGTTTTGAGATAATTGAAAGGTTAAAAAATGTTCATCTTATTTATAAAAAAAAAACATTTATTTCATTATAATGGAGTTTGACAACCCTGTTTGTAAGTTTTTAAATTATATAAAACTCACCGTTAATCTTTTCCAGGAATGAAGAGATGGATGTCTCATGGCATGTTGGGTATGCAAAATGGATCACCTTTGAGCACCTCTATCACCTGAAAGTCACTTTCTGACCACTTCTGCCATGGTCAAATATGTATGGAAAGTTTTATTCAAATCAAAAACTGATTGAAATCAAATGGAACGACCCTATGGTCTTATCTCAAATCCTTCACCATAGTTAATGAGCAACCTGGAGAAAGGTCTGTAACCTAATCAATATAGGAGTGTATAAAGAATTTATGAAAATATAGAATAAGCTACCACTGACTACAAGGGAGATATCTGAATCTAAAACAAAGACATTCAATCCCACTTCCTCGAATTAATTCAGTAAATTGTTGCAGACTTAGTTTCGCATAAAGTAGTTTAACTTGTTTATATAAGCAAATTCCCTGTGTGTGAATATGTAATACAATTTTACAGAAACCCTGCTATCATTATGGCTCATGAATATCTATGCATTAAAACTGGGAGACTTGGTAAGGGAGCTTTTCAGGGGAAATTAATTTACCAAGAAGGGCATATCAGTCATGTTTATTTCCATTGTCACAAGACTGTTGAACTGCTTTTATCCACCACTTTCAAAACTAAACTACTGATTTTGGGAAGAAGAAATGTTGTTTCATGCTTTTTTAAATTAATATTACAGTATATTGTAAAGTCTGCTTCCAACTCACATTCTCAAACACATAGATCCCATGAAAGCAGCTCACTTTCCAGCTCACAATCACCTGAATTCTGATCACCTGTTCACACACCTGTATGTCATTATCACACACTATTTAGTTCAGTTCTTTGCACCCCATCATTGTGAGGTATTGTTTGTTTTGTGGCACACTTCTATTCGGATCGCTGGGCTTCCTGTAATTTAGCCCCCTGTGTATGATAGTTTTTGCCTGCCTCACTAACGACTCATTTTGCCTATTCCCTACCTGTACTTTAGTCTATCGGCTTTCCTGTTATCAACCTATTGCCTGATCTCCCAGACGACGTTACTAGCCTTTTCCTTGCCTGTACTGTTGCCTTTTTGGTCCCCCTGTGGATGACCTTCTGCCTGTCCCTGGACCCAGCTACCTGCCGCCTCCTGTGGCACTTTACAATAAACACCTGCTGTGCCCTGTGCTTGAAACCAGCTCTCTGTCTCCCATTGTGTTCATTACATATTACATGATAAACACCCTTTTAAACTAACCAAAGAAGGGTGTAAAAAAAAAAAACTTTCCAAGGAATGCTCTTAGCCAATAAAAGCGATTACTGTTCTATTGCATATTATGAGATGCTGTAACTGTACATCTTTCATAGAGATTTGCTCATGCTCTCAGAAAAGAAAATATTGTGTTCAAAGCAATCATTTTCCTTGGGTGCTTCCCTGGAATGAACCCCAGCCCATGTAAATAAATTAACCAATGGGGAAAAAAATACTTTTTTTTCAACCCAATAAATAAATTATTGGAACATTGAGGAGGAAGATTGGGTCTGTGCCCATATTCCCACCAAAGGATGTTTACTAGTGGTTTGTAGTCCTCAGCAGGGCCGGATTAATGCAGGGGCTTACAGGGGCCCAAGCCCATAGGGGGCCCGAGTGACAGAGAAAAAAATTGATTAATCGCAGGAGCCCGCTTTCAATGTTCAAAACACACCTAGCATAATTTAGTAACAGGATCAATATTTTCTAAAACATAACTAGATTATGTTTGATTATAAACACATACAGGTAACTGACAAAATAAAGGAAACACCAACATAAAGTGGATTAATAGGGTGCTCCAAAACAGCTTCAATGCACCTTGGCATAGATTCTACAAGTGGACCCAAACCATGCCAAGAAAATGCACCTCAAACCATAACATAGAGCGCCTTCAGAAAGTATTCACATTTTGGGATTAAAATTGATTCAATTGTCATTTTTTTTGTCAATGATCTACACAAAATGTGTAGATGTATAATGTGTAGATGTGTAATGTTAAAGTGGAAGAAAAATTATATATCTTGATTACATAATTAATAAATCTCCTGAGTCAATATTTTTTAGAATTCCTTTTGGCAGCCATTACAGCTGTGAGTCTTTCTGGGTAAGTCTCTAAGAGCTTCACACACCTGGAATGTATTGGTTGTTGATCATTGCTAGAAAGCCATTTTCAAGTCTTGCCATAGAATTTCAAGCAAATTTAAGTTAAAACTGTAACTAGGCCACTCAGGAACATACAACGTTGTCTTCATAAGCAACTCCAGTGTATATTTGGCCTTGTATATATATGTTTTTATTTACCTTTATTTAACTAGGCAAGTCAGTTAAGAACAAATTCTTATTTTCAATGATGGCCTAGGAACAAATTTGTACCTTGTCAACTCTAGGATTTGAACTTGCAACCTTTCAGTTACAAGTCCACCGCTCTAATCACTATATCATAAGGATGTGATAGCCTACTGGTGATGTTAAACACTTCCCCAATCATTGTTGAGATCTGATATTCCGCACAGGACAAGAGGAGGCGTAGGTCAATGTCATTCGCCTATCTTCAACCAGTCACATTTCTCAAATAATTTTGTGTAAAATTCCAGCTAAACTTGGAGAGTACTGTTAGGCCTAACTACTAACAAAAAGTGTGCTTCTGACGAATGCGAGACTTGATATTTATTTGTTAACCACTCAACACAGAATAGCCGCATCTCCCTCAAATCGTTTGGAGAAAATATCTTTCTATTTTATTCTGCTTTGTCCAATTGTATTCTTCATACTATAAAATAATGCCACCCAAAATGATTTGACATAGCCAGATCAAGAAATAAAATAAGGACAACTTAATTAATATGATAATAGCGCCAGATGGGATTGCTAACGTTTCACGGGCTCCTAACCAACTGTGTTATTTTATTAGTTTTTTTGCATTGTTTGTAACTTATTTTGTACATAAAGTTGCTGCTGGACATCAGAACAGCGATTAATCACCTCGAACTGGATGAACATATTTTCGTTAATGAGTCCGTCGCGAAGGATATACTGCTTCCCGGAGACCAGGCCCAAATCCCCGTTATTCGCGTGAAGAAAAGACAGAGATACAGGGGGCGAAGGTCGGGATGCCTTGTGAGGATTCGTAGGCAAGTGAGTAAATCGTCACTACCATTGGTTCTATTGGCCAACGTGCAATCACTGGAAAACAAACTGGATGATCCACGGTCGAGACTATCCTACCAATGGGACATTAAAAACTGTAATATCTTATGTTTCACGAGTCGTGGCTGAAGGACGACACGGATAATATAGAGCTGGCTTGGTTTTCCGTGCATCGGCAGGACAGAGCAGCTACATCTGGTAAGACGAGGGGTGGGGTGTGTGTCTATTTGTCAATAACAGCTTGTGCTTGTCTAATATTAAAGAAGTCTTAAGGTATTGCTCGCCTGAGGTAGAGTACCTCATGAAAAGCTGTAGAACACACTATCTACCAAGAGTTCTCATCTCTATTATTCATATTGATCTATTTACCACCACAAACTGATGCTGACAGGAAGACCGCACTCAACGAGCTGTATAAGGCCATAAGCAAACAAGAAAATGCTCATCTAGAAGCAGCGCTCCTAGTGGCCGGGGACATTAATGTAGGCAAACTTAAATCAGTTTTACCTCATTTCTACCAGCATGTCACATGTGCAACCAGAGCATAAAAAACTCTAGATCACCTTTACTTCACACACAGAGATGCATACAAAGCTCTTCCTTACCTTCCATTTGGCAAATCTGACCATAATTCTATCCTCATGATTCCTGCTTACAAGCAAATACTAAAGTGGTCAGATGACACTGATGCTATGCTACAGGACTGTTTTGGTAGCACAGACTGGAATATATTCCAGGATTCATCCAATGGCATTGAGGAGTACATGAATTCAGTCTCCGGCTTCATCAATAAGTGCATCGACGACGTCACACCAACAGTGACCTTACGTATATATCCCAACCAGAAGCCACAGGCAACATCCCCACCGAGCGAATCCAGATGCTTATAAGAAATCCCGCTATGGTCCTCAGACGAACCATCAAACAGGCAAAGCCTCAATACAGGACAAAGATTGAATCCTACTGCACCAGCTCTGACGCTTGTCGGATGTGGCAGGGCTTGCAAACTATTACGGACTCCAAAGGAAAACACAGCCGTGAGTTGCCCAATGACGCAAGCAGACCACCATAGTCCCTATGCCCAAAAATACGAAGGTAACCTGCCTAAATGACTACCGCCCCGTAGCACTCACGTACGTGGATATGAAGTGCTTTGAAAGGCTGGTCATGGATCACATCAACATCATCATCACGGAAACCCTAGACCCACTCCCATTTGCATACCGCCCCAACAGATCCATAGATGAAACAATCAGAATCACTCTCCACACCGCCCTTTCCCACCTGGACAAAAGGAACACCGATGTACGACTGCTGTTCATTGACTACAGCTCAGCGTTCAACACCATAGTGCCTACAAAGCTAAGCCTACATCACTAAGATAAGGACCCTGGGACTAAATACCTCCCTCTGCAACTGGATCCTGGACTTCCTGACGGGCCATCCCCAGATGGTAAGGGCAGGCAACAACACATCTGCCAGGCTGATCATCAACACCGGGAACCCTCAGGGGCGTGTGCTTAGTCCCCTCCTGTACTCCCTATTCACCCATGACTGCATGGCCAAGAACGACTCCAACACCTTTAGTAGGCCTGATCATCGACAACGATGAGACAGCCTATAGGGAGGAGGCCAGAGACCTGGCAGTGTGATGCCATGACAACAACCTCTCCCTCAATGTGAGCAAGACTAAGAAGATGATTGTGGACAGGAAAACTGGAAAAGGAGGGCCGAACAGGCCCCCATTAATATAAACGGGGCTGTAGTGGAGCGGGTCAAGAGTTTCAAGTTCATTGTTGTCCACATCACCAAAAAACTATCCATGGTCCAAACACACCAAGACAGCGTGAAGAGGGCACAACACCTTTTACCCCTCAAGAGACATGGGTCCTCATATCCTTAAAAGGTTCTACAGCTGCACCATCAAGAGCATTCTGACAGGTTGCATCACTGCCTAGTATGACAACTGCTCTGCTTCCAACCGCAAGGCACTAAAGAAGGCAGTGCGTACGGCCCAGTACATCACCGTGGCCAAGCTTACTGCCATCCAGGACCTATATACATTTGAAGTCGGAAGTTAACATACACTTAGGTTGGAGTCATTAAAACTCGTTTTTCAACCACTCCACAAATTTCTTGTAACAAACTATAGTTTTTGGAAGTCGGTAAGGACATCTACTTTGTGCATGACAAAAGTAATTTTTCCAACAATTGTTTAATGACAGATTATTATAATTCCCTGTTTCACAAAGGCCTACCTTCAAACTCAGTGCCTCTTTTCTTGACATCAATGGAAAATCAAAAGAAATCAGCCAAGTCTGGTTTATACTTGGGAGCAATTTCCAAATGCCTGAAGGTACCACGTTCATCTGTACAAACAATAGCACGCAGGTATCAACACCATGGGACCACGCAGTCATCATACAGCTCAGGAAGAAGACGTGTTCTGTCTCCTAGAGATGAACGTACTTTGGTGCGAAAAGTGCAAATCAATCCCAGAACAACAGCAAAGGACCTTGTGAAGATGCTGGAGGAAACGGGTACAAAAGTATATATATCCACAGTAAAACAAGTCCTATCGACATAACCTGAAACGCCGCTTAGCAAGGAAGAAGCCACCGCTCCAAAACCACCATAAAAAAAGCCAGACTACGGTTTGCAACTGCACATGGGGACAAAGATCGTACTTCTTGGAGAAATGTCATTTGGTCTGATGGAGGAAAAAGGGGGAGGCTTGCGAGCCAAAGAACACCATCCCAAACATGAAGCCCGGGGTGGCAGCATCATGTTGTGGGGTGCACTTCACAAAATAGATGGCAACATGAGGAAGGAAAATTATGTGGATATATTAAAACAACATTTCAAGACATCAGTCGGGAAGTTAAAGCTTTTTTCGCAAATGGGTCTTCCAAATGGACAATGACACCAAGCATACTTCCAAAGTTGTGGCAAAATGGCTTAAGGACAACAAAGTCAAGGTATTGGAGTGGCCATCACAAAGCCCTGACCTCAATCCTATAGAAATTTGGTGGGCAGAACTGAAACAGCGTGTGCGAGCAAGGAGGCCTACAAACCTGACTCATTTATACCAGCTCTATCAGGAGGAATGGGCCAAAATTCACCCAACGTATTGTGGGAAGCTTGTGGAAGGCTACCTGAAATGTTTGACCCAAGTTAAACAAATGAAAGACAATGCAAACATCTGACCCACTGGGAATGTGATGAAAGAAATAAAAGCTGAAGTAAATAATTCTCTCATTTCACATTCTTAAAATAAAGTGGTGATCCTAACTGACCTAAAACAGTGAATTTTTACTAGGATTAAATGTAAGGAATTGTGAAAAAACTTAGTTTAAATGTATGTAAACTTCTGACTTCAACTGTATCAGGCGGTGTCAGAGGAAGACCCTAAAAACTGTCAAAGACAACAGCCACCTTTGTCATAGACTGTTCTTTCTGCTACTGCACGGCAAGCGGTACCGGAGCGCCAAGTCTAAGTCCTAGAGGCTTCTAAACAACTTCTGCCCCCAAGCCATAAGACGCCTGAACATCTAATCAAATGGCTACCCAGACTATTTGCATTCCCCCCCCCCCCCCCCCCCGCCGCTTTTACGCTGCTGTTACGGTCTGTTCTTATCTATGCATAGTCACTTTAATAACTGTACTTACATGTACATATTACCTCGACTAACCGGTTCCCCCACACATTGACTCTGTACAGGTATCCCCTGTTAAATAGCCTCGCTATTGTTATTTTACTACTGCTCTTTATTCAATTATTTTATTACTTTTATTTCTTTATTTTATTACATTTTTTCTTAACTGCATTGTTGGTTCAGGGCTTGTACGTAAGCATTTCACTGTAAGGTCTACTACACGTGTTGCATTCAGCGCATGTGACAAATAAAATGTGATTTAATTTGAAAAATGTGTATCTTATACTGTACATGTCAGTGTCCAGTTGCAGGTGGTACTTCAAAAACTAGAGAAAATTCTGAACATTTTAAATCCCTGCAGTCAGGAAGCATGCAAGGTGGGCATCGCGCAGCATATCAAATAGCTGATTGTTGATTTGCTGTTGTCAGTGAAAAGCATCTGAAATAGGCGTATCACAATATTTCAAAAACCAATTGCTGGAAAAACGCTAAAGAGAGGAGACAAATTTAAAAAACTGTAGCCGGTCTTTAGTTAGTCCTACTGTTTGCTTAATAGTTTTATCTTATTGGCACTATAGAGGAGAGCATATTTGTTTTATAACAATAACTTTCCTCCTCCAGGCTAGATGGATGTGGACTGAGCTCTGAATGTGTATAAAGAAAGGAGAAGAAATGCAGGTCTTTTTAGTGAACAGTGAGGTAGTTATAGGCCTATTCATTCCTAATTTATGACTATCCAATCCACTCATCACATTAGAAATAGTAGGTTATTTTACATTAGGTGGTACTGCAAATGCGATGATAGATGCATGCAGTACTTTATCATAAAGCTGGGGGGGGTTTCGTGAATTTGTTTAGGCTCCCCTAACTTGAAACTCAGGTGCCGCCTATAGTAATCGATAGTTGATAAATTTGTACATTTTACTGATCATCATAAGAACCCGAATTCTATCAACTTTCTTGTTCTGTCCCATTACTGTAGCTGGCCACTGTGTTGACTTGAGAGGAAAATCTGTTTCCCTGCTTTTGGGAGGAGCTGGCCACTGTCAATTGCGATCTTCAAACTGCACAGACATAAAAATGGAGTTCAGCTGACCCTGGGTAAGTAGAATGACCTAAATCCCATGATTTTGCAGAATGCCTTTAAGGACAGGAGCATGACATGCATATTCCATTAAAAACAAATAGAAACTGTTTTTCCTTTCAGTCACATTTTCAGCAAACCCGGCCCAACAACAGTCTAGTTTACCTCTGGACATACTGTACAACACACTTAGTTTTGGGACTATAAGGTTCTATCTGAATTTTTGTCCGAATGTAATTATTGACATAGCCTTGTTCTGTTCAGTGTTCTCTACAGTAGTAAGATAACAATTGCTGACACCATTCAAACCATTGAGGGTTAGTAACATTAAAGCCAATTACTGTATTTCAGAATACAGCATAGCTACCGTCTCAGCCTCCAGTATCTATGCTGCAATAGTCTATGGGCCGGGTGCCAAGGGTCAGTCTGTTATATCTGGTGTCTTGTGTGAATTTACATATTCTGCATCTAATTCTCTCTCTTCCTCTCTCCCACCCCTCCCGGAGGACCTGAGCCCTAGGACCATGCATGATGACTCCTGGCTGTCCACCTGGTCATGTTGCTGCTCCAATTTCAACATTTCTGCCTGCACATATGGAACCCTGACCTGTTCACCGGATGTGCTACCTTGTCCCGGACCTGCTGTTTTCAACTCTCTCTCTCGCTCTGCCGCACCTGCTGTCTCGACCTCTGAATGCTCGGCTATGAAAAGCCAAATTACATTTACTCTTGAGACAATGACCTGTTGCACCCTCTACAATGACTGATTATTATTTGACCCTGCTGGTCATCTATGAACCTTTGAACATCTTGAAGAACAATCTGTACTCTTATAATCTCCATCCGACACAACCAGAAGAGGACTGGCCACCCCTCAGAGCCTGGTTCCTCTCTAGGTTTCTTCCTAGGTTCCTGCCTTTCTAGGGAGTTTTTCCTGGCTACCTTGCTTCAACATCTGCATTGCTTGCTGTTTGAAGTTTTAGGCTGGGTTTCTGTATTGCACTTTGTGATATCTGCTGATGTAAAAATGGCTTTATACATACAGTGCCTTTGGAAAGTATTTAGACCCCTTGACTTTTGCCACATTTTGATATGTTACAGCCTTATTCTAAAATCCTGAGCAATCTACACACAATACTCCATAATGACAAAGTGAAATACCTTATTTACATAAGTATACAGACCCTTTGCTATTAGACTCAAAATCTATCTCAGGTGCGTCCTGTTTCCATTGATTATCCTTGATGTTTCTACAACTTGATTGGAGTCCACCTGTGGTAAATTCAATTGATTGGACATGATTTGGAAAGGCACAGACCTGTCTATACAAGGTCCCACAGTTGACAGTGCATGTCAGAGCAAAAACCAAGCCATGAGGTTGAAGCAATTGACCGTAGAGCTCCCAGACATGATTGTGTCGAAGCACAGATCTGGGGAAGGATACCCAAACATTTCTGCAGCGTTGAACATCCCAAAGAACACAGTGGCCTCCATTATTCAAAATGGAAGAAGTTTGGCATCACCAAGACTCTTCCTGGAGCTGGCTGTCCAGCCAAACTGAGCAATTGGGGGAGAAGGGCCTTGGTCAGGGAAGTGACTAAGAACCTGATGGTCACTCTGACACCTTCCAGAAGGACAACCATCTCGGCAGCACTCCACCAATCAGACCTGTATGGTAGAGTGGCCAGACGGAAGCTACTCCTCAGTGAAAGACACATGACAGACCGCTTGGAGTTTGCCAAAAGACACCTAAAGACTATGAGAAACAAGATTCTGTGGTCTGATGAAACCAAGATTGAACTATTTGGTCTGAATGCCAAGAGTCACGTCTGGAGGAAACCTGGCACCATCCTGACAGTGAAGCGTGGTGGTGGCAGCATCATTCTGTGGGGTTGGGAGACTAGTCAGGATCAAAGGAAAGATGAAGGGAGGAAAGTACAGAGATCCTTGATGAAAACCTGCTCCAGAGCGCTCAGGAGCTTCTGAATGCAGCAAAGGTTCACCTTCCAACAGGACAACAACACTAAGCAAACAGCCAAGACAACGAAGGAGTGGCTTCGGGACAAGTCTCTGAATATTCTTGAGTGGCCCAGCCAGAGCCCAGACTTGAACCCGATCAAACATCTCTGGAGAGACCTGAAAATAGCTGTGCAGCAACGCACCCCATCCAACCTGACAGAGCTTGAGAGGATCTGCAGAAAAGAATGGGAAAAACTCCCCAAATACAAGTGTGCCAAGTTTGTAGCATCATACCCAAGAAGACTCGATGCTGTCATCACTGCCAAAGGTGCTTCAACAAAGTACTGAGTAAAGGGTCTGAATACTTATGTAAATGTGATATTTCCGGGGGGGGGGTTGAATAAATGACCAAACCTAAAAATAAAATAAAACATTTGCTATGTCATTATCAGTTATTGTGTGTAGATGGAAAAATAAGGAATAAGGCTGTAACGTAACAAAATGTGGGGAAGGTAAAGGCTGAGAACTTCTCCCCTCCTGAATGACTCATCATATCAAATGGTCAGCTAATTTACATATATGTGTAGGCTAAAGCCTGCACTGACAGCAGCTAACTAGCATAGCTTGACGATAGCTGCAGCTGGCTATCCTTTCTAGAAGATATTTCTCTATGAAATGAGTTATGTACAGTGGGGCAAAAAAGTATTTAGTCAGCCACCAATTGTGCAAGTTCTCCCACTTAAAAAGATGAGAGAGGACGCCACAATGATGTCCAACTTCTTCTATACTTGTGCCGTAGAGCTAATAACAGTTGCAATGAATGCTACAGAATCTGTAGCCGGTTGACTTGCTTGACACATTCACGGGCTGTGGTGCATCCGCGACCATATCTTCAACACTGTCACTGTCGCTTTCTCAACTCTTTTGGTTGCGTCCGCATAGAAAATCCGATGGACCGTTCTAACTTTCGCCACCTAAATTTCTCAACTTACAGGGCACTCCGGATCATGATCCCTGCCACAATTGCAGAACTGACCTTCTTCACTCCAATCTTCATTATACATATTTCATCTGCACGCATTTGCAACACTCCAGCACAGTAGGTGGTGGTATGCACCTTATCAGTTTCTTTACAAACTGTCAATATGCTCATAGAAGTAGTAGAAGAAGAAATTGACTACTTAAAAATGGATAGTCCTCAATGGTGCTGGCCATGCTGTCACAGAAGCAGCCATTGCAAAGATAGAGATATACAAGAGAGCTCATCTCCTATGGGGCAAGAAGGACATGAACTGGCCAATGAAATACTACCACATTGTAGGGCTTCCAACTCCTACCTGCTACACTAATATGAACACCGTAGAAATGTATTCCGCGGAATCCAGAGAAGCTTACAGGTCTGAGTTATGGGAACTTTTCACAAGTACTGTACAGAACACACCTTTAGGTTGTGACTGGGGGCCCTGTGAGCATTCAGTGTTGCCCAGGTGATGAATGGCCAACATTGGATAAAGTACATAGCAATAACCTCCAGACAACCGACAGCGCACCTAGGCACAGGCTGGCCCATTTATCATTCAATTGTCAGAGGATTTTATCAAGTGTGTGTTCTCCTGCGCCTTTTGATTTATTTTACAATTTATTACAGTCAATCCCAGTCAGCATTTACCAAATTTAATGGCTATTCAGAGGAGAGAGGGCTGAGGAAGCACACACCAAGTACACACAACAAAGTGCGAACAATGCTACCTGACTAGGGCTGTGTCTGAAAATACTACTAGCTGTCAAATCCTTGCTTCCTCCATCCTTGTTTCCCAAATTCCTCACCTACTGTACCTCTGAAAGTACATTTGAAGAAAGGATCCAAGGTTCCTCTCGCTGACCTCCTCCTCCAATGAGCTTTAAGCAGGAGGTGAGAAATTGAGGAAAAGGGATGGAGGAGTCAAGGACTTGACAGTTAGTAACGTTTTCAGACACAGTCTGGGTATCGTCACATCATAGGAATTGATTAATTCAATTGTGGAGAGGGTGGGTTGGGTGTGTGGGAGGCAAAAAACCCTGCATAGCACTATGGGGCTAGGAACAGTCCTTAGCACATAAAGTAAAGTGCTCTCCACGTGCATGCTCTCGTTTATACACACTCTCTCTGCCTCTAAGTTGTTTCCAAAAACACATGTTTATTTCTATCAAGCTAGCTAATCATTTCCTTTTTTAATTGCTGTGGTTTGCCTGGCCTCTCATTCGGCAGAGGCAGCCCTCCCACAGATCTATCTGGCATTAACGTGGTGTTCAGTCTCATGTGTTCAGTCTTGCAGCAGTTGCTTGTCCCCGGGCAGCCACTGAGCTCTGCGTGAAGCAGCTCTTAAGAGACATTACTGGTTTCGCCTCTCGGGGGCGTAATATGTATGCTGCTTGTCTTCAGAGGCGGGGGGCCTGATTCACTGTCTTTCCGAGCTCCGTCATCTCTCTTTGGAGGCTTGGCAGCATCCATGTGAGGGTGACGTTGATTGATGATGCCCCCCAGTTTAACACGCTGTGGAAATACTGTGGAAACACAGCGGTAGCCGAGGTCCAAAGCTGCACGGCTCACTGGAAAGACACAAACCGCAGCGCTCAATGAAGTTTTGCCACTGAAATAAATATGTATGTCAGTACCCTACATGAATGAGGGATGTGCCAGCATCTTTAAGCATGAAGATTATTCTCCCTGAAAAATCGGAGATGTCCAACTGCACTCAGGGGTGTCCAGATATACACTGCTCAAAAAATTAAAGGGAACACTTAAACAACACAATGTAACTCCAAGTCAATCACACTTCTGTGAAATCAAACTGTCCACTTAGGAAGCAACACTGATTGACAATAAATTTCACATGCTGTTGTGCAAATGGAATAGACAACAGGTGGAAATTATAGGCAATTATCAAGACACCCCCAATAAAGGAGTGGTTCTGCAGGTGGTGACCACAGACCACTTCTCAGTTCCTATGCTTCCTGGCTGATGTTTTGGTCACTTTTTAATGCTGGCGGTGCTTTCACTCTAGTGGTAGCATGAGACGGAGTCTACAACCCACACAAGTAGATCAGGTAGTGCAGCTCATCCAGGATGGCACATCAATGCGAGCTGTGGCAAGAAGGTTTGCTGTGTCTGTCAGCGTAGTGTCCAGAGCATGGAGGCGCTACCAGGAAACAGGCCAGTACATCAGGAGACGTGGAGGAGGCCGTAGGAGGGCAACAACCCAGCAGCAGGACCGCTACCTCCGCCTCAAGGAGGAGCACTGCCAGAGCCCTGCAAAATGACCTCCAGCCGGCCACAAATGTGCATGTGCCTGCTCAAATGGTCAGAAACAGACTCCATGAGGGTGGTATAAGGGCCCGACGTCCACAGGTGGGGGTTGTGCTTACAGCCCAACACCGTGCAGGACGTTTGGCATTTGCCAGAGAACACCAAGATTGGCAAATTCGCCACTGGCGCCCTGTGCTCTTCACAGATGAAAGCAGGTTCACACTGAGCACATGTGACAGACGTGACAGTCTGGAGACACCGTGGAGAACGTGTCTCTGCAACATCCTACAGCATGACCGGTTTGGCGGTGGCTCAGTCATGGTGTGGGGTGGCATTTCTTTGGGAGGCCGCACAGCCCTCCATGTGCTCACCAGAGGTAGCCTGACTGCCATTAGGTACCGAGATGAGATCCTCAGACCCCTTGTTAGGCTGGGGCGGCTGGCCCTGTGTTCCTCCTAATGCAAGACAATGCTAGACCTCATGTGGCTGGAGTGTGTCCGCAGTTCCTGCAAGAGGAATGCATTGATGCTAAGGACATTACTTCAAAGTTGGATCAGCCTGTACTGTGGTTTACCACTTTCATTTTGAGTGTGACTCCAAATCCAGACCTCCATGGGTTGATAAATTTGATTTCCATTGATCATTTTTGTGTGATTTTGTTGTCAGCACATTCAACTACGTAAAGAAAAAAGTATTTAATAAGAATATTTCATTCATTCAGATCTAGGATGTGTTATTTTAGTGTTCCCTTAATTTTTTTGAGCAGTGTAGTATGTATTTAAACACAGTGGTGGAAAAAGTACCCAATTGTGATACTTGAGTAAAAGTATAGATACCTTAATAGAAAGTTACTCAAGTAAAAGTGAAAGTCACCCAGTAAAATACTACTTGAGTACAAGTCTAAAAGTATTTTGTTATAAATATACTTAAGTGTCAAAAGTAAATGTAATTGCTAAAATATATTTAAGTATTAAAAGCAGAAGTAAAAGTATAAATAATTTCAAATTCCTTATATTAAGTAAAGCAGAGGGCACTATTTTATTGTTTTAAAATTGTACGGATAGCCACACTCCAACACTCAACATTATTTACAAGAGATGCATTTGTGTTTAGTGAGTCCACCAGACCATAGGCAGTAGGGATGACCACGTGTTCACTTGATAAGTGTGTGAATTTCACAATTTTCATGTCCTGCTAAGCATTCAAAATGTAACGAGTACCTTGGTTTGTTAGGGAAAATGCATGGAGTAAAAAGTACAATATTTTCTTAAAGAATATAGTGAAGTAAAAGTAGTCAAAAATATAAATAGTAAAGTAAAGATACCCCAAACAATGACTTAAGTAGTACTTTAAAGTATTTTTACTGAAGTACTTTACACCACTGTTTAAACATTATTTCACATAACTTGACTTTTCAAATCTCAATCTGAATGTAAGAGCTTTTCATTCTTAATAGTTACAGAGCCCAAAGACCATTACTTTGTCACTCAGCGCTCGTCCAAACAATTTGCATGTCAGATTATCAGTGGTTCATTTCAGGGTAGTGTGGAAGGAAGAACCATTTTTCTTCCCTAGTTTGATAACATTAATTCACATTAATTAAGAGTACAGTTCGAGCTTCTACTTTTAAAAATCCAAGGCTGTGCCCTGGACACCATATGCGAATTGATTGTCCCACATCTATCTTCAGAGTTCGGACTGTTAGGTGACCTAAACTGGGATATGCTTAGCACCCCAGCCATCCTACAATCTAAACTAGATGCCCTCAATCTCACACAAATTATCAAGTAACCTACCAGGTGCAACCCTAAATCCCTAAACATGGGCACTCTCATAGATATCATCCTCTTCTGTCTTCAACCAGGATCTCAGCGATCACTGTCTCATTGCCTGCGTCCGTAATGGGTCCACGGTCAAACGATCACCCCTCATCACTGTCAAACACTCCCTAAAACACTTCAGCGAGTAGGCCTTTCTAATCGACCTGGCCCGGGTATCCTGGAAGGATATTGACCTCATCCCGTCAGTTGAGGATGCCTGGTCATTCTTTAAAAGTAACTTCCTCACCATTTTAGATAAGCATGCTCTGTTCAAAAAATGTAGAACAAAGAACAGATATAGCCCTT
This sequence comes from Oncorhynchus mykiss, assembly GCF_013265735.2. NCBI lineage: Eukaryota > Metazoa > Chordata > Actinopteri > Salmoniformes > Salmonidae > Oncorhynchus > Oncorhynchus mykiss. The sequence goes on from NC_048566.1 coordinate 38,658,434, forward strand.
GGTTCACTCCAGACCTGACTGCCCTCGACCAGCACAAAAACATCCTGTGGCGGACTGCAATAGCATCGAGTAGTCCCCGCGATATGCAACTGTTCAGGGAAGTCAGGAACCAATGGCCAGCTTCTTCAGGCAGAAATTTGCATCCTGTAGCTCTAACTCCAAAAAGTTATAGGACACTGTAAAGTCCATGGAGAACAAGAGCACCTCCTCCCAGCTGCCCACTGCACTGAGGCTAGGTAACACGGTCACCACCGATAAATCCATGATTATCGAAAACTTCAACAAGCATTTCTCAACGGCTGGCCATGCCTTCCTCCTGGCTACTCCAACCTCAGCCAACAACCCCCCCCCCCCCCCGCAGCTACTTGCCGAAGCCTCTCCAGGTTCTCCTTTACCCAAATCCAGATAGCAGATGTTCTTAAAGAGCTGCAAAACCTGGACCCTCTATTTCTGAAACTATCCGCCGCCATTGTCGCAGCCCCTATTACCAGCCTGTTCAACCTCTCTTTCATATCGTCTGAGATCCCCAAGGATTGGAAAGCTGCCGCAGTCATCCCCCTCTTCAAAGGGGGAGACACCCTGGACCCAAACTGTTACAGACCTATATCCATCCTGCCCTGCCTATCGAAGGTCTTCGAAAGCCAAGTCAACAAACAGGTCACTGACCATCTCGAATCCCACCGTACCTTCTCCGCTGTGCAATCTGGTTTTCGAGACGGTCACGGGTGCACCTCAGCCACGCTCAAGGTACTAAACGATATCATAACCGCCATCGATAAAAAGACAGTACTGTGCAGCCGTCTTCATCGACCTGGCCAAGGCTTTCGACTCTGTCAATCACTATATTCTTATCGGCAGACTCAGTAGCCTCGGTTTTTCTAATGACTGTCTTGCCTGGTTCACCAACTACTTTGCAGACTGAGTTCAGTGTGTCAAATCGGAGGGCATGTTGTCCAGTCCTCTGGCAGTCTCTATGGGGGTGCCACAGGGTTCAATTCTCGGGCCGACTCTTTTCTCTGTATATATTAATGATGTTGCTCTTGCTGCGGGCGATTCCCTGATCCACCTCTACGCAGACGACACCATTCTGTATACTTCCGGCCCTTCCTTGGACACTGTGCTATCTAACCTCCAAACGAGCTTCAACGCCATACAACACTCCTTCCGTGGCCTCCAACTGCTCTTAAACGCTAGTAAAACCAAATGCATGCTTTTTTTTGCATGCAAAGCCTCCTTCACTCACGCCGCCAAACTTACCCTAGTAAAACTGACTATCCTACCGATCCTCGACTTTCGGCGATGTCATCTACAAAATAGCTTCCAATACTCTACTCAGCAAACTGGATGCAGTTTATCACAGTGCCATCCGTTTTGTTACTAAAGCACCTTATACCACCCACCACTGCGACCTGTATGTCTGTTCACACTGCTATGCTTTATCTTGGCCAGGTCGCAGTTGTAAATGAGAACTTGTTCTCAACTAGCCTACCTGGTTAAATAAAGGTGAAATAAAATGTAAAAAAATGTATTGCCTTACCTCCATAATCTTACTACATTTTCACACACTGTTCATAGATATTTCAATTGTGTTATTGACATGTGTAACTCTGTTGTTTTTGTCGTACTGGTTTTCTTTATCTTGGCCAGGTCGCAGTTATAAATGAGAACTTATTCTCAACTGGCCTATCTGGTTAAATAAAGGTGAAATAAAAATGTCAAAAAAATGTTTTATCGGGGCTCATAAGAATGTAGATTTGAGTAAGTTAAATGTTACAAAGTAATTTTAATGTGGATGAGAGAAGGAGGGTCAAGGAGGAATATATTTGTCGGTCTGGTGATGTGGATTTTGATGTACCCTGTTTCCATGACACCCAGATCCTGTCCTTTTCACATTAATTTGTGTGTGTGTGTGTGTGTGTCCATGCATGTGCGAGCGGATGGGAAATAATTATCAGACGCAGGAAATTAGGTTCTAAGAGAGGAGCAGTCAGCATTAGGGTAGTAGCCAACGATATTGATTGAGGGAAAGGAATCAGGTTTGGTCTTCATTTGTCACAATGGGCCCGGGCTGCAGCTGGTTAAGTGGCCACAGACCCACTCACCAGCATCAAGCAAATTACTATCAAAGAGACATCAAATGCATGTGTAATGAATGGTTTTCGAGTCCATCTGTATCTCAATCGGCTTTCATACTTTGATGCCCATGTCGAATCGCCAGCTAGTTAGTTGTGTGATGTGCGCTAGTAGCTTAACCTGAAGTCTAGAAGTACTGCCACCCCAGAAACCCCTTGGTTTCTCTGGGTCAGTGCTATTGAAGTGTTGTGGAGAGGGTCCCAGGTTCTAACATGGCTGGAACCTACACTATGAAGTACAGCAGTCATCATCATAAACTCATGGTCTTCCAAACTGTTCTAAATGTACTTCTTCAATAAGGAAGCCTTTCAACATTAGCTACTAGCAGGAGATCTCCGTCCGACAAACTGCTATCAGTATGTCGATACGTGTGTGCTGTTGGCCAGAGAACTGATCTCTCTACCTGCCTGCTCCCCACCTGCCCTGGTCTGTCTCTCCCATTCTGGTACAGGTGCCCTCGCCACTCTCTCTCCCTGGAGCTTTGCTCGCCTACATCATATGCATACATCGCTGACCTTTTATTGATCTGCGGTTGCACGATTTGATTTGTGACTCTTAGGGCAATAAACAAACATGTTGCTGTTGTTCATTTTGTGCTTGTCTACCCTTGGCTTTTACAATGTTGGATATACTTTTAGAGCACGTTGCTCCTTGAATAAGGAAATATATGACTGTTTCTCCCTCAAAATTTGTGAGAAACCACACGTTTGCTCCGGAAATGCACGTGAGAACTATGCACATTTCTCCCAAACAATATGGGAGAAATTGGACTCTTGCACTTACATGTCAGGACTGTTCTCTTGGTACTTAATCATGTCTCAGGACTTTACACATCTGTAATATGTGGCGTTAAAGACTCTGGTGACTATGGATTCTTGTTCAACTGCTGTCTGTAAATCCAAACGTTGTAAACCCCGATCTAGACTTGCCATTATCTTTTTAACCTCACGCTTGATGTTGAGGAAATCCCCAAGTTATGGAAATCTGCCTTTGTACTGCCTCTCCTGAAAGGTGGAGATCCTTCGCTACGTGACATCTATCAACCCATATCTAAATTGTCTGTATTGTCAAAGGTACTGTAGTGTTTAGGCAGCTAAAGGCCTACTTCCAAGAAAACAACAACTTAAATGGAATGCGATCAGGTTTTAGGTCTGGCCACAGCACTGTTTCAGCCATATTGAAGGTTTTAAGTGACATCCACTGTGTTCTTGACAAGAAGTTACATTGTGTGTCTGTCTTTATTGATTTGTCGAAGGCTTTTGACACCGTGGACTATGCTGTGTTAGTGCAAAGTTTAAAATGTTACGAGTCGTGCTCTAGATTGGTTTATAAATGACCTATCAAATCTTACACAATATGTACTGGCGGGTGGTTGTCCATAGAGGTGTGCTCAGGTGTTCCGCAATGTTCTATTTTGGGTCCACTGTTGTTCATTTTGTATATCAACAACATTGGGGGTCTTATTGAAACAGCGGATGTTTATTTTTATGCAGATTATACTGTTCTTTATTCAAGTGGTAGTAGTTTATCTTTAGCTTTTGAAAATGCCCAAAGAGCATTTAACATAATCTGTATGATTTAAAGCTGGTTCTAAATTCGGGTAAAACAAAATGCATGGTATTTTACTAATCATGTCATTGCTACATTGGCTGGACATACTATAGAGAAAGTCATAGTGTTCAAATATTTGGGTGTGTGGGTTGATGATAAACTGAGCTTCACTGTGCATGTAGAGAACTTGATAAGGAAGCTCAAGCGGTTTTTATTACCGGCATGAGGCTTGTTTTTCTTTGTAGGCCAGGAAGGAGTTGGTACGATGTACATTACTGGCGGTTTTAGATTTTAGTGATGGGATATATACAGTTGAAGTCGGAAGTTTACATACACCTTAGCCAAATACATTTAAACTCAGTATTTCACAATTCCTGTCTTAGGTCAGTTAGGATCACCACTTTATTTTAAGAATGTGAAATGTCAGAATAATAGTGGAGAGAATGATTTATTTCAGCTTTTATTTCTTTCATCACATTCCCAGTGGGTCAGCATCATACACTCAATTAGCATTGCCTTTAAATTGTTTATCTTGGGTCAAACGTTTTAGGTAGCCTTCCACAAAAAGATAGATGAGGTCAGGGTTTGTGATAGCCACTCTAATACCTTGACTTTGTTGTCCTTAAGACATTTTGCCACAACTTTGGAAGTATGCTTGGGGTCATTGTCCATTTCGAAGACCCATTTGCGGCCAAGCTTTAACTTCCTGACTGATGTCTTGAGATGTTGCTTCAATATATCCACATCATTTTTATTCCTCATTATGCCATCTGTTTTGTGAAGCGCACCAGTCCCGCCTGCAGCAAATCACCCCTACAACATGATGCTGCCACCCCCGTGCTGCCACCCCCAGTTGGGATGATGTTCTTCGGCTTGCAAGCCTCCCCCTTTTTCCTCCAAGCATAATGACAGTCATTATGGCCAAACAGCTCTATTCTTGTTCCATCAGACCAGAGGACATTTCTCCAAAAAGTACAATCTTTGGCCTCCCGGGTGGCGCAGTGGTCTAGCTGTGCCAGCGGAGACTCTGGGTTCGAGCCCAGGCTCTGTCGCAACCGGCCGTGACCGGGAGGTCCATGTGGCGACGCACAATTGGCCTAGCGCCGTCTGGGTTAGTGAGGGTTTGGCCGGTAGGGGTATCCTTGTCGCAACGTGCACTAGCGACTCCAGGTCGCCAGGTGCACGGTGTTTCCTCTGACACATTGGTGCTTCCGGGTTGGATGCGCACTGTGTTAAGAAGCAGTGCGGCTTGGTTGAGTTGTGTTTCAGAGGACGCATGGCTTTCGACCTTCGTCTCTCCCGAGTCCGTACGAGAGTTGTAGCAATGAGACAAAATAGTAGCTACTAAAACAATTGGATACCACGAAATTGGAGAGAAAAGGGAGTCAAATTCAACAACAACAAAAAAGTACAAATCTTTGTCCCCATGTGCAGTTGCAAACCGTAGTCTGGCTTTTTTATGGCGGTTTTGGAGCAGTGGCTTCTTCCTTGCTGAGCAGCCTTTCAGGTGATGTCGATATAGGACTCATGTCCTTTGCTGTTGTACTGGGATTGATTTGCACCTTTCGCACCAAAGTACATTCATCCTTAGGAGACAGAACACGTCTCCTTCCTGAGCGGTATGACGCTGCGTGGTCCCATTGTGTTTATACTTGCGTACTATTGTCTGTACAGATGAACATGGTACCTTCAGGCGTTTGGAATTTGCTCCCAAGGATGAACCAGACTTGTGGAGGTCTACAATTTTTTTTCTGAGGTCTGGCTGATTTCTTTTGATTTTCCATGCTGTCAAGCAAAGAGGCACAGAGTTTGAAGGTAGGATTTGAAATACATCCACATGTACAACACCTCCAATTGACTCAAATTATGTCAATTAGCCTATCAGAAGCTTCTAAAGCCATTACTTAATTTTCCAAGCTGTTTAAAGGCAGTCAACTTAGTGCATGTAAACGTCTGACTTACTAGAATTGTGATACAGTCAATTATAAGTAAAATAAACAATTGTTTATTTGTTGGAAAAATTACTTTTGTCATGCACAAAGTAGATGTCCTAAACGACTTGCCAAAACTATAGTTTGTTAAGACATTTTTGGAGTGATTGTGAAATTAGTTTTAATGACTCCAACTGTGTGCAGGCCTCAAACAACTGCCTGAGAGCACTTGATTCAGTGTATCATGCAGCCCTCAGGTTTATAACAAATAAAAAATGTCTAACACATCATTGTGATTTCTACAGCGCTGTTGGCTGGTCATCATTGACCTTGCGTAGGCTTAAACTGTCACACCCTGACCTGGCCTTTTATTCTCTATGTTGGTTAGGTCGGAGTGTGACTAGGGTGGGTTATCTAGGGTATTGTACGTCTATGTTGGCCTGGTATGGTTCCCAATCAGAGGCAGCTGTTTATCGTTGTCGCTGATTGGGGATCATATTTAGGCAGCCATTTCCCCCACTGTGTTTTGTGGGATCTTGTTTTTTGGTTAGTTGCCTGTGAGTTCGCCATTTGCTGCATGTTTCATTTGCTGTTTATTGTTTTGTGAGTTTCATTTAGTAAACATGTGGAACTCTACGTACGCTGCGCCTTGGTCCGACATTCATTATAACGATTGTGACAGAAGAACCCATCACCCCAGAATCAAGCAGCGTGCCCAGGAGGAGCAGACATCCTGGACATGGGAGGATATATTGGACGGGAAGGGATCCTGGACGTGGGAGGAAATCCCGGGCGGAAAGGATTGCATTTCATGGAAGCAGAAGGAAGCAGCGAAGGAGGGACAGTGACGACACCGGGGTTCACGGCCACAACGTAGGCACAAGAAGCAGCCTAAAAAAAAACATTTTTGGGGGGGGCACACGGGGTGGTCGGCGAGTCAGAGACCAAGGAGGAATATTGGGATAGATTGAGCGAGGAGTGGTTGGCGAAAGTTGAGGAGAGTGATAAGAGAGAGCTGTTGGTTTGGCTGGAGAGGCAAGACAGTCGCCCTGAGGAGCGTGTTAGCCATCCGATGCCACCTGTGCCAGCTCTCCGCACTCGCTTTGAGTGTTGTTGGTTAGGTCGGGGTGTGACTAGGGTGGGTTAGCTAGGGTATTGTATGTCTATGTTGGCCTGGTATGGTTCCCAATCAGAGTCAGCTGTTTATCGTTGTCTCTGATTGGGGATCGTATTTAGGCAGCCATTTCCCCCACTGTGTTTTGTGGGATCTTGTTTTTTGTTTTGTTTTGCTGTTTGTTTTGTGAGTTTCAATTAATAAACATGTGGAACTCTACGTACGCTGCGCCTTGGTCCGACATTCACTATAACGATCGTGACATAAACACTGGTATACACTTATTTATATGGCCATATTGGGTAAAATGCAATTTTCTCTCTTTTTTTAGCAGGTCAGTAAATAAATATCAATCCGGTCCCATTCTCATTTGCTTTTAACAGTACCAAAAATTTTAACAGGTCATGGTAGAAATAGTTTTAGTTACTCAGCTCCATGGTCCTGGAATTCTCTGCTGAACATTTTAAAATAGGATGATCTAGTTTCATTGGTGGAGTTTAAACACTTGATCGATGTATATACCATAGAAGAGTGTAATTGTCTTTAGGACAGCTGTTTTTTAGTCAAGTCTTTCGTGTTTTTTAATGTAATTGTGGTATTGTATGTGTTTATAGTTTTGTTTAATGCTGTGTTAGTGTATGTAAGTTGTTTTGTCTGAAACAATGTTCTCCCTGCTGCTATTGGTCCATGTCTCTCTTGGAAAAGAGATGTTATCTCAATGAGAAAAACCTGTATAAATAAAGTTTAGATAGTTTCAATTTTTTTTATTTATGTCATGGCCATATGTACCATTTCCTGTGGTATGGAAATGTAAAGTAATAACAAGATAAACCTGGGGTATATTTACTAAGAACCCAACAAACACAGGATGAATCTACCTGAATTTGTGCAATAGAAACTCTTGTTTTCATCTCGTTTTGTTACAGTTTGCTAAACTGCACTAATGAATTCACCCCCAGCTAAATCCACACTACCTGTATATCCCTGAATGACATTTGGTGAAGAAATAAGGGTCTGGAAGAGATCACAGTGACCTATCGGTTTTGTCTGGTAAAATGACATGTATTACAATGAGACCCCATAATTCTAGGTTTGATCATTACTCTGTGGTAAATAGTATAGTGAATCATCCGATTGACAATAGAATACTGTAACTATCAGTGATGGGAATCCATGACCGTGTCTTCCCTTTTGTGTTGTGTAACACCTTCATCATTGTCGCACCGATAGATCTGTGACTGACAGACTGGTTTGTGACAGAATATGAACAATGCTACATGACATAACATACAGTATACCTGTTTTTTTTCCTAATTTCAATGTTGTCAATGTTGTGTGGGTTTTTTTGTGCAACTTTATTGTAGCGTAATTTAGATTTTATGTCACAATGGTTAAAGTGTTGTTGTTTTTTTATATCCGGTATGCTATTATTCGATGAACGCACTAATACTTACTAATTCCTCAGCCCCCTGGTGCATTGAAGAGCAACGCTGGAAGTGTTGTAGCCACACTAAGAACGGGGGTTATTAATGAAGGCGACTGCCATCACTGAATGATTTCCCACACCGAAAACCATGTTTGAATTAATTGCGGGGCTTAAGTCATCTGGCTACAGCAAGAGAGCTGTTAGTCTATAAATCCAGATTTTTGCCAGGAATATTAAGTAGGACACAAGGCAAGATTAACTGTCCGTCCACAAATTCAGTCATTGGCTGCGTATGAGTGTTACTGTGAACACAAATGTTGACATAGGGGAGCTCTGGTAAACTCTTGGAGCTGGGCAGTGGCTCCTTAGAGAGCACATCTTGGCCACATGTCTGATGTCTTCAGTAGTGATGCATTCACCAGTGGGCTCCCCTAAAGACACTTTATCATGGCAAAATGCCCAATAAAGCTTTATCTATCCTCAGACAATTTACTGTACTGTTCATAGAATACTGTTTATTTCACCATCAATCACTTGATAGTGTCTGATGCTATCTACAGCATATCTATGAAAAAACAGTTACATGTGATCAATTTGAACTAGATTTTTCAGAATGCTGTAACAAAGGAGTCGGATAAAGCACACCTTGACTGTAATTTTGTATTCCATGATTTGTTTCTTAAACTGTTATAAAAAAAGGGTTCAATGGTTCATTTCATATATGGCCCTCAAAATGGTTCTATATCGAACTGAAAAGTACCTTTATTTTTTTAGCAGTGAAGGCAAGGGAATCGGATAAAGCACTGAGATTTTGTATTCCACAATTTGTTTCCAAAAGACTGAACATTTTAGAGAGAGTGAGAACACAACAGCAGAGTCCCTGAAACGAAGGTAAGATGAAGAAGCATGCACCTCTGTTTATCAAAGCAACACTTAAATCACATGACTGTGCTGAACCAAAATCTGGAGCATCCAAATTTAGCAATGCAACGTTTAGGGTTAATCAGGCACGGTGCAATACAGACAGTCAAACGTCTGTTTGAGAAGAGAGAGCAGAGTGGCTTCCTTGGAAAATATATTTTCTCTTCAAATAAAAGGAGGTGGACGGTGAAATGACTTTGCGATCTCTGTCTGGAGAAGAAACAATAATTCAGTTTTAGTCAGAGCTAACAATAATGGTAAATAAAACCAATGAAGAAGTTATTTTGCAACGGACTTAATGTGGCACAACATCTCACACAGGATGCGATACATTAGAACCCATTATTTCTTGCATCCACCATATCCACTTTGCAGAGTATTCAGAGGACATACAGATACATCTGAACATAATTGTATTTTGTGGAAATCCTCTGTTATGCAGACAGCCAATATTTGTTACAGTTTTCTGTTTGCGAGATAGCGTGCCATAATGACAGTGCTACTCTTCATTATCATGCAGTCAAGTACGCCGAGTAATGAAACGACCTATGGCTGCTTGTTTCAGAAGTGTCCAGTCAAGGTATGAAAGATGTTTGTCTGCTGCCTGGAAAGGAACTCAAGTATTAGGGCTCACATCAAATAGTAACTCAAAGCGAGTCACAGTTTTGAATGTTATTACCGACATTGATATACCATCTCCGTTTTACATTTTAGTCATTTAACAGACGCTTTTATCCAGAGCGATTTACAGGAGCAATTAGGATTAAGTGCCTTGCTCAAGGGCATACGTGTAACATCGCACATACAAGCACACACACACACAGAAGGTACTTTTCACTAAGTGTTTCCAAGAACATTTGTGGATGTTAGGTTACCCTTTGAACCATTCTGTGCCCTTTCACAAGAAGAATAAGAAACTTTAAGAAAAGTAAACGGAGAAAGAGTTCACTCTTAAACACAACAGGATCGTCTGGGTTAATCCAATTGTATTCACCATAAATGTGTCTTAACTTTTACTCTGGCTTGCAAGTCTGAAACGATAGGTATCGATAGAAAGACAAAAAATTAAGAGGGAATTTGGACTAAGAGAAGAGAAAGGACTAGGTGGCATCTACCTCGGGGAACAGGGGCATTGTGAATGATTGATGAGAGCGACAGGGCTGTTGGTGAGTTTAGCAGTGTAGAAAAACACAGCTAAATAGAATCCCCCATAGAATCCCATTTATGTCCTTTCAATGTCCAGTTGGTTTGCATGGCCTTTCTTGTACTATACATCCAACGGTTTATAATGAGCAATGCTACTGGAGAATCAATCAATAGATGCACACACCCACTTCATGCTAATGTTTTTAAATGTACAGTGCGTTCAGAAAGTATTCAGACCCCTTTACTTTTCCACATTTTGTTACGTTACAGCCTTATTTTAAAATGTATTCTACTCCCGTCATGAATCTACACACATTAACCCATAATGACAAAGCAAAACCAGTTTTTTTTTTATTGTTGCTAATTTATTTTAATAAAACTGAAATACCACATTTACATAAGTGTTCAGACCCTTTACTCAGTACTTTGTTGAAGCATCTTGGGTCTTCTTGGGTATGATGCTACAAGCTTGGCACACCTATATTTTGGGAGTTTCTCCCATTCTTCTCTGCAGATCCTCTCAAGCACTGTCAGCTTGGATGGGGTGCGTTGCTGCACAGCTATTTTCAGGTCTCTCAGACATGTTCGATTGGGTTCAAGACCGGGCTCTGGCTGGGCCACTCAAGGACATTCAGAGACTTGTCCCGAAGCCACTCCTGCGCTGTCTTGGCTTTGTGCTTAGGGTCGTTGTCCTGTTGGAAGGTGAACCTTTGCCTCAGTCTGAGGTCCTGAGCATTCTGGAGCAGGTTTTCATCTAGGATCTCTGTCCTTTGCTCCGTTCATCTTTCCCTCGATCCTGACTAGTCTCCCAGTCCATGCCGCTGCAGAAATGGTAGTCCTTCTGGAAGGTTATCCCATCTCCACAGAGGAACTCTAAAGCTCCATCGGGTCCTTGGTCAGCTCTTGGCCAAGGCCCTTCCTTGTTTGCTCAGTTTGGCTGGAAGGCCAGCTCTAGGAAGAGTCTTGGTGGTTCCAAACTTCTTACATTTAAGAATGATGGAGGCCACTGTGTTCTTGGGGACCTTCAATGCTGCAGACATTTTTTGGTATCCTTCTCTAGATCTGTGCCTCGACACAATCCTGTCTCTACGGACAATTAATTCGACCTCATGGCTTGGTTTTTGCTCTAACATGCAGTCAACTGTGGGACCTTATATAGACAGGTGTGTGCCTTTCCAAATCATGTCCAATCAAATGAATTTACCACAGGTGGACTCCAATCAAGTAATCAAACCCTGTTTCTACAACTTATGTAAATAGGGTATTTCTGTTTTAGTTTTTTTTATACATTTGCTAAAAAATCACTTTGTCATTATGGGGTAGTGTGTGTAGATTGCTGAGGATTTATTTTTTATTTTTTATCCATTGTAGAATAAGTCAAGCGGTCTGAATACTATCCGAAGGCACTTCATGACAATTTTAAAGTCTTTTGTCTGTAATGTATTTTTCGTTGTGTGTTGGACCCCAGTAAGACTAGTTGTTGCCATTGGCGTCAGCTATTGGTATCATAATAAATCGAATCGAATCAAATCAATCATCTTTATTGTCCCAGTTAGGACATTTGTAATCTTAGAGTCAAAGGGTTTTCTGTCATCCCTCTGCATTCTGTCCCAAATATTTTTGTCTCGCTGCACCAATCTGTTTATCTCACAATGTCCTAATGCCATTTCTCAACCACCAACTACTCTCCTTCTGACTCTCTCTCTCTCTCTCGCGCTCTCTCGCTCTCTCGCTCTATAGTGGCAGCCTTTCCCTGGACACAGAGTGACCCCTGCTGGTGGAGGGATAGACTAGCAGAGAGAGAGCGATAGGGAGTAGAATAAAACAAGAAATACACAACTAAGAGAGAGAGAAAAAAGAACAAGAGAGAGAGTGAGTACATCTTCTTCTGTTGTGTGTGTAATCAACTAATAAATCAGGCTGGTATCAGCTCCACTGTGCCAGACACACTGTCCTCCTCTTTCTCAGTGGACAATTTGAGGACCACATTTGGAAGTCAGTGCTGGTCAGTCAACCAGAGTGGTCCGTACACTCCACACAGCTTTTGTCTCTGTGTAATGAGAGGCCATGCTGAACGAGGTAATAATAAAAGGGCTTTGTTTATATAGCCCTTCATTCTATTTAAAACTGGTCTCAGAGCATTTTGTATTATTCTGTATGTAAATCCGAGACACTCTATTTCGTATGTTATGTTACGTTTCATCTGGTATGTGTTAATTTGTGGATGTCCATCAATTATTTTGCATGATGTTACGACTTGCAATTCATACAAAATGTAACAAATTTGCTAAACTTATATGTTCCAATTTCCAATTTGTTGTTGCTAACATTAGCTAGACAGGCTAATGTTAGCTTGCCTAGGGGTTAAGTTTGTGTTAGTTTAAAGGGTAACGGTTAAGGTTAGCTAACATGCTAAGTAGTATGTTGTTGAAATGTTGCTAATTGCTAAATTTGTCAGTGATTAGACTCAAACACGCAACCTTTGGGTTGCGAGACTTTCGCATTATACGCGCACCCTGGCTTTCAGACCAAAGGTTTGGTCTAGTAGAGCACAAAGAGAGTCTTTATGATCCATACGAACTTGAACACAGGTACACTATGTGAATTAAATGTTCACTCCATTCAGTGCTTGCTTGCCATTGCATCATCAGTATACTAATTTTATCGGTTTCTGTACCTTTCCACCCTTTGAATGTTAGGGTACCTTTAGCTTCAGAATATCCACAGGAGCCAAATAGATTGGTATAATTTATAACTCAATGGAAAAAGTGAGTAACATACGCAAAGTGTGAGAGTGGCATGTTTTAGATTTTTTTTTGCTTTTAATTAGAATAATTCTAAAACATAATGAATTCCTCAATTTTGTTAGGGCCCAAAATGAACTAACACATGTTTTATGTGTAAAATTGCTATGAACAGTGATATAGGCAGGTGGCAATGAATCACCTGGATTTTAGTGTGATGATGTCACACCCTGGTCAAAGTATTTTGTGTTTATCTTTATTTATTTGGTCAGGCCAGGGTGTGGCATGGGGTTTTGTATGTGGTGTGTTTGTATGGGGATTGTAGCTAGTGGGGTGTTCTAGCTAAGTCTATGGCTGTCTGAAGTGGTTCTCAATCAGAGGCAGGTGTTTATCGTTGTCTCTGATTGGGAACCATATTTAGGCAGCCATATTCTTTGAGTTTGTCGTGGGTGATTGTCCTTAGTGTCTTTAGTGTTAGTTTGCACCAGTTTAGGCTGTTTCGGTTTTCATTACGTTTATTATTTTGCACTGTTTGTATTTAGATTCGTGTTGCTATAGTCACAATAAACATGGATCGTAATCTACACGCCGCATTTTGGTCCGACTCTCCTTCTCACGAAGAAAACCGTTACAGAATCACCCACCACAAAGGGACCAAGCAGCGTGTCAACAGGCAAGAACAGCCCAAAGTGGAGTACAGTATGGACTATACTTCTTGGGAGGAGATAGACAGGTGGGCGGTCGACCCAGGGAGAGTGCCGGAGCCCGCCTGGGATTCGATGGAGCAGTGCGCGGAAGGATATAGGAGAATGGAGTTTGCGAAGCAAGCAAGGCGGCGCGGACGGAGGCCCCATAGTCAGTCCCAAAAATTTCTTGGGGGGGGGCTAAGGGAGAGTGTGGCAGAGTCAGGAGCCAGACCTGAGCCAACTCTCCCTGTTTATCGTGAGGAGCCAAGGAGGAGACCAGAACCAGAGCCGGTGTTGGAGGTGAGCGAAACAGAGACTGTGAAGGAGTTAATGGCGAAATTGGAGGAGAGAGAAATGAGGGAGTTGCTGTGTTGGTGTTTTAAACATGGAATTCGCCCGACGGAGCGTGTCGGGGATTTGATGGCACCTGGGTCAGCGCTCCATACTCGTCCTGACGTGCGTGTTAGTCGGCTGGTGAAGATGGTGCCAGTCTCACGTACCAGGCCTCCTGTGCACCTCCCTAGCCTTGCACGTCCTGTGCCAGCACCGCTCTCAAGATCTCCAGTACGCCTTCACGGTCTAACCCATCCTGTGCCACCTCCACACCCCAGCCCTCCGGTAGCAGCTCCCCGCACCAGGCTTCCTGTGCGTGTCCTCGGCCCAGTACCACCAGTGCCAGCACCACGCATCAGGCCTATAGTGCGCCTCGCCTGTCCAGCGCTGTCGGAGCCCTCCTCCTCTCCAGCGCTGTCGGAGTCTCCCGCCTGTTTAGCGCTGTTAGAGCCTTCCTTCTCTACAGCGCTGCCGGAGTCTCCCGCCTGTTCAGAACTGCCAGTTAGCATAGAGCTGCCAGTTAGCATAGAGCTGCCAGTTAGCATAGAGCTGCCAGTTAGCATAGAGCTGCCAGTTAGCAAGGAGCTGCCAGTTAGCAAGGAGCTGCCAGTCTGCAAGGAGCTGCCAGTCTGCAAGGAGCTGCCAGTCTGCAAGGAGCTGCCAGTCTGCAAGGAGCCGCCAGAGCTGCCTGTCTGCAGGATGCCGCCAGAGCTGCCAGTCTGCAAGGAGCCGCCAGAGCTGCCAGTCTGCAAGGAGCCGCCAGAGCTGCCAGTTAGCATGGAGCAGCCAGGGCCGCCAGTCAGTATGGAGCAGCCAGGGCCGCCAGTCAGCATGGAGCAGCCAGGGCCGCCAGTCAGCATGGAGCAGCCAGGGCCGCCAGTCAGCATGGAGCAGCCAGGGCCGCCAGTCAGCATGGAGCAGCCAGGGCCGCCAGTCAGCATGGAGCAGCCAGTGCTGCCAGTCAGCATGGAGCAGCCAGTCAGCATGGAGCAGCCAGAGCAGCCAGTCAGCATGGAGCAGCCAGAGCTGCCAGTCAGCATGGAGCAGCCAGTCAGCATGGAGCAGCCAGAGCTGCCAGTCAGCATGGAGCAGCCAGTCATCATGGAGCAGCCAGTCAGCATGGAGCAGCCAGAGCTGCCAGTCGACCAGACTCTCCCAGATCTGCCAGTCGACCAGACTCTCCCAGATCTGCCAGTCGACCAGACTCTCCAAGATCTGCCAGTCGACCAGACTCTTCCAGATCTGCCAGTCGACCAGACTCTTCCAGATCTGCCAGTCGACCAGACTCTTCCAGATCTGCCAGTCGACCAGACTCTTCCAGATCTGCCAGTCGACCAGACTCTTCCAGATCTGCCAGTCGACCAGACTCTTCCAGATCTGCCAGTCGACCAGACTCTTCCAGATCTGCCAGTCGACCAGACTCTTCCAGATCTGCCAGTCGACCAGGATCTGCCAGTCAGCCAGGATCTGCCAGTCAGCCAGGATCTGCCGAAACCGCCAGCCAGCCAGGATCTGGTAGATTCGTCAACCTGCCTGAGCTTCCTCTCACTCCTGAGCTTCCCCTCAGTCCCGAGCTGCCTCAGTCCCGAGCTGCCCCTCAGTCCCGATCTGCTCCTCAGTCCAGTGGGGTTCTGGGTGAGGACTACTAGGCCATGGTCGGCGGCGAGGGTGGACTATCCAGGGACGCGAGGAGAAGGGACTAAGACATTGATTGAGTGGGGTCCACGTCCCGCGCCGGAGCCGCCACCATGGACAGACGCCCACCCGGACCCTCCCTATTGTTTTGAGGTGCGTTCGGGAGTCCGCACCTTAGGGGGGGGGTTCTGTCACACCCTGGTCAAAGTATTTTGTGTTTATCTTTATTTATTTGGTCAGGCCAGGGTGTGGCATGGGGTTTTGTATGTGGTGTGTTTGTATGGGGATTGTAGCTAGTGGGGTGTTCTAGCTAAGTCTATGGCTGTCTGAAGTGGTTCTCAATCAGAGGCAGGTGTTTATCGTTGTCTCTGATTGGGAACCATATTTAGGCAGCCATATTCTTTGAGTTTGTCGTGGGTGATTGTCCTTAGTGTCTTTAGTGTTAGTTTGCACCAGTTTAGGCTGTTTCGGTTTTCATTACGTTTATTATTTTGCACTGTTTGTATTTAGATTCGTGTTGCTATAGTCACAATAAACATGGATCGTAATCTACACGCCGCATTTTGGTCCGACTCTCCTTCTCACGAAGAAAACCGTTACAGATGAAGGACATTCAGGGTTATTCTGCATTCAATCTCTATCTTTATCTCTCTATATACTGTAAATATATATATATATATATATACAGTGCCTTGCGAAAGTCTTCGGCCCCCTTGAACTTTGCGACCTTTTGCCACATTTCAGGCTTCAAACATGAAGAATCAACAACAAGTGGGACACAATCATGAAGTGGAACGACATTTATTGGATATTTCAAACTTTTTTAACAAATCAAAAACTGAAAAATTGGGCGTGCAAAATTATTCAGCCCCTTTACTTTCAGTGCAGCAAACTCTCTCCAGAAGTTCAGTGAGGATCTCTGAATGATCCAATGTTGACCTAAATGACTAATGATGATAAATACAATCCACCTGTGTGTAATCAAGTCTCCGTATAAATGCACCTGCACTGTGATAGTCTCAGAGGTCCGTTAAAAGCGCAGAGAGCATCATGAAGAACAAGGAACACACCAGGCAGGTCCGAGATACTGTTGTGAAGAAGTTTAAAGCCGGATTTGGATACAAAAAGATTTCCCAAGCTTTAAACATCCCAAGGAGCACTGTGCAAGCGATAATATTGAAATGGAAGGAGTATCAGACCACTGCAAATCTACCAAGACCTGGCCGTCCCTCTAAACTTTCAGCTCATACAAGGAGAAGACTGATCAGAGATGCAGCCAAGAGGCCCATGATCACTCTGGATGAACTGCAGAGATCTACAGCTGAGGTGGGAGACTCTGTCCATAGGACAACAATCAGTCGTATATTGCACAATGCTGGCCTTCATGGAAGAGTGGCAAGAAGAAAGCCATTTCTTAAAGATATCCATAAAAAGTGTCGTTTAAAGTTTGCCACAAGCCACCTGGGAGACACACCAAACATGTGGAAGAAGGTGCTCTGGTCAGATGAAACCAAAATTGAACTTTTTGGCAACAATGCAAAACGTTATGTTTGGCGTAAAAGCAACACACCATCCCCACTGTCAAACATGGTGGTGGCAGCATCATGGTTTGGGCCTGCTTTTCTTCAGCAGGGACAGGGAAGATGGTTAAAATTGATGGGAAGATGGATGGAGCCAAATACAGGACCATTCTGGAAGAAAACCTGATGGAGTCTGCAAAAGACCTGAGACTGGGACGGAGATTTGTCTTTCAACAAGACAATGATCCAAAACATAAAGCAAAATCTACAATGGAATGGTTCAAAAATAAACATATCCAGGTGTTAGAATGGCCAAGTCAAAGTCCAGACCTGAATCCAATCGAGAATCTGTGGAAAGAACTGAAAACTGCTGTTCACAAATGCTCTCCATCCAACTTCACTGAGCTCGAGCTGTTTTGCAAGGAGGAATGGGAAAAAATTTCAGTCTCTCGATGTGCAAAACTGCTAGAGACATACCCCAAGCGACTTACAGCTGTAATCGCAGCAAAAGGTGGCGCTACAAAGTATTACCTTAAGGGGGCTGAATAATTTTGCACGCCCAATTCTTCAGTTTTTGATTTGTTAAAAAAGTTTGAAATATCCAATAAATGTCGTTCCACTTCATGATTGTGTCCCACTTGTTGTTGATTCTTCACAAAAAAAAAATACAGTTTTATATCTTTATGTTTGAAGCCTGAAATGTGGCAAAAGGTCGCAAAGTTCAAGGGGGCCGAATACTTTCACAAGGCACTGTATATCTCTCTCTCTCTCCATCCATCCATCTCTTTCTCTCCCTCCTTCCGCCCTCCTCTCTTTTTCTCCTTTCTTCCTTCCTCCCTTTCTCTCTCCCTGACCCTCTGCCAGTTTGAGGAAATAACCTTAGAAACATGATTTCCAACGACTGAAAGGGAAACTCAATCTTGCAATCAAATTACATGTCTATGCACAGTCAAGCCATAGCCTTTTTTCCATAAATAACAGATCACCACCTGTGTTCTATAAACATATTTCACTAGCGAAGAACGGTAGTTTTCCACACACACTCAATTACCTCATGTGATTTCCTCAAAATCTCATTTTGATGAGACTGACCCCGTGCCCCCAGCTCCGGAGAAGAGAGAATTATAAAAGTCGGCCATTAGATTTTGGTTTAGGAAGATCCAGTGAATAAGAGACGATGTCCGCACACTGTGGAAATGTAGCTAGCATAATAAAAAAAATCCCCATCAAAATCTGTCAGTTTAAGCTAGAGATATTTTTTTGCATGGGTTGCGTCTCAATCCACCACCACATCCGCATCTGCGGTGGAAGGTGGCCGAGCTACAATGTTGTTTGTCAGACCATGACACATCCCCAAATCAGTCTTCTCACAAAAACGTCTGTAGCACCTAAACGGTTTGGCCTTACAAGCCTCACATAACTTTCACGTACATGTCGGTTGTCACAAGACTCGTCTGAAGGTAGCCTGGTACCAGCAAAAAAAAATTACGGAAGTAGATTTGTAAGTAAGTAGTTCAGTGGACAATTTTTGTTATTTTATGTGGGTAAAAAAAAAACTCCTGATCTTTCTCATATCTCTCAGATATAGGACAACCCAATTTCCTGTTGATTTATATTTTGAATGTTTTTCCTTGTATGAATCTTTTACTCAATGCATTTCTATGGGCTAATTCAATGTTTCATCAAATAAGACCATCTTCAAAGAATTCCATGTGTTAGCTTAGTAGAACCCCCCTTCCCCCCCTCCCCAACCATGCAGGACTCGTCTGTATGAAAGTAAATGGAAGTTGACCAGCTTTGTGGAGGTCACACACAAATTACCCCTGGGATAGACAATTAAACTGGAACCCGCCATTTTAGGCTCAATGTGACGAGGCTCTCAGCACAATTATCCAATTCAGACAAAAAACACTAAAGAGCTCAAAGCAGGGGGAGATGCTGCTGGAATACTATTGTTAATAGCGTAGCATAATGTAAATTGCTAGATATAGCAAAGCAAGCAGACAATGAATGGATATTCAAATGCAGCTCCAACTTGGCTGTTGTTCGTGGCAGGCTTATTAGGAGCAAAGTAGTACCTATAGGAGTGCACGGCTCAAATTCACTCAGCTGGCATTTAATTTCTACCTTGTTGTTGAGTACTTGAGATATTTCCAGTGCTGTCACTGGGGAGTTAAAAGGGAAAAGCGTTCGTTGCCCATTTTTCAAAACATATTTGTTGAGCACATATTCATTGCCATCAATTTGTGTGTAAGGTCAGAGTCCTCCATTGGTATTAATATATTCCATCATTTCCAGTGGATACAAGAGGATGCTGGCTCCTGCCTATGTGGTGGGTGCTCTGCTCCCAGCTCCCGCAAGGTTTCAACTGAGTCAGGGTAAAGACCCTCCGGGCAATTTTAGTTTTTTTAAAGTTACGACAGAACTTTGATACACTAGCAAAGTACATTTTTACTTTTTTACTTACTAACCATGCTGTACCTTGTGTACCATGTGATGACTTTCGAAAACGAATGCACTTTTTCCTGAAAAGGTTGTGGCAGTAACGTCCGCAGAACCTTTAGAAAACGGACCAAATAGACACTAGAGGAATCTTGTCTATAACCCTCAAAACACAGCATAGGACCAGAAATTGATGCTTGGGATTATTGTATCAACGTTTAGTTTACAGTTGGTATCTTCTACTTTGAGGTTATCACACCATTCTCCAGGGGAAGGCATCCCTCTGGGCATAAATTGGTTGAATCAACGTTGTTTCCTGGTCATTTCAACAAATGAAATGACATTGAATCAATGTGGGAAACTGATTGGATTTCAAAAACGGAATGACTCGCTAGGTTTCCATGCAACTGGCAAAAGATTTTCATGCAAATATAAAAAAAACAATCTGCATAAATAAAATATGTGCATTTTCCCACCAGTGGTGTTTCCACCAAACGGGCTGATTGCTGAAGAAAATGAGTGCGTGACGACATAGTGCACACAAAATGTTGCTTAAGTTTTCATCACATTTTCAATTCTACCAATAGTTTTGTCACAAAACTGTTGCATTAAATATCAACAGCCAAGAGCTTGCAGATGGAGCGTGTAGGCTGTTCTACATGATATAATTATTATGGATAAGTAAGGATATTTGTATTTGTCAAACTGTCTGCATTTATAAAATTGTACCGAAACTTCCTGTTTCCATCACAGCTGTCATTTAATTCACGTTAGTTGACAACTCAACCAAATGTAAATCAAAAACTCGACTTTGAGTGAGGTCTGTGTCTTGTGGGATGGCGTCAAAAAAGACCTGGGCCAATGTTCTCAAAGCATCTCAGAGTACGAGTTCTAGTCTAGGATCAGTATTAAATAATACTATACTAATATTATGAACAGGGGAACCTGATCCTAGGTCAGCACTTCTACACCAATATGCTTTATGAATACAGGCCCTGGCCCCTCAAATAGGATCCACCACAACAATCACAAGATTGTAATGTTTCCTCACCTCAACTTTTGCTCAGGGAAAAAAAACACACGCACAATGTAATTGCAAAATAAAATTATGCGGGCCATGGGGAAATATGAATGATGATATGTGTGCTGTAGTCATTTCACGCCTCACAGAGCCCCACCTTTAACAACAGAGGGGCATGTCTTGACTGCCGTTTCGGGCGTGGGTATTCAAATAAAGGAATAGTGGAAGCATTCTCTCTTTTTAATTGGACATTGTTAGACTGACATATCAATCCGGCTGCCGAAATGCCCTTTTCCGTGTATATTGTAATTGAAACGTATTTTTATTTCCCTCATGGTCTTCTCCTGTACAGGAGATTAGGAATGCTTATGCCTTGCAAATCTGGCTGGTTCAAGTCTTATTGTTGAGAATGTGGTGCTTGATTCTGTATTAATTTGTTGTATATGTTGATGATGGAAAGTTGATAGGACACAGCCATTAGAAAGTTTGGGATCATTCACAGCCTCCATCAAATTACACAAGCTTTAAAATGGCCAGTATGTCATGATGGCATGTACCATGTGTAATCTCTTTGATTTGATTCAACGTCTTTGAGTTCAGACTTTAACTAGCATTATTCAACTGGAATCCAGTGATTATAACCAAATGTGAATATATCCAAATAGGGGCCACTTACAGTAATTGTACAATAAAGGGAGGTGAGTATCCTGGACTAAAAAAAAATATTTCAATCTATTTCGATGGAGTTTCTAGGCTTAATCTGTGTCTGGGAAACCATCACACCTCAAACATAGTCAAAATACCCCTAGGAGCTTAATACTGTACAATGTTTACCTCGTTCAGTACAGTAGGGTCGGTTTTCCATACACAGATTAACTCCGTGAGACCCAACGTTGTAAGATTACATGTCCTAAATTGCCTCCTATACAGAACCTAAACTCAAAAATCATGTCAAACACTACATAATGCATCACCTTAGACCAAGATGTATCTCTTGGTGTTCTGTGTTGTCTGATGGTATGATGATTGTGGCATCGGTAGCCTCTGAAACATTAGAAACCTGTCCGCACGTATGAGACCACGATGATCCACTACACAAGCATATGTCGCAGGCTATCCATTCAAGTCAATGATTCCAAATATGTTTTCCTGTCTTCTCTAAGATGTAGTGATTATGTAGACAAATACATTGAGAAACAAACATTCTGAGCCAGAGCAGGAGGTTTTGTAAATGTTGCAAAAACACAACTTTGGGCTTGAAGGGAGGCCAAACTGAGACATTGGGCCACATTCATATATTGATAGTTAGAGAGATGGTTTTCCTTTAAAATTATGCAAATATGGGCAACCACATACTTCAAGAGTAACTCTTTATACTGTATATATTGTTTTAGGTGTGGTTTATGAGGTCAGAATACTGCCATTGAAAACCATTCATGTTATGTTAAAGTAGTAAGATAGGAAGTTCTAAATTAAACCAGAAAGGACCCGCAAATATTCCAAAAAGTAAGTTAGACGTTCTCCATACATAGAATACACAAAAAATTATTTATTCTTTCAAAGATACACTACTGTTCAAAAGCTTGGGGTCACTTAGAAATGTACTTGTTTTTGAAAGAAAAGCACATTTCTTGTCCATTACAATAACATCAAATTGATCAGAAATACAGTGTAGACATTGTTAATGTTGTAAATGACTATTGTAGCTGGAAACAGCAGATTTTTTAAATAGAATATCTACATAGGCGTACAGAGGCCCATTATCAGCTACCATCACTCCTGTGTTCCAATGGCACGTTGTGTTAGCTAATCCAAGTTTATAATTTTAAAAGGCTAATTGATCATTAGAAAACCCTTTTGCAATTATGTTAGCACAGCTGAAAACAGTTGTCCTGATTAAAGAAGCAATAAAACTGTCCTTCTTTAGACCACTTTAGCCTCAGCATTTGTGGGTTCAATTACAGGCTCAAAATGGCCAGAAACAAAGAACTTTCTTCTGAAACTGATCAGTCTATTCTTGTTCTGAGAAATGAAGGCCATTCCATGCAAGAAATTGCCAAGAAACTGAAGATCTCGTACAACGCTGTGTACTACTCCCTTCACAGAACAGAGCAAACTGTCTCTAACCAGAATAGAAAGAGGAGTGGGAGGCCCCGGTGCACAACTGAGCAAGGGGACAAGTACATTAGAGTGTCTAGTTTGAGAAACCGACTCCTCACAAGTCCTCAACTGGCAGCTTCATTAAATAGTACCCGCAAGACACCAATCTCAATGTGACTCCGGGATGCTGGCATTCTAGGAAGAGTTCCTCTGTCCAGTGTCTGTGTTCTTTTCCCCATCTTAATCTTTTATTTTTATTGGCCAGTCTGAGATATGGCTTTTTCTTTGCAACTCTGCCTCGAAGGCCAGCATCCTGGAGTTGCCTATTCATTGTCGCCTTGTTTAAGGGTCTTACTCACATCGGCTACGGAGAGCCTGATCACACAGTCATCCGGAACAGCTGGTGCTCTTCTGCATGTTTCAGTGTTACTTGCCTCGAAGCGAGCATAGAAGTAATTTAGCTCGTCTGGTAGGCTTGTGTCACTGGGCAGCTTGCGGCTGTGCTTCCCTTTGTAGTCTGTAATAGTTTGCAAGCCCTGCCACATCCGATGAGCATCGGAGCCAGTGTAGTATGATTCAATCTTAGTCCTGTATTGTAGCTTTTCCTGTTTGATGGTTTGTCAGGAGGGTATAGCTCCTTGAAAGCAGCAGCTCTAGCCTTTGGCTTCTGGTTGGGGTATGTACGTACAGTCACTGTCGCGACGACGTCATCGATGCACTTACTGATGAAGCCAGTGACATTGTGCTCCTCAATGCCATCGGAAGAATCCCGGAACATATTCCATATGCTAGCAAAACAGTCCTGTAGCTAAGCATCTGCTTCATCTGACCACTTTTTCATTGACCGAGTTGCTGGTGCTTCCTGTTTTAGTTTGTAAGCAGGAAGGAGGAGGATAGAATTATCGTGAGATTTGCCAAATGGAGAGCGAGGGAGATTTTTGTATGCGTCTCTGTGTGTGGAGTAAAGGTGGTATAGAGTTTTTTTCCCTCTGGTTGCACATTTAACATGCTGGTAGAAATGAGGTAAAACGGATTTAAGTTTACCTGCATTAAAGTCCCTGGCCACTAGGCGCGCCGCCTCTGGATGAGATTCTTCCTGTTTGCTTATGGCTGTGTACAGCTCATTGAGTGTGGTCTTAGTTCCAGCATTGGTTTGTGGTGGTAAATAGACAGCTACGAAGAACATAGATGAAAACTCTCTTGGTAAATAGTGTGGTCTACAGCTTATCATGAGATACTCTACCTCAGGCGAGCAAAACCTTGAGACATTCTTAGATTTCGTGCAGCAGCTGTTGTTTACAAATATACATAGACCGCCACCCCTTGTCTTACCAGAGGCGGCTCTTCTATCCTGATGAAATTATTCATGTTGTCGAGTTAACGTCCCATTGGTAGGAAATACATGCTCGTAGTTAGTCTATTTTATTATCCAGTGATTGTAAGTTGGCTAATAGGATCGATGGTAAAGGCAGATTACCCACTCGTCGTCGGATCCTTACAAGGCACCCAGACCTATGTCCCCGATATCTCTTTCGTTCTCCTGCAAATGACAGGGATGAGGGCCTTGTTGTCTGGAGTTAATCCTTTGCGTTCGACTCGTTAAAGAAAAAATACTTCTTCTAGTACGGGGTGAGTAATCGATGTCCTGATATCTAGATGCTCTTTTCAGTCATAAGAGACGGTGGCAGAAACATTATGTACAAAATAAGTTACAAATAAGTCATGGCTGGTTCCACCCCTCCCATGCAGATCGGGGGGAACCATAAGCCACTCTGGTGTTGTTTCCCAGATTCAAGAATGATTAGACACACTAAGGGTGTCGCACCCTGATCTGTTTCACCTGTCTTTGTGCTTGTCTCCAACCCCCATCAGGTGTCTCCCATATCCCCTCATTATCCTGGGATCTCTGTTTGTCTGTTGTTGCCAGTTCGTTTTGTTCGTCAAGCCTACCAGCGTTTCCCCCCTTGCTCCTGTCTTTTCTATAGTCCCTGTTTTCTAGTTTTACCGGTTTTGACCATTCTGCCTGCCCTGACCCTGAGCTTGCTTGCTGTCCTGTATATTGCCCCACCACACTGGATTACTGACCTCTGCCTGCTCTGACCCTGAGACTGCCTGCCGTTCTGTACCTTTTAGACTCTGATCTGGATTACTGACCTCTGCCTGCCCTTGACCTGTCATTTTGCCTACCCCCTGTTCTAGTAATAAACGTGTGTTACTTCGACACTGTCTGCATCTGGGTCTTCCCTAAAATGTGATAAAGGGTTTTGTTCTGTTCCTCCAGGCTCTCTCTATCTCGGTTACACCCACCACATCTTATCTATGGAATGCCAGCTGTTGGATTTTAGGCTCCTCTCAGTTCACACAGACATAGATGAGAAAGTACTCATCAAAGCTATTCAATGAATTAACAGTATTATAACATAATCTTGTAATTTTGCTCTCACACATGTAAATTCTTGCAACATTTCCAGAAAATTATTCTACAAACGTATTATTTTAAAACCTCTGGACGGGACACCGACCCTGATAATCAGAGGCCTATTAAAAATATTTCTGCAAGCTAATAAAATGTTTCCTCATTTGAATCTATACTTGGGTCTTAGAGGGTTAAGTCTAGTCCTCGGCTAAAAAGCGCTATACATTTCAATTGTGAATTATTTTTGTCCAGGACTAGGCTTATTCTGTATCAGGCAAATCGGCCAAACAGTTTTTATAGGGTGAACACCATGGACTACTCCAAGCATTTAATCATTCAAAATGTTACCAAAATGTATTCATGGCCAACAACTGATAAGTGAAGTGGAGCTGTGCAAATAAAACCTGGCAGATGCTGATTGAATGGCTGCTTGTTTGGGTTGTAATGATAAGAACGAATTACAATTTTGCACATCACCCATTGGGAAAACTAAAGCCCGAGATAGGGTTTAAAGCTCTTTGTGGAAAGATTACCAACCACAAAAGAGATATCACTCCTTTAGTGGATTCTCAATGTAGTATCTCCCACTATCAATAAATGATTAAGCACCCCATCAAAACAGTACAATATGACCTCAAAAGCACACACAATAAAATGGTGATAGCATTGTATGGAATGGATCAGCTATCAATCTTTTTTGTGCGGTCTTAATAGTGCTAGGAGAGAAGTGAGTTGTCAATGTGAAAGACGTTCATTAATCATACGAAGGTCCCAAAATGGCCCGTTTCAAACTAGGGCCTTCCTTGCTTTTCCCGCTAACGTCTGCCATTAATTTTGCCTTGCCGGATGAAATAATAGCTATTTTATGGTCCCCTCCCCTGGTTTCGTATCATATCCTAGGTTTTAAGTGCATCACCCATTTCTATTCTCATTCCGCCCCCTGGTTCTTCTTCCATGACCTGCTTAATGTCACACTGTCTTCACCGGGCAACCAAGGTGGACACCTCAGACTGAATTCTCTATGTTGGCATTTCAATCAAATATCCCTGAAATGTACCTGAAATCAAGCTCCTTGGTTGCTGCCCTATGTGCCAATCGGCACAATGGGGAGGAATAAGTGAGTGATCTCTGATTTTTCTACTGGTTTTCCAACTGCTCCACCCACAACCGCAAGGCTCTCCAGAGGGTAGTGAGGTCTGCACAAAGCATCACCGGGGGCAAACTACCTGCTCTCCAAGACACCTACACCACCCGATGTCACAGGAAGGCCAAAAAGATCATCAAGGACAACAACCACCCGAGCCACTGCCTGTTCACCCCACTATCATCCAGTTGGCGATGTCAGTACAGGTGCATCACAGCTGGGACCGGGAGACTGAAAAACAGCTTCTATCTCAAGACCATCAGACTCTTAAACAGCCATCACTAACATTGAGTGGCTGCTGCCAACATACTGACTCAAATCTCTAGCCACTTTAATAATAAAAAATTGGATGTAATAAATGTATCACTAGTCAATTTAAACAATGCCACTTTATATAATGTTTACATACCCTACATTACTCATCTCATATGTATATAGTGTACTCTATGCCGTTCGGTCATCGACATTCATATATTTTTATGTACATGTTCTTATTCATTACTTTACACTTGTGTGTGTATACAGTGCCTTGCGAAGGTATTCGGCCCCCTTGAACTTTGCGACCTTTTG
Source organism: Oncorhynchus mykiss (assembly GCF_013265735.2). Classification (NCBI taxonomy): domain Eukaryota; kingdom Metazoa; phylum Chordata; class Actinopteri; order Salmoniformes; family Salmonidae; genus Oncorhynchus; species Oncorhynchus mykiss. The sequence continues at coordinate 38,685,267 of NC_048566.1, forward strand.
CCACATTTCAGGCTTCAAACATAAAGATATAAAACTGTATTTTTTTGTGAAGAATCAACAACAAGTGGGACACAATCATGAAGTGGAACGACATTTATTGGATATTTCAAACTTTTTTAACAAATCAAAAACTGAAAAATTGGGCGTGCAAAATTATTCAGCCCCTTTACTTTCAGTGCAGCAAACTCTCTCCAGAAGTTCAGTGAGGATCTCTGAATGATCCAATGTTGACCTAAATGACTAATGATGATAAATACAATCCACCTGTGTGTAATCAAGTCTCCGTATAAATGCACCTGCACTGTGATAGTCTCAGAGGTCCGTTAAAAGCGCAGAGAGCATCATGAAGAACAAGGAACACACCAGGCAGGTCCGAGATACTGTTGTGAAGAAGTTTAAAGCCGGATTTGGATACAAAAAGATTTCCCAAGCTATAAACATCCCAAGGAGCACTGTGCAAGCGATAATATTGAAATGGAAGGAGTATCAGACCACTGCAAATCTACCAAGACCTGGCCGTCCCTCTAAACTTTCAGCTCATACAAGGAGAAGACTGATCAGAGATGCAGCCAAGAGGCCCATGATCACTCTGGATGAACTGCAGAGATCTACAGCTGAGGTGGGAGACTCTGTCCATAGGACAACAATCAGTCGTATATTGCACAAATCTGGCCTTTATGGAAGAGTGGCAAGAAGAAAGCCATTTCTTAAAGATATCCATAAAAAGTTTGCCACAAGCCACCTGGGAGACACACCAAACATGTGGAAGAAGGTGCTCTGGTCAGATGAAACCAAAATTGAACTTTTTGGCAACAATGCAAAACGTTATGTTTGGCGTAAAAGCAACACAGCTCATCACGCTGAACACACCATCCCCACTTTCAAATATGGTGGTGGCAGCATCATGGTTTGGGCCTGCTTTTCTTCAGCAGGGACAGGGAAGATGGTTCAAATTGATGGGAAGATGGATGGAGCCAAATACAGGACCATTCTGGAAGAAAACCTGATGGAGTCTGCAAAAGACCTGAGATTTGTCTTCCAACAAGACAATGATCCAAAACATAAAGCAAAATCTACAATGGAATGGTTCAAAAATAAACATATCCAGGTGTTAGAATGGCCAAGTCAAAGTCCAGACCTGAATCCAATCGAGAATCTGTGGAAAGAACTGAAAACTGCTGTTCACAAATGCTCTCCATCCAACCTCACTGAGCTCGAGCTGTTTTGCAAGGAGGAATGGGAAAAGATTTCAGTCTCTCGATGTGCAAAACTGATAGAGACATACCCCAAGCGACTTACAGCTGTAATCGCAGCAAAAGGTGGCGCTACAAAGTATTAACTTAAGGGGGCTGAATAATTTTGCACGCCCAATTTTTCGGTTTTTGATTTGTTAAAAGAGTTTGAAATATCCAATAAATGTCGTTCCACTTCATGATTGTGTCCCACTTGTTGTTGATTCTTCACAAAAAAATACAGTTTTATATCTTTATGTTTGAAGCCTGAAATGTGGCAAAAGGTCGCAAAGTTCAAGGGGGCTGAATACTTTCGCAAGGCACTGTATAAGGTAGTTGTTGTGAAATTGTTAGATTGCTTGTTAGATATTACTGCATGGTCAGAACTAGAAGCACTCCCATTAACATCTGCTAACCATGTGCATGTGACCAATACAATTTGATTTGATTTGGTTAGAGTTAAAAGCCTCTCATCTAGCTCATATACAAATATAGGCCAAAAACAACCTGGCTGTAGGCTACTAATGGTATCTGCCATTTTGTTGACAGTCAGCCTCCCTTTCCATTCAGTCAGTCAGTCCAGGCATGGCCCTGGTTCTAGATGACCCTGGTTATCAGCCCAGCCAGTGAAGAAGAAGACAGACAGACAGACAGACACAGACAGGTGGCAGAGGGACAGGGGTGATAGAGTCATGGGTGACAGGTAGAGGTGTGGTGCCCACGAGACGGACTAGGCTTTGCCAGTGGAGGGCAGGACAAAGCAAGGCTCAGGCTGGCCCTGCCAGTTGGCAGCTGCGCCCCTGAGAAATCACTCTTGCTGGGTGCGAATCAGAATTCTAACAGCTAATAGCAACAGTCACCCCATGGTGGCAACCTTCACAGCAAACCGATGCCCACACCATACAGAGTGGTCCATACAACATTGTCAATATCCCACCATGGGTGAATAATAAATGTGGTTGCCTGCAACAAGAACAATGTTTTGTGACAATGTGTTGTCACAAGATATTCTGACTGTAATAAACTATTGTATTGCATCCATTGGCATGACAGTAATGCCATCCATAATCAACTTTCATGTCATATTTTGTAAATAATGGTGAGATGCATGTTTGAGTTTGAATTACACTAGTGCCCAAATCAGTGCACTCACTGTGCTGTATTTTGATCCATGTTTCTGCACACAAATATAGTACGAGTGTAGTACAAGAGTGTCGTACGAGACCTACTGTACACATCCATTGTTGAGAAACAATTTGGTTTTCTCCCCAGGATCCCAGCAGAGTGAATTAATCATCACAGTCTACCCAGTGTGGAGAGAGAGACCAACAGCTGGGCAGAAAAAAAACTCAGCTTTAAACAGTACAGACTGGAGGAGGGGCAGTGATCACTACGAGTTCTGGATTCTGACATCAATAGTAATGAATACCTTGGAGTGTTGCCTCCTGACTACCTGAGTTGGAATCATACAGGGCGGTATATGTGTGTGTGTTATGTAGAATAACAGGAAATATTAAAATGACCTCTGCATCAGGCTGACAGGAGCTATTAATCAGGGTGCTGGTGATGTTGCTCATGAGTGAAGCTACACACTGAGGCTGCACCTGCTGTGGCTGGAATAGCATTTGAATCTGACACACCTGAACAAAAGGTATTTTAGTAATGATTATATTGCTGGCTGATACAAATCCCTTTTAAAGTTATGTGTTAGAATGACCAAGGTTGTCTGTCTGTTCTTTCAAAGAAAGTATTATTGATCATACGGTAATGTGAAGGCTTGACGTCTCACCTTGTCTATAGACTGCTTACAGGGTAAGGAAACCAAGTTTGGAATTTGGGTTAAGTATTACTTTAAGTTCACGTGGGAAAGCAACACCAATCCAGAACTCAATGCTTGAGAAATGTTCATTCTATGTGCAGTGTCAACCCATTACAATACCTCCGTCCGTATCCAAACTCACACAATGTGAGAGAGTACTAGGTTTTGTGATTTACGTAGGGAAAGCGCTAGGGTGTCGAGAGCATGAAATGAACAAGATTAATGTAAGGGATATGTTCTTTTGAAGGTTCAGTCAGAGAGTGTTTGAGTCATCCGGTGGCACAAAGGGTGGAGTCGCCATGGCTGATTTACTTTACTATTCAAACCCTGGCTTAATTGGAAACCGTGAATCACCCTGAGACATGTGGCACAAGATAGACTCTAGGTAAAGGACTCCCTTTTCATCTCTTTTGGGTCTTTAAGAAATCATATGAAAATACATTTTTGTGACGGACAACTAGCTCTGGCCATCATTGAAATTTGAAGAGACGGCCAGTAGCGGAAAACTACAGAGACCGTTTTATCAGCCCGGATGTCCAAGACCAGATCCAACGTTTTTCACTGCACAATGAGGCTTGGCAAATACTCGATCAACTGTCTCAGGTTCAACCAACCTTGCCAAACTAAGCCTGCTGTGTTAAAAAGATATGACTTAAGGAGAACAAATGTCTCTCCTTCAAAGCTATTTGGGAAGGGGGCATTTGATGTTGAAACTATGCAATCTGCGGGATAACCATTTTTACACTACTGATTTTTGCCGAGCCGAGCCAAGCCAAGCTGAGTTGTACTGGGCTGGCCTGGTTACACATCCATCATAGTTGCTGGAAAGGACAATGTGAAAGGGAATTACAGAGCCAGCACAGTACTGTTTGGGTAGGCAAATCTTTGTATTACATACAGTTGTATTACATACAGTCGGGAGGAACTATTGAATATAAGAGCAACGTCAACTCACCAACCTTACGACCAGGAAAACGACTTTCCCGAAGCGGATCCTCTGTTTTGTCCACCACCCAGGACAATGGATCGGATCCCAGCCGGCGACCCAAAACAACGGCGCCGCAGAAGGGGCAGACGGAGCTGTCTTCTGGTCAGGCTCCGTAGACGGGCACATCGCGCACCGCTCCCGAGCATGCTACTCACCAATGTCCAGTCTCTTGACAACAAGGTAGATGAAATCTAAGCAAGGGTTGCCTTCCAGAGAGACATCAGAGATTGTAACGTTCTTTGTTTCACGGAAACATGCCTCACTCAAGATATGTCAGAGTCGGTACAGCCACCTGGCTTATTCACGCATCGCGAGGACAGAAACAAACATCTCTCTGGTAAGAAGAAGAGCGGGGATTCCACGCTTCAAGATTGCTTCGATCATGTGGACTGGACTGGGATATGTTCCGCATAGCGTCGGACAATTACATTGATGATTTGGTGAGCGAGTTTATTAGCAAGTGCATTGGTGATGTTGTACCCACAGCGTCTATTAAAACATTCCCCAACCAGAAACCATGGATTGATGGCAGCATTCGCGCAAAACTGAAAGCGCGAACCACTGCTTTTAATCAGGGCAAGGTGACCTGAAACATGACCGAATACAAACAGTGTAGCTATTCCCTCCGCAAGGCAATTCAACAAGGTAAGCGTCAGTATAGAGACGCAATTCAACGGCTCAGACATGAGGTATGTGGCAGGGTCTACAGTCAATCACGGACTACAAAAGGAAAACCAGCCCCGTCACGGACCATGATGTCTTGCTCCCAGACAAACTAAACAACTTCTTTGTTCGCTTTGAGGAAAATACAGTGCCGCTACCAAAACCGGCGGGCTCTCCTTCACTGCAGCCAACCTGAGTAGAACATTTAAACGTGTTAACCCTCGCAAGGCTGCCGACCCAGACGGCATCCCCAGCCACGTCCTAAGAGCATGCGCAGACCAGCTAGCTGGTGTGTTTACGGACATAATCAATCCTTATCCCAGTTTGCTGTTCCCACATGCTTCAAGAGGGCCAACATTGTTCCTGTTCCCAAGAAAGCGAAGGTAACTGAGCTAAATGACTATCACCCTGTAGCACTCACTTCCGTCATCATGAAGTGCTTTGAGAGACTAGTCAAGGACCATATCACCTCTACCCTACCTGACACCCTAGACCCACTCCAATTTGCTTACCGCCCCAGTAGGTCCACAGACGACGCAATCGCAATCACACTGCCCTAACCCATCTGGACAAGAGGAATACCTACGTAAGAATGCTGTTCATCAATTACAGCTCAGCATTTAACACCATAGTACCCTCCAAACTCGTCATTAAGCTTGAGACCCTGGGTCTCGACCCTGCCCTGTGCAACTGGGTGCTGAACTTCCTGACGGGCCGCCCCCAGGTGGTGAGGGAAGGTAACAACATCTCCGCCCCGCTGATCCTCAACACTGGGGCCCCACAAGGGTGCATTCTCAGCCCTCTCCTGTACTCCCTGTTCACCCATGACTGCGTGGCCTTGCACGCCTCCAACTCAATCATCAAGTTTGCAGATGACACTACAGTGGTAGGCTTGATTATCGTGGACTTCAGGAAACAACAGCAGACCCCTATCCACATCAACGGGACAGTAGTGGAGAAGGTGGAAAGTTTTAAATTCCTCGGCGTACACATCACGGAAATGATCCACCCACACAGACAGCGTGGTGAAGAAGGCGCAGCAGTGCTTCTTCAACCACCCAATGTCACAGGAAGGCCAAAAATATCATCAAGGACAACAACCACCCGAGCGACTTCCTGTTCACCCCGCTATCATCCAGAAGGTGAGGTCAGTACAGGTGCATCAAAGCGGGGACCGACAGACTGGAAATCAGCTTCTATCTCAAGGCCATCAGACTGTTAAACAGCCATCACTAACATTGAGTAGCTGCTGCCAACATACTGACTCATCTCTAGCGACTTTAATCATGAAAAAATGGATGTAATAAATGTATCACTAGCCACTTTAAACAATGCCACTTTATATAATGTTTACATACCCTACATTACTCATCTCATGTGTATCTACTGCATCTTGCCTATGCTGTTCGGCCATCGCTCATTCATATATATTTTATGTACATATTCTTATTAATTAATATTAAATTTGATTTGATTTGACAAGATAGGGGGTGGAAGCAACAATGAGTAGTCTGCCCCACTGCTGGTCTTGTTGTAAGTGAAAATTGAATAGGCCTACCATAACTACTGGTTACAGCATTGAACAACATGACTATTTCTGTAGTGTTATGAAAACAGTTAGCCAGACTACTAACTCTACTGATTAGCTTACACTCGCCATGTCTGGGTCCAAAGCACTTGAGTCCATCAGTCAACATCAGTCCATCCTGTATCTATATACAGAAACACACCAAACAAGCGACTCTCACCACCACATCTGAAAGTCCCAAACCAATAACAGAGTGAGAGCTAACCACGCCCTTCATTTGATCAGCTCCAAACAAGAAAAACCTCAGATTAACATTGAGAGCACACCAAGTGGACACAGCCATCAGTTCAACGTCTAGTTTTAATTTACATTTGATAGTTGTCAATTAGCGTGAATATGACAAACTCCAATCAGTTTTCCGTGTTGATTCCACATTGATTCCATGTTATCACTTTTATTTTTTGTTGTTCAAATGATGTGGAAACAACGTTGTTTCATGGGATTCCATGGTAGCCGTGGTGCCTAGTGGCAGCGTTGGTAGTTTACTCTATAATTATTTATTTAAAGTTTTGCTAGAGCAGAAATGGTGTCCGGTTTGGTGCTAATGTAGACCTGGGTATCGTCAGCGCAGCAGTGGAAATTTATGTTATAATCTCTGAGAATTTGGCCGAGGGGGAGCATGTCAATGAAAAATAGGATAGGCCCCAGCACTGACCCTGTGGGACGTCGCATGCGACTGCAGACTCCTCTGATCTGGACCCTCCAATAGTGATGTATTGCTTTCTATTGGAGAGGTAGGAAGAGAGAACCAGTTCAAAGCTGTTCAACAGTTCGGACAGAAGTGTGCTCACTGATGTGCCGCAGCAGGATGATGTGGTCTACCGTGTCAAAAGCAGCACTAAGAGGATCTAAGAGGAGGATGCTAGGAGATCCAGAATCAGCAGCCATCGGTAAGTTGTTGGTAACTTTAACCAGAGCTTTTTCGTTTGATTGCAAGGTCCGGAAGCCAGACTGGAAAACCTTATACAACTTATTAGATGATAGATGTGATTAAAGATTGTTTGCAACCACTTTCTTTGGTACTTTTGATAGGAAGGGGAGATTGGAGATGGGCTTGTAGTTGGATAGGATTTCCTGGTCAAGGTTGGGTTTCTTTTGTAAGGGGGTGACTGCAATTGTTTTGAAGATCGATGCTACCTCTTCATGTCAGCAGGGACTTGTTTATCAGGCTGGTGACAAATGTAAGTCTCTCAAGCTTACGGCCATGAGTCTTCATTCTGGGGAGTTCATCAGTGAACCAAGGAGACAAGTGTTGGAATGTTACTTTAGGAGTTTTTCAGGGACAAGGATGTTCAGAGTATTCCTCAGAATGCTGTTATACAGATTGACCATGTCATCGAGGGCTAGTTCACTGCCCTATGTGGTCCTCTTTTGGCAGTGGAGAGGAGTTGGAGCAGTCAGAGACCGTGTCAGAGCCTTGTGGTCAGAGACACCTAGCTCGATGACATCCAAGTCAGAGACATTGCCAGTGATAAGTCCATGTGTGTTTACGGTTGTGGGTGGGAACATTAGGTTATCAGTTCAGACAATTCAGAGAAACAAGAATAACAGTGAGAGGATTTGGTTGTTTCCATTTAAAAGCAAGGCACTCAAGCAACAGTCAGTGGGTTTTATATAAAGCAGTCTCTACATAAAACTGCAAGGCTCTCACCATAGCGGTGGCTGTGTACATTTTCAATGTATTTTTATCCAGGCAGGGCTGCTTCATTAAGATGGTAAACGTCACCCTTTCTGTGCCATGTTTCAGTGAGGCAGATAATGTCAAAATCATTGTCAGAGATAAACTCATACAGAGAGTTTTTCTTTAAGGATTCTAGATTGTAGAGTGCAAAACGTGTGGAGGAATTGGTGGAAACAGATTCATTGCATTTGGTTGGTCCACTGTGCTCTGTCTGGCTGTATTGGCTTGGAGTGGGTGAAGTCAATTGCCTGAGGATCAGCCTGCAGAACTAGCAAGTGATCTTTATTGTTCAACTCTGGAACACTGCAAGAGCACACAATAGGCTTTAATTTGCTGATCAGTTTCTTGTTGACCTCGCTGTCTGCATGTTTTCCGTAGGACCCTGTATTGGATAAGGCTGTTATTGAGCTCCTTGCACAGGGTTGTTTTAATCAGTTAAAAACTTATTTGGAATAATTTTGTGTAATGGAGGAAAGTTGCTGCCATTTCTTAATCTTTGGTCCAGCCTTCGGTCCAGGAGATGAGAGGAAGATCTAGTCTGGAATCCAAATAATTACAGTGGCTTGCAAAAGTATTTACCCCCTTGGCATGTTTCCTATTTTGTTGCTTTACAACCTGAAATTAAAATAGATTTGGGGGTTTGTATCATTTGAGTTACACAACATGCCTACCACTTTGAAGATGCTAAATATTTTTTATTGTGAAACAAACAAGAAATAAGACAAAAAAACGGAAAACTTGAGCATGCATAACTCTTCATCCCCCCCCCCAAAGTCAATACTTTGTAGAGCCACCTTTTGCAGTAATTACAGCTGCAAGTCTCTTGGGGTATGTCTCTATAAGCTTGGCACATCTAGCCACTGGGATTTTTAACCATTCTTCAAGCCAAAACTGCTCCAGCTCCTTCAAGTTGGATAGGTTCCACTGGTGTGGGAATTTTTAAGCCATACCACAGATTCTCAATTGGATTGAGGTCTGGGCTTTGACTAGGCCATTACAAGTGTTTCCCCTTGAAGCACTCAAGTGTTACTTTAGCAGTATGCTTATGGTCATTGTCCTGCTGGAAGGTGAACCTCCGTCCCAGTCTCAAATCTCTGGAAGACTGAAACAGATTTCCCTCAAGAATTTCCCTGTATTTAACGCCATCCATCATTCCTTCAAATCTGACCAGTTCCCAGTTTCCCAGTCCCTGCTACCACCACCATGCTTCACTGTGGGGATGATGTTCTCGGAGTGATGGGTGGTGTTGGTTTTGCGCCAGATATAGTGTTTTCCTTGATGGCCAAAAAGCTTGATTTTAGTCTCATCTGACCAGAGTACCTTCTTCCATATGTTTGGGGAGTCTCCCACATGCCTTTTGGTGAACACCAAACATGTTTTCTTATTTTTTTCTTTAAGCAATGGCTCAGCTCTGTGGAGTGTACGGCTTAACTCCAACCTCCGCTGTGGAGCTTTGCAGCTCCTTCAGGGTTATCTTTGGTCTCTTTGTTGCCTCTCTGATTAATGCCCTCCTTGCCTGGTCTGTGAGTTTTGGTGGGTGGCCCTATCTTGGCAGGTTTGTTGTGGTGCCATATCTTTTTTATAACCCAACCCTGATCTGTACTTCTCCACAACTTTGTCCCTGGCCTTTGGAGAGCTCCTTGGTCTTAATGGTGTTGCAGACTCTGGGGCCTTTCAGAACAGGTGTATATATACTGAGATCATGTGACAGAACATGTGAAACTTAGATTGCACACAAGTGAACTTTATTTAACTAATTATGTGACTTCTGAAGGTAATTGGTTGCACCATATCTGACTTAGGGGCTTCATAGCAAAGGGAGTGAATACATATGCATGCACCACTTTTCTGTGAATTTTTCAAAATAAGTTTTTATTTTACTTCATCACTTTTGCAAGGCACTATAGCTCGTTGTTTGTAGAAGTAAGCTAATATGTCGTCTAGTTTATTAACGTTTTCAGTTTAAATAACTACATTTTTGTATTCAGTACTTGATTAGCTTCCAAAAAAACAAAAAGTTGATAATAATGCACATAAAATCACTCATTAGCTGCCTAGAGGACATCAGTGCATGAATGAAAGTGCATGAATGAAAGAGAACTTCATCCAGTCCAAGACTTTGGCTATGCTTATTGGGACACCCAAGCAGGTCACCAGTGCTGGAAACATCTGCCATACAATCAGGCCATCCACCTGTCCTTTGTCATCTCCAACCTATGAGTCAAGTTTGATCCTTCTCTATCCTTTGATGCCCACATGAAACAAATATGTTTAACATAATTTTTACATCTTGAAAACATTGCTCGGGTCATAACATCACTCTCCTATGCCAGATGCAGAGAAACTCATCCACGCCTTCATCTTCTCACTGATCAACTATGGCAATGCGCTGTTTGGGGTCCTCCCAGCCAAATCACTACAGAGGCTCCAACTAATCCAGAACATTGCTGCCAGGGTCCTGACCAGGACCAAGAAGTCAGACCACATCACTCCAATCCTGGCTCAACACCACTGGCTACCGGTCAACTACAGGATCAACTTCAAAATTCTCATGCTTATATTTAAAGCCTTGAACAGATTGAGCCCCAACAACATCAGCGACCTCATCTCAATCAAACATCAGCCACCTCACACTCTCAATAACCTGGTGGCAGAAATGTTATTATGTGGTACTGCTGTCTCATTAAATAAATACTCTAAACTACCATTTCCTAACAGAAGTGGCCTACTGAAACTATTGGTTGTTAGTAAACTACATGATAAATACAACTTATTTCAATGTACCTCTTTATTATTCATAATGAACAATGTATTGTGACCTAGGATTAAAAGCGGTTTGACTATACAAATTGTACACTTGAGGCCAGTTTGCATCTAAGAAATCCGTATAGGCCTACAATGCTTTGTACTGGTTTGACATTGTAGTGGATGCAATTACATTAGTCTAATATCTAGATAAGCAGCTTATTAGAGCTGGTGTATTTCATCAGAATACCCTCACGGGCCTCATCCATACTGCAAAGAATCAAATGGTAGGACTTTGCTATAAGATTACTGTCAGCTAGATGATCAAGGCAAGTTTAGGCATACAACAAAAGGGAATTGAAAGTGATCCAAACTCAGAGGGATCCCTAACTTGTTTTTTCAACGGAAATCCAATTTGATAATTGATCGAAAGTTC